>NC_135542.1:26893975-27196426 GCF_045843805.1 Urocitellus parryii | reverse complement strand
AATGCTGGATGCAGGAGCAGAATTCAGTCCTGAGGGACACTACATCCTCTGGGAGGGTATTCTATAGAGCCACTGGTGCAGCACCTTCAACAGAGGCAGGACCCTGAGATCCAAGGAAGCAGAGGCTGCCACCCAAGGCTGAAGGAGGCTGAAGAGACCTGGCTTCACAGCAGCTGGGGAGTCTCCACTGGATCATTTGCTACAGAAGACACTAGGGGGCGACTGGGCCCATATGAAATGCCATGGAGATGGGAGGGGACAGGGCACTAATGTCCATGTCCTGGTCAGAGGTGCACTGCAGTTATGTGAGTACAGCTGTGTGTAGGGAAGGAAGGACTGACTTCTCCATCCTGAGCACAGCTGGAGGTCTGAATCCACTCATTTCCACCTTCTCTTTCTTAATTTTAAGAGGGTGTCTTCAGCTCCTGAAGAGCTGGGCTATAGACCATGCCCATACCATCTCTGGAGCCAGGAGGAGACTATGAATGTTAGCAACCAAGAGTCTGAGTCACAGACCCCCAAAGGCTCAGCCACTGACCTGGGAGACCCTGCAGGGTGGGATTCTTCTCCCACCTGGATGAGGAGCCCTGGATCCTTTTCTTCCTACTGCCCATCAGTGGTCAATGCCAGACCACAATGTGGGGACCCAGTGCACAATATTTTCCTCTACAGGATAGACCAGTTTGCTCATGGCAGAAGTCTAGATGCTGGGAAATGTTCTTTAGGAATCAAGGTAAACTCAAGAGAGTTTGGTCAAAAGACCAAAGTGGCTGTGAAGAGTTCTATAGAGAATAGAGACATGACAGGATCAGGGACCTTGGAACACAGGATGGGGAAGGACCATAAGTGGAGGGACAAATGACAAGCATTTGACAGCGGGGTCTGACCACTGCACATTGTGGACATCTGTCCACATACCATTGTGACACCCCAGGTCACAGGGACATGGAAATTAAAACACATGAAAAAACAGGACCCCTGAGGGATGACCAAGTCCAGGAGGGAGCACATCACAGGCAGCAGGATGGGAGCCCAGGTCCCATCCCTGCTGCTTAGCTGATCCTGGTTGCAGTCACAAGCCACTCCCAGAAGTTGAGTGTTCCGGGGAGTGTCCACAAACTGTCTCCAAGATGAAGATAGGACATGCAAGACAGTGTGACAGATTCTGATAACCGTAGACATTCTGCTATGAAATTAAAGATGGTGAAAATATACATCTATAAATAAATAAAATTCTGTACTGGAAAACTTAGAGGACCTGTGTTCAGCATGGAAAATGTGGAGGACACTAGTGTGCCCTTCTCTGGGGGGAATGGATCAATAATGTTGAACAGCCAGAAAGTAGAATATTACTCAGCAATAAAAATAAAAAACAGCTATCATGCTGGGTGCTCTAGTACTCACCTATAACCCTCACCATTGGGAGGCTGAGGCAGTAGGATCACAAGTTTAAGCAGGTTCAGCAACTTAGCAAGTACCTAACAACTTAGAGAGATACTGCCTAAAAACAAAACAAAACAAAACATTTACAATGTGACTATGATTGTAGATAAGTGGTATTGTGTGTCTGGATTCAATACCAAATTTGAAGAAAATTTTGAAAAAAAAGAAAAAAAGGAAACTACTCTCTACGCTGTAGTGAAAACCCCTGGAGGAGGTTTGTGTGCACAGCACTCAGGGTGACAGGCCAGTCTGAACATTGTCATGCTGTGAGTGCCAGGCAGGTGTCAGTCAGCCCAAGTGAAATTACAGGATGGAAAATCATGAAGGTCCACAACAGAGAGGGGAGGTGAGGAGCAGCTGGAGCACAGACAGTGTGAGGGCATGACCTGCACTGTGCCAGGCCACACTGTTGGACACACGTCACTGTGACCTTGTCTACTTCCATAGAATGCATAAAGTGACCATGGTGGAACCTGTAGACATGGGCAGAGGTTGATGAATTTTAACAGAAGCAACAGAGTCTGGGGGGGTGGTGATGGAGGGGCTGTGGGAGGAGGGGGGACACAGGATAACTCTGTATTCTCCAATTTTCCTGGATACTTAAACTATACTAAAAAATAAAGTCTTAAAATATTCCTGTGTGGAATACATGGAGAGGCCTGTCTTTGCAGCACAACCCCTGATACTGCTTAATTCAGTCTCTTCAGGTCTTAAATTACGTTCTTTATCATACAGTGAGCTCACAGCCTGCTAGGGCTGAGCTGAAGGGTCACGGTGCAGAGAAGCACCCCCTGGATCCTCTGACTGACCCTCCTTGTAGTGCTCAGAGCCTTGTGCCTCTGAGCAGTGCCCTCAGCAGGTGGAGGCAGCAGGAGAAGCTGGGGCAGCCCAGCCTCACACTTCTGCTCCCTGGGAGGTTTTTGGCATGACCTGTGTCACTGTGGGAGGGGCACTGCTACCTTGTTGACAGTAATAAGTGGCAGCATCTTCAGGCTACAGGCTACTGATGGTGACAGTGAAATCTGCCCCTGATCCACTGCCACTGAACCTCGAGGGGATGCCAGGTTGCAGATTGGATGAACCATAGATGACGAGCTTAGGAGCTTGTCCTGTTTTCTGCTGATACCAGTGTAAACTATAGTAAATATTCTCACTGGCCCTGCAGGTGATGGTGACTCTGTCTGTATGAGACAAAGGCAAGGAGGATGGAGACTGGTTCATTGTGATGTCACATCTGACACCTGCCATTGGAAACATAAAAAGAAATATTCTTATGATTTTTAAGTTTCAAGAGAAATTTCCTGAGTATCCAGGCAGCACTGACCACACTGTGATTAGTAAGTCCCCAGTACTGTCTCTCCTTACCTGGGAGGCAGAGCATCAGGAGTCCCAGGAGCTGAGCAGGGGTCCTCATGGCCATGCTGTGTCCTGACTGGGATTGACCCCTGCACAGGGTGTGAGCAGCCTCTTAAGAAGTCCTCGGGGCAGTGGGATTGCTGTGGGCACATGCAAATCAGCATGGCTGGGCAGGCAGGGCACAGCTGCAGGGCGGTCTCCTCCTGTTCAATCAACACAGGCTCAGTGTGTCCAGATGTCCCAGATCAGAGCAGAGCAGCTCAGATTTGCTTATGGGAACATGGTTCCCTTCGGCCACAGGACACAGTCAGCCCCCGGAGCTGTGGGGGTCAGCAAAGACCCACCTGAGCTTTATCTCATCAGAGTCTAATTTACTTAGAAATGAATGAAAGGAATATTATATGCCACATACATAATATTTAGGAGATAAATTATGTGGATCTATCTGTATTTACTCTGCCTCTCTAGTATGAATATAGATATGCCATGACTTTTGGTTTAATGTGTGATTTTATTTATTTTTTCTTTTTTTCTTTATTACTTTGCCAGTTCTGGTGATCTACACAGAGTCTCTTACATGCTAGGCCAGCAATGATCTACACCCAAATCGATTTCATTTTATTTATATTCAGTGATTCTATAATTTTCCTGGGGTGCCCTTGATCCTGCAGTCCTCCTCCCTCAGTCTCAAGGTGTCCAGGATTATAGATGGGTGCCACTCTGCCTATGGGACTCAAACATCAGATACCCTGAGTCTGGGCAGGTAAAGCTGGCATCTCTTGACTAAACCCACAGCTGCCTCTCCACTCTCAGGACTGAGCATGAGCACCATGAAGTTCAGGACCTGCACAGGGTCCTCCAGCTGCCTGAACTGTGACCTTCTCATTGCTCACATCATCCCATGGGTGACCCATGGGGCTATGGTTACAGATAGGAGCAGGTGTCATACAGATGGTCAGTTGTTCTTGACCCCAAGGGGACAGAAGTTCTGTGTCCAGAGATGGGCAAGGGCAGCTCCTCCTGCAAGCTTCCCCCACACAGAGCAAAAGAGCTGGCTCAGTGACTGCATGGCCAGAGGACAAACCCATCCACATTGGCTGCTGGTCACCCCTCTGACTAGACAGAGAGAAGTGCCTCTGGCAGCTCCACAGCTCACATGACAATGGGACTCTGCTCACAGTGGACCATGTCGGCCTTGTGAACAGCTTCTGAACACCTGCTGCTCTCCTTTCTGCTCTCTATAAGACCACCAGGCACCACTTTTGACTCTCCCATGAGAATCCAAGGGGTGGAGTCAGAGGCAGGCCAAGGGCCAGTATGTGCAGGAGAACAGGGTTGTGACCCTGTGTGGTCATTGTCATGTAGCCGTGCCCATAGCTGTAGATGGGAGAGGCTGGAGCAAGGGCACAACCAGGCTGAGCTCAGGAGGTACTCACTTAGAGCCGCAGGCTTTGGCTTTGAACTATAAAGATTAGAGAAAACATTCAGCCTTTTTTTGGGGGGGAATTGGCTTATTTCACTTAGCATGATATTCTCCAACTCCAACAATTTATTGGCAAATGCCATCATTTTACTCTTCTTTAAAGCTGAGTAATATTCCCTTGAGTATGTATACTATATTTCATTTTTCCATTCATCTATTGAAGGACACCTGTGTTGGCTCCATAGTCTAGCTATTGTGAATTGAGCTGCTATAAACATTGATGCAGCTGCATTACTGTAGCATGCTGATTTTAAGTCTTTTGTATATAAACCAAGGAGTTGGATAGCTGGGTCAAATGGTGGCTCCATTCTCAGTTTTCTGAGGAATCTCCCTACTGCTTTCCATAGTGGTTGCACCAGTTTGCAGTCCAACCAGTGATGTATGAGTGAATCTTTTTAGTTTATTCATATAGAGTGTTCCTATAATTTTTCTGGGGTGGTCTTGAACCTGGACTCCTCCTCCCTTAGTCCCTAAGGTAGGTGGGCTTGTAGGCATGAGCCTCCCTACCCACTGAAGCAGTTAGCTTAGATATTTAAAGTTGGCATCTCTTGCCAAGACCATGGCTGCTACTCCACTCAGAGGGACTGAGCATGAGGATCATGGAGTTCATGACCTGATCCTGTGTGCCTGCTGTGTCAACATTGACATTTCCATTGCTGAGGTCACTGGGTGACCTGAGGGGCTCTGGTTACAGATAGAAGCAGGTGTCATACACATGGGCATTTGTTCTGGACCCCAAGAGGACAGAAGTTTTGGGTCCAGAGCTGGGCATGTGCAGCTTCTCCCTTGTGTTTTCCCCACAGGGCACAGAACAGCTGGCTCAGTGACTGCATGGCCACAGGATAAACCCTTTCAAAAGCTGCTGGTGGCCACTCTTCTTTGTGGAAAAACAGGGGTGCCTTTGGCAGCTCCATAGTTTACATGATGCAGGAATTCTGCTCACAGTAGAATATGGCGGCCACACGTACAGTTCTAAACACCTGCTGCTCTCCTTTCTGGTGTCTAAAGACCACCAGACACCACCTTTGACTCTTCCATGAGAATCCAAGGGGTGGAATCAGAGGCAGGCCAAGGGATAGGATGTGCAGGAGAACAAGGTTGTGACTCACATGAGGACAGCCATGTGTGAAGAGAGGAGTGACAGGTGTGAACTCAGATAGGAGGGGACAGGACAGAGAAGACCCAGGCAGGAGGGCAGAGGAGAGACACTGGAGGAGCCCAGGATCCAGGGAGAAGAAATGGGAGGGGGAGGGAGGTTGTGACTTCAGAGCTATCCCCAACCTGCTCCCCTGAGGGTTCTCAGAGTGTCAGCAGCCCTGTGCACAAGCAGCATCTGATTGGAGGTTTGTCCCCTAGTGGGGACAGGAAGAAGTTAAGTTCCTTGAAGGAAGTGTGGCTGCTGCGGTGCAGAATGACCTGTGTCTCTGCCCCACAGCCCTCCCAGGCAGGCAGGGTGTGCAGAGGGCAGCAAAAGGCAGCAGGCGCTTAGCAGCCAGGCCTGGTCCTGATGGTGCCAGGCTGCACACTGCTAATACTCTTGCTGAGTCAGTAAGGGACAGTGACCTGTCTTCTTGGACACAGAAAGAAAGACTAATATGAGTGACACCCTGTGTTTTTACTTTACCAGAAGTGAGTCCTCTCTCCACATTTCTGATGGATAGTGAGAGGGACATCACTGGACAAAGGCAGGAGGAAGTGCCCTGGGGGATCAGGAGGCAGTAGGTGGTATCAGGGTGCAGGATGGTTGGGAGGGATTTTACTATCATCCTGGCAAAGAAGAGGGCAGCACAGTACCTTAGTGTCTGTTTTGCAGAAGACATGGTGGCCAATCCCTGGAAGTCCTCTCGGGCTTGAGCCCTCAGCAAGGAGTGACAAAGTGTCTCTGTGGACATCCTGGCCATGATCTGGACGGACTTTGCACATAATGTCCATACTTTGGATCAGGCCTGCCTGACCTCCTCCAAGGATCTGCACTGTTCCCCCTGAGCCCAGCCTGGTGTCCAGAATCCTCTGGGCTCTGCAGCTGCTCCTTCTGCACCTGGAGGCTGCCCTCCCTGGGGGCTGGTGCTGTGGATGCTGCACCTGTGGGGCCTGGTGAGGGTCTTGCTCAGGAAAGTGAGTGGCAGATCCAGGACACACACAGGGGACTGTGAGGTGACATCAATAGAATCATGGGTGTGTGTGTGTTTGTTCACAGGTGTGCATAGGTGTAGAAGTGCAATCTGAAGGCTTGTGCCACCAACACCTTCTCACAATTTTTTTTCCTCTTTTTTTCTATGGAATATTTTTGTGTTAAAAATAGAAATCATCACCTTGAAGTAACCCAACAGTGTAAAATAGGTTATTTTCTTAACCATAACTTCCACTATGTTGTCCTGAGTTTCATTACTTTTTTCCTTTGAAGTAAGTGTGTGGGGTCTGGGTGAAATAGTGACAATCTTGGTGAGGGTGAGAAACAGTTAATTATATAAAAGTGAGGCTGTGAGTATAGGTCTAATGCAGTGTGACTGGTATCCCTATAGGAATCCTATTGGTATCTTATAGGTATCCCTATAAATATTCTATAGGAAGGGGAAATAAGGTCTCAGAAACACCAGGGAAAGTCTTGTGACACAGGAGGTCGGCCACCTGAGAGCCAAGAGAGAGCAGCATGACCTGCTGGTGCCTCAATGTCTGCCTGAGATCTCACAGTCATGGGAAAGTCCATTTCTTATGTGAAGCTGCCCAGTGGGGTCCCTCTTTATGGCAGAAGAGTGACCACAATGCTGGATGCAGGAGCAGAATTTAGTCCTGAGGGACACTGCGTCCTCAGTGAGGATATTCTACAGGGCCACTGGTGCAGCGCCTTCAACAGAGACAGGACTCCAAGATCCAAGGAAGCAGAGGCTGCTACCTCAGGCTGAAGGAGGCTGAGGAGACCTGGCTCCACAGCAGCTGGGGAGTCTCCACTGAACCATTTGCTACAGAAGACACTAGGGGGTCACTGGGCACATGTAAAATGCCATAAAGATGGGATGGGACAGGGAAGTAATGTTCATGTCCTGGTCACAGGTGCACTGAAGTTATGTGGGGAGAGCTGTCTGTAGGGAATCCTGGTGAGGTGTGGGGTATGGCCTCAGGTCTTCACCTTACCTTCACATGACCCCAGGAGGGAAGGACTGACTTCTCCATCTGGAGCGCAGCTGGTTGCCAGAATCCATGTGAAGCACTGATTTCCACTTTCTCTTGTTTAACTGGTAGTCAGAGTCCTTGGCTCCTGAAGAGCTGGTCTCTAGACCATTCCCATCTCCTCTCTGGAGCCAGGACTATGAATGTGAGCAACCATGAGTCCAACTCACAGACCCCAAAGGCTGGGAAACTGACCTGGGAAATCCTGCAGGGTGGTCACCTTCTCCCACCTGGATGAGAGGCCATGGATCCTGGTGTACCTGCTGCCCAGTAATGGTCAATGTGAGACCAAACTTTGGAGACCTAGTCAACAAGGTTTCCCCACAGGACAGACCAGCCTGCTCATGTACATTCTTGTGTGTTTTCCTGTGGGGTCATTTGCCTGTGATTGCACTGTGTGGGGATAGGACTTAATAGAGGGGATGGGACTTCAGTCACCACTCATGTATAAAGTCCCTGAGTCCTCCCTGGTCATTATTTCTCTGTGTCCATCAAGTCCACAGAAAGAAGGGGAGGTGTGTGAACAACCCTCTGCAAGTGATCTTGGACTGACCCAGGCTCTCCTGTGACCCACTTTTTGGTCTCATGAACACATAGTGTGCTGAGTGCAGCATCTTCAGACCCAGTGAGCTGGCAGAAGAGCTCAGGCCCTTTCTAGTCCCCAGAGAAGCAGCTGGACTTTCATACTTTGGCACATGGAGTCCCATTACCTAGAGGATAAAAGCCTAGAGGACAGCTCTGTGAACCTCTTGGCTGTGGTGCAGGGGCAGGAGTTAGGTTGGTCCATTTCCTCCTGGATGTACTTGCAGAGGTTCATTAGGAGTGCTCTCCTGTGACTTGTTCCTCTAGTGACCTTAACTCCATAGGCTGCCTGTTCTGGGAACCAGAACCTTTTCTATGAAAGCAATTAACACCAACCAAGGGCTCACTGCCTGGTGCACACTCCTGACATCAGTTTTTAGAAAAAGAATTTTTAAGCTGTGAGGTGAACTGGTAAAAAGGTCAGGAGCAGGAAGCTCAGATATGCTTCCCCACTAGGGGGCAGCAGTGGGGTTTGCAGACCAGGAGAGTAGAAGAACCACTTGTTGGTTGAATGGCTAGAAGGATATAAGGACTTCTACAAGTGTGTATAAGGTCACTGTCATCTTCACAAGTCACATACCTCATCTGGGAAAGGTGTCTGGTTCTAAATGAAGGATCCTGAGTTTGTGATTTAACTAGGGCTGTCTCATATGCCAATGCCTGTTTCAAACCATCCTTGAGTGGATTCTGAATGTTTTTTCTGAAAAATGCCTGAAGTACTTTGTTAGTGAATTTATGTTCAGCTATGTCCTCATGTTAGCTGATTTCAAAATTTCCACTTTCAGGTCTTAGCAAACAGAAAAATTCTGGTTTGTCAGAGGAAAAAGAAACACAAAACACATTATTAGGTTATCAGATGCTGTGAATGGGCACAGAATACAGAAACCAGGATAGCCTGCCTATCCACAAGCCCCTCCTCCATGGAGCCCTGAGCCCTGTGTGAGTGCAGAAGAAGCCACAGATAGATGAATTCTCCAGACTCAGAGCCAGAAGGAGCTGGGACCCCCACATTCCAGGATCACAATATAGAGAAGAGTCCCAAGGCCTTATCCTGGAATGCAGAGAAATGCCCATTTAGCTGTACCTGAGGACGATTGCTGCAGGATCCCTGTCAGTGCAGCCTGTTCTTGCCCTTTCAGAAAGATCCCTGGGACAACTCAAGACCACACCTCCTGTGCCTAATAAGAAGGATTGGAGTGCACACAGGCTCATGACCAGCCACTGGGAGGTTTGTCCTCTTACCTACAACATCAAAGATGGTTAAACCAACATTTTAGACCAACATGGGCCAACAGAACATCCTGTTGCCACCAGTCACCAGTGTGTATTGACCACTTGAGACACAGCAAGTACATCTGAAAGATTCATTTTAAACTTTGATTTTGTTTTATATTTGTAGTCATATATGGCTATTGTTAACCACATAGGCCAGTGTAGTTCTAAAAGTAACAGTCAGGAATGTCACCAAGACCCTCAGTGTGCTGGTTTATAAGCATGTGCTCTGCCCAGTGCCACCATAAGAGTGATGGACAGAGGGATCCAAGCCCCCAGGCTGCTATGTTTAGGTGACATGGCTGTCAGACCCACTGTCACTAACACACTGAAACAGCCCCAGAGACCTGCAGATGCAGAGACCATGACCAGGGCTCTCTCTGGGAGTTCCACCCTTCCCAGCCAACATGCAATAGGTAGATGCCCACACCCACCAGGGCTGCCTGGCAACACTTTCCCCAGAGAAGTCCACACACATGAACTCCTAAAACTTCATTCCTGGGTGAAATCTTGGTTATGTCCACTTCCTTATCCACCTGCATCCTCCAGGCCCCATAATGAAACCTAGGGAATTAAAGAAAGAGGTGATGAAGTGCTAGTGAAAATCACCCAAGGATCAGAGTCCACTGGACATTATTTCCAAGGACCAGAGGCCCCTCTCTGCCTTCACTGCTGTCCACTGGCCCCCTCTAGTGACTACAGGCAGAGGAATACCCTGAGGAGATTCCTGCCCACAGTCATTGCTAGAGCAACAGGTACTTTCTTGCACATTGTGAAACATGATTTGCTGTTGAGCTTATTTCTTTCCATAGATAATTAGTCCTAAATGGACTTCAGGAAATCTTCTGAACCTTGGTTACATCAGAAAATGAAACAGTTTTCAGCTACATGTTAGCAGTGCAGGAATTGGGATTCCTCTACCCTGTCTGGAACCCAAAGCCACACAATATTCTGCTGCTCAACACTCTCTAGAAAGAAATAGAGAAACCAGAGACTCATGGTGCTTGGGTTACACCTCTGCAGTTTCTCTGTGGTTCAAGGATAACTTGGTGGACCAGTTCTAGTCACCATCAGTGCTTTGTAATAAATAAAATGTTCCAAAATATCTTAATTTTTAATTAGGAGGGGTGTAGAATGCCTGGGAGTTGGAGATATGGAAATTAATCAGTTAACATAGGCCAAAGCAAAAAAAATAATTGGCTCCATATTTTTTTATTGAGATATAATTTACTTGTCATATAAATAACACATTTAAAGTTTACAAATCAGTGTTTCTTTTTTTATTGGTTGTTCAAAACATTACAAAGCTCATGACATATCATCTTTCATACATTTGACTCAAGTGGGTTATGAACTCCCATTTTTACCCCAAATACAAATTGCAGAATCACATCGGTTACACATTCACATTTTTATGTAATGGCATATTAGTGACTGTTGTATTCTGCTACCTTTCCTATGCCCTACTATCACCCCTCCCCTCTCCTCCCATCTTCTCTCTCTACCTCATCTGCTGTTGTTCAACTCTCTCCCTTGTTTCTCCCCCCCTTTCCCCTCACAACCTCTTATATGTAATTTTGTGTAACATTGAGGGTCTCCTACCATTTCCATACGATTTCCCTTCTCTCTCCCTTTCTCTCCCCCACTTGTCTCTGTTAAATGTTAATCTTTTCCTCATGCTCTTCCTCCCTGTTCTGTTCTTAGTTGCTCTCTTTATATCAAAGAAGACATTTGGCATTTGTTTTTTTAAGGATTGGCTAGCTTCACTTAGCATAATCTGCTCTAATGCCATCCATTTCCCTGCAAATTCCATGATTTTGTCGTTTTTAGTGCTGCATAATACTCCATTGTGTATAAATGCCACATTTTTTTTATCCATTCATCTATTGAAGGGCATCTAGGTTGGTTCCACAGTCTAGCTATTGTGAATTTTGCTGCTATGATCATTGATGTGGCAGTATCCGTATAGTACACTCTTTTAAGATCCTCAGGGAATAGTCCAAGAAGGGCGATCACTGGGTCAAATGGTGGATCCATTCCCAGCTTTCCCAGGAATCTCCATACTGCTTTCCAAATTGTCGGCTCCATATTCTTGAGTGTTAGTTGGATCATTTGAAATAATAATAATAATAATAATAATAATAATAATAATAATAATAACGACCCGCCCTGAGGACATTCAATCTTAATGACTTTGAAGCTTCTGTCTGTCAACTCCACTTAACCCATAGCAGCAAGTGTGTCCCTAGGAATGCCCACTTATCCTGAAGATTGTTCCTATTTGTGTGATTTCACCATTTTATCCACAATGAAGGTAGTCTCACTGTGAACAATCTATGCCTTCTCTCCCTGAAATTTCATTCCAAAATGTCCTTGGCTTTCAGGGTGAGTGGACCTGTTTCCAGGTGGGATGGAGCCTGGCCACTGGCCACATCTGGAGCATGTTGCAACACATGGTGCTTTTTCCAAGAGTCTCCGGAGAGGCAGGTAGTCCACTTCATATTAAGGAAAATAGAGTCTCCAGAGGTTTGGGTCAGCAGACAGTGACCATTTTCCTTCCCTTGGGCATCTGCAGGGTCCTTTGAATTCATCAGGAGCACAGAAGTGGTGGACACACAGAGAACTGGTCTCAAGCCCTCAGTTCAGATCTCAGCTTCCATTAAAATGCCTCACAGGACCAGGGCAGGCCTGCAAAGATGGTGGAGGGAGGGAGTCTTCCTATCTCTCTAATTCAGGTGTGTCCTCTTTTTATGGGTGTTTAACCTGATGATGACAGGAAGATTCAAATGCTTTTGTCCAAATTGCACTGAATTCAGTGTCTGAGGCATTGGAAGGGTGCATCTGTGCTCCCCACAGTACAGTGTTAATCACTAATAAGCCTCCACAATCCTTGACCTGGTCCCTATGTGGGGTAGATGAGGGCCCATCAGTGGTTATTCTGCCTTGTGGCTGGATGCTCAGAAGCATCAGGAGCCCTGTGAGCTCTGGTTGATGACACCTGCAGGAACCTCACTGGAAAGGCTGGGAGGGTGGCTGATGGGTCCTTGTGTTGGGCCATGTGGGTGACTGGGAGCCCCTCTGAGCAGAGAACAGCTGATTTGTATCCACTTGGAATGTCACAAAAGGTCTAAAAACAATTTTGTCTCCAGACTTTTAGTTGTGTTTACTCCTGGGTGTGACATTCTGTCAAAAGAAGGATTCGGTGTCACTGAAGTGCCCTCTGCTGTTTGCAAAGGCACAGTGAGGGGTGGCCTCTGGATTTCCCAAGGGATATCTCCAGTCTCCCAGGGAATCCCTGACTCAGACCCTGGAGGGACATTGTCTAGCATAAGCATTTGACAAAGATCAAGGCAGACACACCCCAAATCCAGAAATAACTCAGAGACAGACAAAGTGCCTGAAGGAGCTGATGCCCTGCCTCACCTCAGGCTCAGGGCAGTGGAGTGGCCGACCATGGACTGAACACTGAAACCATGAGCACCAAGTAAAAGTCCCTCCTCTGGATCAGTTCTTCTCAGGTCTTTTGGTCACAGTGTGAAAAGCTCACTACCACACTGGGCCACGAGCTATCAACCCCATTCATCAATGTCATTCCTGAAGGACATCTGCCATTAACACTGCCCAGTTCTTTTTTCCTGGAGAGTTGCTCAGGAGGGACCAAGGAGAGAGAATCCTATGCAGCCCCAGCACCTGTGCTAAGACCTATTCCCACTGGGAGAACAGAGGAGCCCCTGGGAAGAGTGAGACCTGAGGGCCCCTCCACCCTCACCCTGGGGTCCCAGACAGTCATGGGCCTCATGCATAGATGTTCCCACCTTCTGTGGCAGGTGACACTGATGGCTGGGGAGGAACTCAGCATCTCCATGACTAGAATCTGCGCCTTCTCTTGCCAAATGCCCAGGGCTTTGAAAGACTAACCAGAAATAAATGGTAAATATCTAAGGTGAGGAGTGTGATAAATAGAAAATTTTATGACTCTTAGCAGCTCCCAGGGGCTCTCAGGCCCAGGTCAGCACTCATCAGTTGGGTGGGGTACCCAAGACCCCAGGTGAGTAGCAGGGAAGGTCCCAGAGGTGCTGCAGATCCAGGTTCCACCAGACACTGGGCTTCTCCCCTCAGCCTCTGCAGCTGCTGAGCAAGGCAGGGACCTATTCGAGCCCCCTGAGGACCCTGCTCAGATCCCCACTTTCCCTTTAGGAGTCCAGGGGCTCTAGGGTGATGTGTGACTGGGGTGTCCTCTGCCAAGGCAAGAGCAGCTTCCATTTTTCTTTTTTAATCAAGTTTTCTTACATGATTTTTGTATCAAGAACAGACCCATTTGGAGGTGGGCCAGGAGGATGATGACCCTGGGGCTCTGCAGGAGAGGGTGTGTCAGGAGCTTGGTCCCTGGCTGGGGTCTGGAGTCTGCTGTAGCAAGGGAGGTTCAGCAGATCACAGCTGTGACTCATCCCAGCCACTAATATGGGGACAGAAGAAATGGAAACAGGAGGGGGAAGTGAGGGTGTCCAAGGTCACCTACACAGGAACCCTCTGGGGACAGCAGACACTGTGGAGGTCATATTGGGAAAGAAAACAGTTTGTTTCTCAGCCCCTGGAAACAGAAGAGAAAGTCCTTGTGAGGGGGAAGAAGAGGATGGGAAGTAAAGAAAATAATGCACAGTTATGTCTTCACAGCACTGTTGAAAGTCGGCTCATACAGGCCAATTAACTAGTGATTTTTATATGAAATATTTGAAAAAGTTATCAATCACTGTAGGCCTTGGTTGATTTTGCACACTGTAAAAGTTATATATATATATATATATATATATATACACACACACACAAAGTTCTTTTAAGATCTTGAGGTCCCTGCTCTTCCCAAGTGCCCCTCCTGCTCTTGCTGTTGCTGTCTCCCATTGGCCATGGGGCTCCTTCCTCCCCCTCTCAGATGCATCTCCAGATGCCCCTGTGCCTTCCCTGATCCACACAGAGAAATAGACACACTACACACACTACACATCACAGCAGACTACACACAGAATTCATCAGGGATTGAAATGATTCTGCTCACTTTCCCTCCTGCAGTCACTCTTTCCTGCATGCCTTGGTCCCCACGACCATGAGGACATCAGTGCCTGGGTCACACACTGGCTCATGTGCAGCTGCCTGTGTGAGGGCTGTTACTTATTCTTGCAAACTCTGCCATGATCCTGAAAGCACTCAAACACAAGAGTATGTCCTGGATTTTATAGTACATAAAAATATGGTGATCGCAACTAAACTCCCCATACAACTTTCACAGTTCAAAAGATCAACTGAGCAATGAAAAGAAAAGTTACAAGAATAACAAGGATCTTTTAAAATGATACAAAGACAACTTGTATGTAAAATGTCAGCTAAAGTTTATTGTTCCCCACAAAGGAGGATGGAGAGACCCCAGGAGGGTGGTGCTTGAAGGGAGGGTCCATCCTGGGAGGGAGGTTGGGGGCTGAGGACTGACTCATGCAGCCATCTGACATCAGGATCAGGTGGTTATTGACAACTGTGTCTCCTGAGCTCTGACCCTAGAAGGAGAGGGGAAGGTCTGGACACATTCCTAGAGTAAGTGGAGCAAATGTTGAAAACACCATCTTCACATCCAGTGCATAGAGCTCACACATAGGCAGCCCTGAGTGACCCACAGAAGGTCCCCTCTCACTCAGGCTATTCTAACATTTGGTCTCAACAATCATGGCACACAATTCCAGAGTATAACATATGATGTTCTCCAATAAGAAATTTTTCTGTAGAGATAATGGGTGAGCATGTCTGGCAAGAGGCACACTATAGAAATATCATCATTAATATTGCGTTATATAATGTTTGGAATCAAACCTAGGCTATACTGAAAAGTGATTGTTCAAAAATGATTTTATATGAAGTAATTAGTGAAAGTCATTAATGAAATCTCATTACCTGATACATATATCTGTATTTTTGATGCTGATATTTTTATGCAAAAAACAATTTTTGGGAGAGTGAACAAGTAGATAGATTACTTTATGTTAAGATACAGATAATACTGTTGGTAATCAGTAGATACATGTCCAAGTTATAATTCATGGAAATTATCCTGATGTCCACTACCAAGTTTCTGCCTTACCCTGGCACCTCTGCATGGACTTGCTCCAGGAATCACAGGATTGTCTCAATTAGATAATGTCAAGAGGAAAAATAATCTAGATTTTGTTTTGAATAGATGGATTAGCATCATAAAATGGCACAGGTAAGGTGTAAGGAGAATGCTCCCAGAGTGTAAACAGAATAATGGATTCACAGGAGTCACACCCTGCATCTCATTAGGGGGTTCTTCTTCTTCTGAAGAGAGTGTAAGCCGCCTGAAAACTTAAAGTCTAAAATAATTGGGGAAAAACAAAAGACAAAGAGTTATAAATATATTTAAAAAGGCGAGCACCTGATACATTCAATCTGCACAAGAGCTGGAATTAGACAAAGGAAAGATGGCTCTGGTGGTTTATTTAAGGGGTGCATCAAAGGCAGGGATAAGGTCTCAAGGGGGAGCCTTGCTGAATCCAGTCAGCAGGCTGATTGGCACCTTGGCAGTTCACACCCATCTCTGGTGCTGTGTGGGCCATGGCAGAGCGGGATAGAAATTCACAATGTCTCTGGGTAATTGACCTGAGAAAATGTCCACTGGTCATTCCCAGATGCCAGATGGTCCTATCCACCAGACTTCCATGCACAGTGACCCACACACAACTTGTGGACAGCTTGTGACAATGGGTGGATCTCATATATCACATTAACCTACCAGATACTTAGGAAGATCATATGGTGTGTGGACAGGGGGTGCCCTGGTCAAAGACCTGTGTATGGACTGCAGGATGGCTGCTTTGCTAAGGGCCTGGAGGAGAGGACAGGAAATCAGACAGTGATCCTGAGAGATGCAGCAGCTGAGCTCATGGAGGGGGTTCTGCTTGTGCAGACATTATGGATTCTGTGGAAACAGCAGAAAAAGTGCCACAGAGGAGAGCTAAGTGGCCATGTGAGCTAGAAGCCTCTCTCCTCTGGGAACACTGCCTGGTCTCTATGTCCCCCTCACTACCATCATATTTGCACGATAGATCCTGGATCAAGTGGTAGCAGGGATCAGTGTAACCACAAGTGGTATATCTCTCCACACCAGCTATACTTATGCTGGGGTACTACAGCCTCCTCATGGTATCTGTTTCTCTGCAGCAGAACAAAATGTCACCTGTCACCCGAGGGAAGTTGATGTTTAATCAGTGTCCCCTAGAGGGCTATCGTGCTTTCCCCCTGGAATACACCTGTGCTGTGGTCATGTGTGCCTTTCCTGCCCATGGCACTCTGAGGAGCATCAGCAGCCAGACACTCAGACAGGGCGTGGTTGACTGAGATGGGAATCTTCTCACCAGGACCTACTGTGTGCTGCAGGACCAGGAACACTAAGTGCCTGATCTTTTATGGCTTCCACTGGTCCTCCCATCACAGCATCATCCTAAGCCCACATGGATTTGACCTCCTGCAGACTGTAAGAGGCTCCCTCAAGATACACTTCATCTTTAATACCATGACCCTGATGGCAGGAAGAAATGTCTTAGGAAGCAAGGGGCATGCGACTTTCTACTCTTGCAACTCTAGACCTTGCAGGGTAGCAGGTCCTGATCCCAGCCTTAGAATGTCTCCCTGAGTCTACTACAGAATACCCTCAAGGGTATCCTAAAGCTTTATTAACTCAGGCCCATCAGAGAGTACACAATCAGAAGTCACAATTTTTGATGGTTTGTGCCAAGTTGTGTAATTGAACTTTATTAAGTACATTTCTTCTTCTCATTTGGTGCTTGAAAAGAGGGTGCCCTGGAGGACAGAAGGCCTGAGGAACAGTAATATACACTTGTCAAAAGAAGATGAGAGCTGTACTCACATGAACATAGCATAAAATCAGGAACAGTCACAAGAAAGCACAAGAGGACACTATTTTAAGCCCTGACCCTGTGAACACAGGCTCAGCAGAGGCTGCAGCTTTCCTGTGCAGGCCCGGATGGAGAAGAGTAAGGGAGTAGGAAAGGGGAGGACTTCTTAAATTTCTGCTCCATGACAAGCTTCCTTCAGTATCATGTGTCATGTGAGGTATTTGATTTCAGATCTCCTGCAGACTGTATGAGTCTCCCTCAAGATACACTTCATCTTTAAAATCAAGAGCCCTCAGTTGTAGAAATATGAAGAGAAAGTTTAGCTACTGCAAAGTGGCTGTGAGGTGCTCTATAGAGAATAGAGACATGACAGGAGCAGGGACCTTGGAATACAGGATGGGGAAGGACCATAAGGGCAGTGACAAGCATTTGACAGCTGGGTCTGATCAATGCACATTGTTGTCATTTGTCCAAATGTCACTGTGACACCCCAGGTCACCAGGGAAATGCAAATTAAAACACATGAGAAAATACCCCCCCACACACCAGGGATGGCCAAGTCTAGGAGGGAGTACCCCACAAGCAGCAGGAGGGGAACCCAGGCCCCATCCCAGCTGCTGAGCTGGTCCTGGCTGCAGTCACAAGCCATTTCCAGCAGCTAAGTGTTCTGTGGAGTGTCCACAAGCTGTCTCCAAGATGAAGACAGGACTTGCAAGACAGTGTGACAGATTCTGATAACACTAGGCATTCTGCTATGAAACTAAAGATGGTGAAAATACACATCTAAAAATAAATGTAATTTTATAACTGAAAACTTACAGGAACTGTGTTCAGCATTGAAAACTTGGAGGACACATGTCTTCCCTTCAGTAGGGGAGTGGATCAATACTATTAAAGAGCCAGAAAGTAGAGTATTACTCAGCACTGAAAAGAACACAGTGATCAAGGTGGATGCAATCATGTTCACACATAACCCCAGAAACAAGGAGGCTGAGGAAGGAGGATGACAAGTTTAAGGCCAGGTTCAGCAACTTAGCAAGGACCTAACAATTCACAGAGATCCTGTCTCAAAATTAAAAAAAAAAAAATACTACTGTGAATGTAGCTAGGTGGTAGCACATGCCTGGATTCAGTACAAATTTTGAGAAAAAATTAAAAAGAAAAAAAAAAAAGAAAGAAAACACCTACCTCTCACATCATGGAAAACCCTGGAGGAAGCTTATATGCACAGCACTCAGGTGAGAGCCAGTCTGAATGTCTCACTTGCTGTAAATTCCAGGCCCTGTCACTCAGCCCAGGTGAAACTACAGGATGGAAAATCATGAAGGTTCCCTGCAGAAGGAGGGGGGTCAGGAGCAGCTGGAGCTCAGACAGTGTGAAGGAGAAACCTGCACTCTGCCAGGCCACACTGTTGGACACACATCACTGTCCACTTGTCTAGTTCTATAGAATGCACAACGTGACCCTGGTGTGATCTGTAGACATAGGCAGAGGTTGATGAATTGTAACGGAAGAAACAGAGTCTGGGGTGGTAATGAAGAGGCTGTGGGAGCAGGGCGGGGAAACACAGGAGAACACTGTATTCACCCCAATTTTTCAGGCGACTTAAACTACACTCAAAAATAAAGTCTTAAAATATTCCCATGTGGAATACATGGAGAGGCCTATGTTTGGTGCACAACCCCTGATACTGCCTAATTCAGTCTTTTCACGTCTGAAATTACTTTTATTTATCATACAGTGAGCTCATTGCCTGCTGGGACTGACCTGAAGGGTCAGAATGCAGAGGAGCCACCTAGATTCTCTGACTGACCCTCCTTGTACTGCTGAGGGCCTGGCTGCCTCTGAGCAGTGCCCTCAGCAGGTGGAGGCACCAGGAGGAGCAGCTGGGGCAGCCCAGCCTCACACTTCTGCTCCCTGGGAGGTTTTTGTCATGGCCTGTATCACTGTGGGAGGGGAACCCAAACCTTGTTGACAGTAATAAGTGGCAACATCTTCAGGTTCCAGGCTGCTGATGGTGAGAGTGAAATATGTCCAGATCCACTGCCACTGAATCTCAAGGAGACCTCAGGTTGCACAGTGTTTGCACCATAGATGAGGAACTTAGGACTTTGGCCTGGTTTCTGTTGATAACAGTGTAAATAACTGCTAATGCCCTGACTGGCCCTGCAGGTGATGGTGACTCTGTCTCCACGAGACACAGGCAAGGAGGATGAAGACTGGGTCATCATGATGTCACATCTGACACCTGACATTGGAAGCATAAAAAAAAAAATCCTTGTAAGTAGTGACATTGCAAAAGGACTTTCCTGAGTAGCCAGGCAGCACTGACCACACTGTGACCAGTACTGTCCCTCCTTACCTGGGAGGCAGAGCAGCAGGAGCCCCAGGAGCTGAGCAGGGGCCCTCATGGCCAAGCTGTGTCCTGACTGGGACTGACTCCTGCACACGGTGTGAGCAGCCTCTTAAGAAATCCTCAGGGCAGTGGGCTGTGCTATGGGCACATGCAAATCATCAGGGCTAGGCAGGCTGAGCAGGCATGGGCCCACATGTAGGGCTGGCTTCTCTCAGTCCTTCAACACTGACCAAGTGTCCCCATGTGTTCCAGGTCAGACCAGGGCAGCACCGATTTGCTTTTAGAGAGTCTTTTTTCTCTCTTGTGACATTTTGTTACTAAGGATATTTTAAGACAATTATTCAATTTTGAAGAAGACTTAAGGTCTGGTTTGAGCAATTTTTTTTCATACCTAATATGAGGATTACATAGGAGAAGGTTCTTGTAGAGAATACATAGTGAAGTTTTACAGAGGAGAACATTAGGCCATTAATAGGCTTTCACATGTTCCTGATGGGAGGACACCTTGGGTTTCATTTGAAATTATGTGGAAGTGAAATAATTTTTAAAATTAAAAAAATGCATTGGAAGAACTTGGCTTTATGCAAAATCATTTGGAATGGCTCTAGAACAGTACTACGTTTATATCCGGCAAGTTCTTGCAGAAGCACAAAGATAATACCAAGTTTACTTGGTGAGTGGGAGATCACCCTGTACATCTTTCATACCAGGGATTAAGTGATCCTGGTTTGGTTTGGAGACCCCCATATCAGCCCCCTTTGCTGCCACTTTATCACATTCCCATGGCCCATCAGCATGGGGGCTGACTAGTGGCATCAACCTGATGACTTTGCAATCCTCTGCTTCTTCCTCCAGCTCCAGCAGCTGCATTGGCACAGCCTGAGCTCTGGAGGAGTCCAACTCATAAGGAAGCAGACAGAGCACATGGCCTTGGCCTGCTGGGAGCTGCGCCCCTGCCACTGGCTCCTACAAGGTCTCTAAGCTTCATGTGTCCCAAGCCATTCCAGGGAGGTTTGTAGAGTGAATTCCTCCACATTCCCTCCTCACAAGGGTCAAGGTTGTGTCCAGAGCTGCTGGTTCCTTTATCCACTTGTGTCTCATCTCTGCTCCTGTCCTGGATTGGAAGAGGCTTTCCTGTCCTTACCACACACAGCAGGACAGAGCAGGTACTCAGTGAATCAGACCTCAGGATGACAGTGACAGCAGACCCTGATTTCAGGTGACAATCTTGGTTTACCATGGTGGGAATGGGGCAATGCACTTACACGCAGAGCATACTCAGCCCCTGATCTCACTGGGAGAGCCTGGAGCAGGGGATCCCGCAGGGCTTGCTCAGGTTGGCACTGCCTGAGGGCTGGTCTGTGGCTCTGGGCTGGGAAGAAGCAGCTCTCCTGGGCAGTGGGGCTGAGGGCCTGGGGATGCAGAGCCCTGAGCATGAGCTGCCAGGCACGGGAGCCAGCGGGGGCATCCCTCCACAGCTCTAGGTGCTGAATGGAGCTCTGAGCCCACAGCCAAGGTGAGAGTCCAAGACCAGGAGCTCAGCTCTGAGCCTGGCTCTGTGGGGCAGCTGAGCTCGGCACATGCTCCATGGTCCTGAGGACTGACACCAAGAGGAAGGTGAACAAACCTCTGTCTCAAAGTCTTGTCAAAGCCAGAGTCCATGATGGCTACAAAGATATGGAGCACGTGTCATACACATGGATAAATTGTCTGTTTGCATGTAAGATATAATTACTAAATCAACATATTATTAACTTATACTTTTATTTGGAATCCATAGCATCAAGTAAAATGCATATTACCTTAACTGTAGATAATAACAGCATAACCAATTTTTAAAAATACAGATGACACATGCTGGTTGTGACTCAGTGGAAGAGCACTTGCTGAGCATGCATGAGCATTGGGTTTGATTCTCAGCATCATATAAATACAATATAAAAGTATTGTGATCACTTACATATAAAAGTGTCAATGAAAAAATAGAGGTAATAAGCCAAGTGCCGTGTTGTACACCTGTCATCCTAGCAACATGTAAGCCTGAGACAGGAGGATCAGAAGTTCAAGATCAGCCTCCTCAGTCTAGCAAAACCTGTCTCAAAATAAAAAATAAAAAGGGCTGTGGATGTGGCTCTATAGTTAACCATAAAGTTCAATCCTCAGTACAAAAAAAAAAAAATACAGATAATAGAGTATATTAAAAGGTTAAATTTTAGCATTTTAAGATTCACTAAAAAGAGGTAAACACAAGTAGTGCCCTAACAGGATATAGTTCATTATATAGAAAAAGTACTGTATCAATAGTTCACAAAGAGCACCTCAAATCAATAATAAAAATAAATCAAAGATAGGGGGTCATGATCAGGAATGCACAAATCACAGAAGGAAAATAAAAATATACAATATATGAAAATCCATTGTAAATTATAAAAATAATAAATAAGATAAAATGTTATTTTTTACATGAATTTGAAAGCAGATTTTTAAGAAGAATGTGGAGTGAACCAGTGTTGGGGAAAGTGACCCCCTGCTGGAGGTGACAGTTGTTACTGGAGGAATGGCCTTTGTCTTGCATGGTCTGCTGATAGAATTCAAATGGGAGTTTTTCTGGACCCAGGAGTTATATGCACACAAACTCACCCTCCAGAGGTGTCCCAAGCTGAGACATGTACTATCAACACTGACCACTGTGGCATGTTTCAGTGGTTGAATACTTGGGAACAATGCAAATGTCCCTCAAGGAAACAGCACTGGGCTGGGTAAGCAGCTCTGAGGTGGAGGCCCTGCCTTGCAGACATAGGCCCTGGGTTCACCCCACACAGAGGGTGAAGAAAATGGGGTCCCCATCTCCTTCACGTATGCCTTTCCTGGAACTCCAGCCTTACTGGTGAGGATCTGTGTTCCTGCCTATCTTCCAAGGACCTGGAACAACTCTGCAGGGCCATGGGCCTGGAGCACTGGAGGGAAGGCCTGTTCACCAGAGTCCAGGCTCAGAGCTGTTGTTCCCATGTCTGGAGCAGCTGGTCCTCCTCTGATGGGCTCCCTCTCTATCAGTGTTGCCCCCATGGGGGCTCCAGGTGCACTCAGGCCACCTGAGCTCCTGTGGAGTGAGCAGTGACTACACATAGCTTAGCAATCTGGTGACAGCCTGAGGGCAGCACTGACATTGAACCTTTTCTTCCCCTCCCCCTCCCTCCCCTCCTCCATTGATGTGCCAATTGTCTGCTCCACACTACATTAGAGCCTACAGTGGGCTTTGTCCCCTCAGAGTGATTCATGAGGACCACTCACCCACTGCACACATGGCTGCACCGTCTTCAGAGCTGTGGCCCTGTCCTCTCACTCATCCAGGCCCACTGCTGACCCTTAGTTCTGACCCCACTCCATGAGTCCTCAGAGGAGGACATTCTTCTCAAGTAGTGATGATCATAAGTTATAACGCAAAATAGAAAACATTCAGGAACTTGCCTGTGAGGAGACTTATTCCACTGTGCACAGAGCCCCAGCAGCCATGAGCCTGGGTATGGGCACAGTTCCCAAGCCTGAGGGCTCCTCATGAGAAGGGATCTCCTCTGCTTTCCCAAGGCCTCTGAGGTCAGGACCATAGGCTGGGTTCCTTGTGGGGCTTCTTCGCCATCTAGTGGCAGAGTTGAGGCATAGCAATTGGGAGATTTGGGGGTATGGATTCCTAGATTCATGAAACAGATCCTCCTCCATCTATCATTAGGGCAGATTCTGTAGGAAACTCAAATGGTACCTCTCCTCAGCAAGTTGTTCAACTCGTTAAGTACAGAAGACCAACACTGCGCCAGCGATTCAGAAAACATACTGATCTGAACGGAGGTGGCATCTAGGTGTATAACTAGGATATGCAAAGGCTGGGGGTTTGCCAGAGAAGACAAGGGGCCTGAGAGACCCTGATGGGGTGAGTTTTAAAGGCGCAGGAGGCTGAGGGCTCCTGGTCTACAGAAGCCAACCCAGCCTCATACTTCCCATGCATAACCTTTCCAGAGCTTCTGAGCATCTCCCAGGGCTCCAAAGAAGAGCTTCCATGCTCAGCAGTTGGGTCAGGGCAGCTGCAGCAGCTGAGGAGAGTGCAGAGTATCAAAGAGGTTCCCAGGCTTCAGCCCCCAGTGCCACACTTGGTCCTCCTCCCAGCCTCTGCAGGGTGCTGAGGAAGAAAAGGGACCTGCCTCTGCAGCCCCAGCATGCCAGGCTTCCCACATTACATCTTCCCTTAAAGGTGTCCCGGATCACCACATGCACATAGGACACCTGGCACCCTCTCAGGGAACAGGTAGGGTGACTTTCTATCTAAAACCATGAACTTGGACAGAAGCAGGAGGATGGTGGTGGTGGGGCTCTCCAGGTCAAGGGGGTCAGGAGCTTGGTTCCTGGCTCAGGTCTTGGCTCTGCACAGCAGGTGCTCAGCACAGGAGATGACAAGTGCTGTGCCAATGAAAAACTGAAAAACTGGCTTGGGGACATCTCAGGAATTGGTAAGACCACACCATTGTCACCATTACAGATTTAAAAGTGAAATTTCCTTTGAAAAGAGACTAAGGGACACCCTGCTTTCATGGGGGCTTTTAGGATGTAGTTTCCTGTGCTCAGCCACTCAGGCACATAGAGGGTGGTATATCTGTGGTCCCTGGAGGCTTGGGGACAGCTCAAAATGGTGGCAGACATGGGCCTCCTTATCCATGTGGAGCTGGTTCTGCAGGAATGAAGAATGTAGGAGTCAGGGGTCATGAGGTTCCACTGAGATTTCCAAGGAAGCCCTGAAGGCCAGGCAGGATGCATCAGTGCTGAATCCCTCAGCAGCCCCTGAGAAGACAAGGTGTAGAGATGTAAGAATGGAGGTGGCATTGCAGAGGAGACCCTGAGACTGAGAGATGCCAACAGCATGGGACATCTGCTGAGGGAAACTCTGAATCCAACAGGGACAAGTGGGAAGGAAGGCCATGTGGGCTGCAGACAGCAAGTCCACAGGGGCATAGCCCTGTATCAACCCTTTGGACAGAAATTCACTGTGCCACATGCCCAGGTGCTGGATAGGAGCTGCAGGGTGGGTTTGCCCAACTGGATTTTACAGTCCAGCTTTGGAAACATCACTTCTTGCTGTGGTCCTGTTCCTCTGCTTTGAATTGTGAATGCTGACATTCAGCCCCTGGACGATGGATATATGTAATTTGCTTTAGACTGTTACATATGCAAACCACTCTGAATCTTCCTTGGTCTCAGAGACTTTAAACTTGGACTTTACTGTAATGCTGAATTGTGAAGACTTTGGGATTCTCGAAGATGGACTCAATGCACTTTGCATTGTCATGTGGACATGAGCTTTTCGAGGTCAGTAGTGGATTATTAGGATTTGAATATGAATGTCTCCCAAAAGCCTCTGTTAACCTGGGCATCTTTAGAGGTCAACCATTCTGATTAGGAGAGTGTGACATCATGAGTCCATCTTAGTCTGAATGGACAGTGTCAGGGATAACTGTGAGAAGGTGGAGCAGGGCTAGAGGGGGTGGGCCACTGGGGGTGAGACCTGAAGAGTTGACCTTCCTGTGTTCCTTCCTCTTTCTCCCCATCCCTCTCCTGTTGACATGACCTGAGCTGCTTCTCTCTACCACGTTCCCTCCTGTGACATCCTGCCTCACCTTAGTCCTAGGGCTATGAGCCAGTTGACCATGGAGTGAACCTCCAAAACCATGAGCCAAAATTAACCTGTCCTTCTCTCAGACTTCATGTCTGGTCTTTTGTTCCCAGAAATGAAGAGCTCACTAAAACATTTCATTTGAGGCAGCTCTTATATGAGTGCATTATCTTTCCTCATATTTGTGAATTTTCCTGATCACATTTGGCTATTAACTTGTAACTTCATACATGATCATCAGAGGAGATAATATGCATTTTCTATGTTCTAAGTCTTTATAACGTCATTGAGATGTGTTTTGTGGCCTAACACATGCAGGATCTTGGAGAACATTTCATGTGCACTTGAGCAATCATGCAGCAAGCCATTGTGGGTGGAATCTTCCTACGTGTCTGTTAGGTGAATGGCATTGCTGCAGGTCTCTGTTTCCTGACTTGTCCTCCATCTGAGTGTCTCAGGGACGGTTGAAAGTTCAATAGTGGGGTCCCCTCTGTAACTGTATTGTTGTCTATTTGTTCCTTAAATCTGTCCCTGATCTTATATGTGTTTTACAGTCTTGATTTTTGGTGCATGTAGTTTTGTAGCATTTATCACTTTGGAGATCAGACACCATTTTCAACGTATAATTGTTTTGTCTCTCCAATCAAATTTGAAAAAAAAAACAATGTGTGTTTCTGATAATAGCATGACTACTTTTCCTGATGTTTTTTCATGTTTTTACCATCAAGCTCTGCTTGTTCTAAGTCCTAAGGTGAGATTACTAAATGAACATGGACATACACAATTACAATCCATTTTGCCAATCTACATATTTTGATTGGATGTTCACCCATTTACATTCAGCAAAATTACAGACAGGGAGGAGCTTCCCTTGGCCATTCTTCTGTGCTTTCTCTCTTCCTCCTGCCTTTTTAATCCCTGAATCTCCTCCACTACGACCACCTTTCTCTTTAGTTTATTTTGGGAGTTCAATGTTTTAATTCCCTTCTCATTTTTTTTTCCTGTTTATATGTTAGCTTCCCTCCCCCCTATTTTTGTTACTTTGGGGTAAATTATAACATACTAAATTTCTAACACCTTAATGACAATTTGACTTCAATCTCATTAGTGTACTACCCTCCCTTACCCCTCAGCACCCCTGGGTGTTACTAATGTCATCATTTGCATCTTTTTTTGTGCATGCATGAACACAACAGGATGAGTACATTCAATACCTATTTCTTAAAAATACTGTGGAAAATAAAGATTTGATTTATACTGAAAATATTTCCTGTCTTTGTTTTGACAGAAGAACTCTGTGTTTTTGCATGGTTCTTAGGGCCTCTTCAGATGACTTAATTTCAACATGGAGCACTCCAACTCTATTCCCCAGGGTCTCCATTCTGCTGGTGCCATGCCAGGGCTTTTGCAGTTGGTGGCACCTTGATATGTGGTGACTGAGATGTGGCCATGGCACTCAAGGTCCATAGCACTCAGCTGCAGCTTCTTTCTCTCAGACAATCTGCAGAGCTGCTGTCCAAAGCAGCAACACAGGTGGCAGCTGGCCCACCCAGGCAGGAAGGTTTTTGTTCAGGGTTGCACCACTGTGGGAGGACTCTGTGTGGTTTGCCAACAGTAATACACCCCAGCATCCTCAGCCTCCACCCTGCTGATTCTCAGTGTGAAATCTGTCCCTGACCCACTGCCAGTGAACCTTTCTGGGACCCCAGTGTACCTGTTGAAAACCTTATATATTAGACTCTGTGGAGACTGGCCTAGCTTGTTCACAACCCAACAGAAATAGGTGTTTTCATAACTGTGTAGGAGGCTCTGACTGGACCTGCAGGATATGTATGCTGGCTGCCCAGGGATGATAGACAGGGAGTGAGGACTCTGAGTCATCACAGTGTCCCCACTGGATCCTGAAATATTGACAGAAATGAAAGTTTATTCATAATATTATGAAACTTTTTAATTGTTTTGTTCCTTTCTCAACTAAATTATTTTTGCATTCTTGAGTACATAGTTTGGGTTTCTATCCAGAAGTACCCAATGTCATATAAGATAGAGTTTTACGTGTACAATGCCTGTCTAGAGGTTGACCACACCACTCTCCTCTTTCTATGTCCCTGTCTTCACCAGTAGATGACTTGGTTTTCCTCTAGAAACTTCCTCCCTTTCATGGATCTGAACATCGCATGCCCCTTCCCATGCAGTGATACCCACACAACTGACATGTACATAGCTCACACATAGGAAGCACTGAGCTCACTGCCTCCCCCTTCTCCTCCCCATCCCCCTCTGTCCTCACCAGGGATTCAGAGCAGCAGCAGCCCCAGGAGCTGAGCAGGGAGCCTCATTTTGAGAAGCTGAGGTGAGGAGTCCTGGTGAGTCAAGGCCAGGTTACAGCTGAGCTTTTATGTCAGCCTTGCAGGAATGTCCTCCCCAGGGAGCAGCATGCAAATGCCCTGGTGGGGGGTAGACTGACTTTGAATAAATAAAATGTCTTCTGTGATTGAAGGGGAAACAATGAGATTAAGTCCATGCTGAGTCAGGAGGATCAGGATTTCAAAGCCAGCCTCAGCAAAAGTGAGGCACTAAGCAAATCAGTGAGACCCACAGCATCCTATTTAAAAGGTTCAGGGTGGACAGCATCATCAGTCTCATTAAGAGTTGTGCCAGTGCAGAATTCCAGAACCACCTAGGATGAGAATCGGCATCTTACACTGTTGAGTAGTTCATATCCATGAGATCTGAGAGTCTAACTTTGGGACACAATTATTTCAGATAGACTTTCTTAATTTCCAATGCAGCTCATTAAGGAAATTTGCATCTAAAACCATAATAACAAGAAGCACATATTGATCCTTTATATGGTGCTATAGCAAAACATCTGAATTCAGCAAGTACTGTGTAAGTAAAGAGATTTAACTGACAGTTTTCAAGGCTGATGGTCCAAGGCTGGACAGTTCCAGTCATCCCCTGGTGAGGCCCCCTGGCCTGTGTCACAGGGCTGTGAATGTGGACAGGGAACCAGCTGCACATTGCAGTGACCAGGCTTGTGTTGTGGCCTCATGACAACCCACTCTGCTGAGGACACCCTCAGTGTGCGAGAGCAGCACTGTCCCTCCAGGGGCAGCAGCTCCAGGCATGACCCCATCCTACCAGACCCCACCTCTTCAAGGATCAATCATCTCTCATCTTGGCCCCACTGGTACCAAACCTCCAGCATCTGAGCACTTATGGGAAACCCCAGTGAGCTGCTGAGATTACAGGCCTCCACCACTGTGCCAGACCAGGGAGCCTCATTTTGTGAAGTTGAGTTGAGGAGTCCTGGTCAGTCAAGGACAGGTTGGAGCTGAGCTCTTATCTCAAGAGTTTATCTCAGATGCAGCAGTGTATGGGGCACCAAGAGAACATGGGTTCTGTTCTTTGAACAAAGTCACTTAAAATATCTTGTAAGTTTGGAGGAAAACCAGTGAGAACAAGTTCATGCTGCTGCCTGCAGTAGAGGGCAAGATCTGACTGTGGACATTTAAATCCATGTGGAAGATATGTTGAGATGAGGGATCCCCAAAAAAGATTCTGGGAACTGACACTGTGTTGCAGGAACTTCCTGTTTTTCCATGTTCCTTACCTGACATTGAGGGACCAGGAGGGTTTCCTATTTCAGGGGTTTGCATATTTTAGAAACTTTGAGTCAACTTTACCAGCTGAGCATCCCCATTTCCAATTCCAAACCCCCTGGAACCATCCAATGTCTCATATTGTGGAGCACTTTGGATTCTGGATATTAGGAGAGGGGTGTTCAGCTTGCCCTCGAGTAGAATGACACAGAGTGAAAAGCACAGGGAATGCCCTGTAAAGGAAGGTGTCACTGACTGTGTGTGTGTGTGTGTTTGTGTGTCTGTGTCTGTGTGAGTGTGTGTGTGAGAGTATGAGTGTTTGTGTGTATGTGTGTGTGAGTGTGTGTCTGCATGTCTGTGTGTGTGTCTGTGTGTGTATGTGTGTCTGTGTATGTGAGTGTGTGCATATGTATATGTGTGTGTCTCTGTGTGTGTATGAGTGTGTCTGTGTGTGTTTGTATGTCTGTGTGTGTCTGTGTGTTTGAGAGTGTGTGTGTCTCTGTGTGAGTATGTGTCTATGAGTGTGTGTCTTTGAGAGTGTGCATGTGTGTGAATATGTGGGTGTATGTGTGTGTGTGAGTGTGGGTGTATGTGTGTGTAAGTGTGTCTGTGTGTATGTGTGTCTGTGTGTGAGTGTTTGCATATGTGCATGTGTGTGTCTCTGTGTGTGTATGAGTGTGTCTGTGTGTGTTTGTATGTCTGTGTGTCTCTGTGTGTGTGTATGTGTGTCTGTGTGTGTGTGCATGTGTGTGAGTATGTGTGTGTGTGAGTGTGTGTGTCTGTGTCTGTGTGAGTGCATGTGTGAGTGTGTGTGTGTGTCTGTGTGAGTGTGTGTGTGTACATGTGTGTTTCTTTGTGTGTATGTGTCTGTATGTGTGTGTGTCTGTGTGTATGTCTGTGTGTGTATGTCTATGTGTGTGTGAGTGTGTATGTGTGTGTCTATGTGAGTGTGAGTGTGTGTTTGAGTGTGTGTGTGTCAGAGTGTCTGTGTGTGTGTCCATGTGTGCCCCAGCAGTGGTGACCACACACCTAAGGATCCCACCCCCAGGAGGCCTGCTCTCCCTGGAGCCCACCCGCTCTCACCTGATGGGCAGGGGCTAGTCTTTCACTGCTGGACTCCCATAACCCCACCTGTCTGAGATCAAAGCAGGAGCATCCCAAGGTGAAGGCCTCAGAGCCCACCCCAGGCTTGGCTGTGCTTCTGGTAGGGGAGCAAGAGGGCAGAGCAGCTTAGAGCTTCACAGACACACCTGCCACACACATGGCTGTGTCTCCTGACCTCAGCACTCACAGGCCCAGGGTGAGGGGGTTAGGGCTGCAAGTAGCCTGAACCTGCTCCTCCTGCCTCCTGATCCTGGTCCACAGCCATGATCAGACCTTGGCTAAGCAGCCAGGATGGCTTCTGTCATATCCAGGTGACGCTATGACATCACAATGAGGAAGGAAGAGACTGGACCCCATGATTCTCAGCCCTCAGGCTGACCAGGAGGCTGTGGCTGGAGGTCACATCTCCCTGTCTCTCTGTGTAGGTCACATTCCCTGAGTCTCAGGAGGCTGCCTGGACCTGTGCTCGCCACCTCTGCATCACCTGAAGCTTCATGATGACATCTGCTCAACTGTCCCATCAGCTGTCACCATCAGAACCATTTCTGAATCTCCTCCAGAAATGATACATTTTTCAGTCACTTTTTAAAAATGCATTGATAGATTCCTATTAGCCATTGATCACCAGGATCTATAGTCCTAGCCTCAATAAATGGGACCCTTTATTCACAATTAGACCCTTGTCCTATGGGATATGATGACCATGTGTTCATCATTTCACTCAGTTTAATAGAACAGTGATCATGACAGACCTTTGGGTCAAGAACTTTGACCAGAAAACCAAAGTGAGCAGATAGAAGTTTCCAAGGTGCTCCATGGGCAAAATAGAGAGGGGGAGGATGAGCCCACGATTCTGAAGAGCAAATATTCTATATCTGAGAGAAAAAGAAGACAGTGTGACAAAGGACAGTGTGACAGATTCTGATAACACTAGACACTCTGCTATGAAACTAATGATGATGAAAATACGCATCTAAAAATATCTACAAATGAAAACTTATATGTGTTCAGCATTGAAACCTTGGAAGAAATAAGCCTGCCCTTCTCTAGGGGAAAGGATCAATACTGTCCAAGAGCCAGAAAGTGGAATATTACTCAGCACTGTATCTTTTCTATCAAGCTGGATGCTCTGGTGCTCACCTGTAATTTCAGCAACTGGGAGGATGAGGCAGAAGGATCACAAGTTTAATCCCAGGCTCAGCAACTTAGCAAGAAAAAAAAAATAAAAATGCAACTGTGAAAATTTTGAAAAAGAACAAAGGAAACAACTCTCTATGCTGTAGTGAAAACGCCTGGAGGAGGTTTGTGTGCCCAGCACTCAGGGTGACAGGCCAGGCTGAACATCATCATGCTGTGAGGGCCAGATGGCTGTCAGTCAGCCCAGGTGAAACTAAAAAATGGTCATGAAGGTCTGCAGGAGATGGTGGGGGGGTGAGGAGCAGCTGGAGCTCAGACAGTGTGAGGGCGGGATCTGCACTGTGTCAGGCCACACTGTGGACACAGGTCACTATCCACTTATCTACTTCCACAATGCACAAAGTAACCTGGTGTGACTGGTCGACATGGGCAGGGGTTGACAAATTCTAACAGAAGCAATAGAGTCTGGGGTGGTGATGGAGGGGGTGTGGGATCAGGGGGGACATAGAGAACTCTGTAATTCAACCAGTTTTGCTTGAAATTTAAAATAAACTGAAAATCAAAGTCTTAAAATATTCCTGTGGGGAATACATAGAGAGGCCTGTTTTTGCTGCACAACACAAACTATTGTCATTAGGGTACCTGGAAATCTAAATTCTTTCCTATAACATGTCATTGAGGATGTTATCATGGTCACCTGCTGGGGCTGACCTGAAGGAAGGAGTCAGGGTGCAGAGGAGCCTCCTGGATCCTTCCACAAATCATCCCTGTGGCCCTGAGAACCTGGTGTCTCTGAGCAATGCCCTAAGCAGGTGGAGGCAGTGGGAGGAAAGCTGGGGCAGCCCAGGCTCACACTTCTGCCCGCTAGGAGGTTTTTGTCATGGTCTATATCACTGTGGGAAGGTAACTGTTACCTTGTTGACAGTAATATGTGGTAACATCTTCAGGCTCCAGGCTGCTGATGGTGAGAGTATAATCTGTCCCAGATCCACTGCCACTGAACCTCGAGGGGACCCCAGATTGTAACCTGGTTGCCCAATAAATGAGGAGCTTAGGAGGTTGCCTTGGTTTCTGCTGATACCACTGTAAATTACTGCCAATACCCTGACTGGCCTTGCAGTTGATGGTGACTCTGTCTCCAGGAGACACAGGCAAGGAGGATGGAGATTGGGTCATTGTGATGTCACATCTGACACCTGACATTGGAAACATAAAAAGAAATATCCTTGTAAGTAGTGATGTTACAAAAGGACTTTCCTGAGTAGCCAGGCAGCACTGACCACACTGTGATTATCAAATCCCAAGTACTGTCCCCCCTTACCTGGGAGGTGGAGCAGCAGGAGCCCCAGGAGCTGAGGAGGTGCCCTCATGGCCATGCTGTGTCCTGATGGGGACTGACTCTTGCACAGGGTGTAAGCAGCCTCTAAAGAAGTTCTCAGTGCAGTGGGCTGTGTTGTGGGCACATGGAAATCAGCAGGGTTGGGCAGGCTGGGCACAGCTGCAGGGTGAGCTCCTCCTGGTCAATCAACACCGGCTCAGTGTGTCCAGGTGTCCCAGGTCAGACCAGAGCAGCTCAGATTTGCTTGGAGGAACATGGTTCCCTGGGGCCACAAGACACAGTCATCCTCCTGAGCTATGAGTGGTGATCTGTACTCACTTTCTGGTTGAGGACAGGATGTCCTTGTGTCTTAAGTACAATTATGTGTTGGTGACCCTTGGAGAAGGAGGAGGATGCATTACAGAACCAAGTTTCTCCTTAGCAAGGTAATAACCTACATGTGGACAATTGTGGAAATGTGTATTGAGCTTTAGAGGAAAGAAGGATTTTGCTTGTGTAGTAGTGTCAAGGCGAGATCACAATAAATCACCCTGGCAATCTTAAAGTAGGAGACAGGACATTTATTCATAAGCTGTCAGACCAAGAGGCAGACAGCAAGTCTCACCCTTGGACTCCCTTCAGGGTTTAAGTCCACTTTTTAAACTGTAATTAAAGAATGGCAGCACATTAATCAAAGTGGCTGTTGCTGGTTTAAAACCACAAACAAACATCACAAGATCTAAAATTATTAGCAGCAGGGAAGTGGGTTAAAAACACTATAGTTGAGCACAGGTTAAAGAATGGTCACCAACTTCTAGATGACCATTCTCTGGCAGGATGCATGGCCCAGGAAACATGGGAATCACAGAGAGAACAACTTTACATTATATAAGAATTGCCATTTTGCGTTGCCAAACTGCTGTGCAGCCACTGTGGCTGGGCACAGAGGCCGGAGTTACCATGGGAGAAGCACTTCTTACAGGAGGTGGAGTCTCAGGGTATAATGGAGTCTGTATGGTCATTGCCCATGTAGCCAGGCACATAGCTATAGATGAGAGAGGCTGGGCAGGGGCTCAGCCAGGCTGAGCTCAGGTGGGGCTGGCCCAGTGCTGCAGGCTCTGACCCTTGGCTGTGAAGACACAGCTCTCCTGGGCAGTGGGGAAGCAGAGGCCTTGGCCTCAGGCTGTGGGCAGCAGGTCCAAGGAAGGAAGGTGCTCCACACCCTGGGGCTGAGCCAAGCTGAGAGGCCTCAGCCAGGGGAGGTTCAGAGACCAGGTCTCAGTGCTAGGCCTGGCTCTGTGGGGCAGCTGCACTCTGTGCTGAGCCCAGTGTCCTGGGCAGAGACCCTGCTGGACCTGAGAGGAGGGTCTGCAAAGACCCATCAGCGCCACATTTCAGAGAGAATCCAAATTGCTTAGAAATGAATGAAAGGAATATTATATGCCACAGATAGAATTTGTAGGAGATAAATTATGTGGATATATCTGTGTTTACTCTGCATCTCTAGTATGAATATATGTCAGCACATAGATATTCCTTGACTTTTGGTTAAATGTCTGATTTTTAGGTTGTGTTTGTTACTTTATCAGTTCTGGTGATCTGTACAGAGTCTCTCACATGCTAGGCCAGCATGAACTACATCCAAATCAGTTTCATTTTATTTGTATACAATCTCCAGAACCTGATCTAGAAACTCTGAAACAGGAGCAGTACGTCCCTGCTGAATTAGTCTTCTTAAAATGATGATGAGCATTGTCACCATGAAGACCACAACAACAGAATTCAGAGCCCCACTGTGTTAAATGCTGTTGGAAGGCCTTATCTTGTTTAGATTGAAGCCACAACTACCAAGAAGATTCTGTTGGTGTAACAACTGCACAGCTTACCTACCTACTGTTGCCACCATTCAATCCACATGCATGAATTTACCCACTGACTAGGCTAAGGCTCTCCTAACCCCCAAATTTTACAGAATCATGGGAAAGCACAGCTTAGCCATCGACAGATGCTCAGGTGCTCCCCTTAACAATCATGGAAGGCTCTGTTTATAGTCCTGATAATGTGCCAGCTAACATTGTCATCATTGAGTCAATATTCAATATTTATCCTTTAGATTGATTTTTTTAAGTGTTCATTTTTTTCACTTTCATTACACTGGAGGTCCTACCAAATTCCACAAGACACAGATATAAAAGACACACATTTTGAAAGAAAAAAATAAAATTTATTTATATACTAATAACAAAATTTGTACATATTCTTAAAGATCTAACTGAAAATATCTACATGTAATAATTTTACAAAGTCTCTAGACTTGTTCATTGTCACTATATACAGTACGTGTTGTGGCTTAAAGAAGATTTAAATATATAAAGACTTTACCATGTTCATAGAGTAGAAAACTTGATGAAATTAAGATTGAATTTAACCCAGAATTCAGATACACACATACAAACACACATACACACTCCATTCAAATCAAAATCTACAAATGATTCACTGAAATTGATGAACCTATGATAGAATTTATAAGGAAATTTAAAGTACCTGGTGTGACCACAGAAAATTTAAAGGAGAAATATATTAATAATCCCCTATTTTGAATTCTATTATTAAGAATATAGCTCAGTGATAAAACATTTAAGAATGTTTTCCTAGAATAATGAGTGCCTGGGTTTATTGCCCAGCACAAAAGGAAAAAAAAAAAAAAGAAAGAAGAGAAAGGCTGATCTTCAATAAGAGTGCACTCTAGAGACAAATACAGTGGATATAAAAAACAAAACAAACAAAGAAACAACAACAAAAAACGCTGAGGGTCCATGAGGGCCCACATGTACAGTGTCATCTGATTTCTAACAAAGTAATAAAGAGGAATATAAAAATTTCTTTTCATATTTTTTTAATTTGCAAAGAGCAATAGGATATGAAAATAAAATTAAATGGACTTTAGGAAAAAGTTCTCACACATATCTTATCAATAAACCTGTGAATTAACAGAGGATCAAGTTCACGGGTAAGATCTAAATTAATGCAGCTCCTAGGGAAAGCTGAGGATGACGTCCAGCCTAAAGCAGATAATGTTTTAAACAGAAAACATGTGTATAGAACCATCACAAGAGAACATTGATACATTAGACTTAATTACAGCTCATTAAAGAAATTATCAAAGACAAAAATAATAAAGCTCACCTCTCTCAACGTGTGAAGCACTCGGTTCAATCCTCAGCACCATATAAACAAATAAAGAAAGCTATTGTGTTCATCTACAAATAAAAAATATTAAAAAAATAATTATTATTGTCTATTCCATGTTGGTGAATTGAAAGATGCCCAATCTACACCATGTGATATAGACATTCAATGCAATCTTTAGCCAAGGCCCAAAGGTATTTTTAATATAAATTTGTGTGGAGTCACAACAGATCCTAAAGAACCAAAGCAATCTCTAGAAAGAAGAAGATCCTGGAAGCGATGTCTTTCCAGATCCCACTTCCTGATTTCAAACTGTACTGCAACAGTGGAGTAATGGAAACCCTGTGGTGTGGGGAGAACAGCCGGATACAAAGTTGTGGCACTAAACTGAGAACCCCAAAATAAGCCCACACATCAATGGCCCACCAGTCTTGAGAAAATCACTGAGAACACACAGGGAAAGGAAGTCTCATCTATAGATAGTTTTGGGAAAAATGCACACACACATGCAAAGAATGAAACTGGAACCTAATGTAACACGACATACAGAATTGAACTCAATTGGACTAAAGATATAAATATAAGATTTGAAACTGTATAACTTAAAAGAAAACATAGGAGAAAGATCCTTGGCATTGGTGTATCAGTGTGTTACAAAAAAGCACAGGCAACAAAAGTAATCATTGACAAGTGGGTCTAAAAAATTCTGTACTGCAAAGGAAATAGTAAGAGGAAAATGAAATTTAGAGAATGAGAGACTATACTTGCAAACAAAATAAATCCAATAGAGTTAATATCCAAGATATATAAGTTGTTCACACAATTCAACAGCAAAAATTGAAAACAAACATAAAACAACTAAAACAACAAAAATAAAAAAAAAATTGGACCAACAACCTGAACAGACATTTTTCCAGAGAAGATGTCCAAGTAGTCAAGACATACTTGAAGGTGCTCAATGTCATTGTTACAATTTAAATATGAGGTGTCCCCCAAAATCTCATATGTGAGATGATGAAAGAAAGTTTAGAGTTAAAATTTTGGGGTTAGGAGAGCCTTAGCCTAGTCAGTGGATAAATCCATGTGTGTGGATTAAATGGTTGTAACTGTAGGTAGGTAAGGTATGGCTGGAGGAAGTAGGTCCCTTGAGATGTGACTTTTGACTTTGTGTTTTGTCCCTGGTTAGAGGTGCTCCCCCTGTTCCTTGTTGCCATGTCCCAAGCTGCTGTCCTCCTCCACACCATTTCAACAACTTGTGCTGCCCCAACTCAGGCCCAGCCCCATGGAGTCAGCCATCTATGGACTGAATCCTCTGAATCCACAAGTCAAAACAAATGTGTCCTCTTCTATGTTGTCTTGTCTGGTGTTTTGGTCACAGCAATGAAATGTGTAGGTTGACTAAAACAGAAATTGGTACCAAAAATGGGGATCATTTTTGTAACTAACCTGGTCAAGTGTTTCAGATTCTTTGAAAATATTTGGAACTTGTGGGCAGAAATTTGAGAATTTTAAAGATGCAAGTTGGAAAAGCTTTAGATTGTTGTGATCAGAGTTTACTGTGCGGTTCTGCTGAAAGCTGAAAAGACCAGAATGCTGATATAACTGTGAACTGTAAAGACTGGGCTCATGAGTTTTCAGAGAAAGTAGACTCTTGGAAATTGGAATAGAGGTGATATGTGTTGCTCTCTGGCAAAGAAGTCCACATATTGTACATGTTTTGAGACTCTCTGTGAAAGAGAATTTAAAGCTGATAGACTAAATATTCTGTTGGAGAAAATTTCACACTCTATATGCTTTAAATCATATCTTTATGAAAATAATGGTTCTAATATATTGTTTAGGGTCTAATATCAAGAAAATGGTACAAATTCTGTCTATATTCAATCTGTGATTGATTGAATCCAATGATGCAGAAACCTGGAATACAAAGGTTTGACTTTGCTTGTCAATAAAATATTTTAAAATTTAAACATAGAAAGTCAATTGCCAAGTGATGGTCTGGTAGAAGATATCCCAGTGCATATTACTAACTGTGGTTGTCAAATAATATGTCACCTGAATGGATTGAAGGATACCTAATGCATAGGTAAAACCCACTTCTGGATTGTGTTCCAAGGGTGAAGGTGTTCCAAGAAACGATGGGCAGATGGTTCAGGAAAGGGAGTAGAGTAATCACAGCCTGAATGAGAGGACAAAAGTAGGAAAAGTTGTTGTCTTTTCTCTTTCCATCTCCCCTCCTTTCCATTTGCACTAGTCCACTGGACTACTATTCCCTTCAGGCATCAACTTCAGGCTTCTCTGCTTTTGAATGTGAACTTAACCCAGCACCAATGCACCTTTGGGGGCCTTCAGAACTAAGGACTCAAACATGGGAGCATATTGTATTTTCTCCTTCTGAGATTTCCAGATTCTTGAACCAAAAAAGTACCGGTTTCCATGATTCTGCTACTTGAAAACAGCCATTTGGGAACATTTCAGCCTATGTGATCTTGTGACCCAGAGTAACATTGTAATGTAGATAGATAGGTGATAGATAGTTGGATAGATAGAAAGATAGATAGATAGATAGATAGATAGATAGAGATATATATTCCTAAATGTATATGCACATGTGTATGTGTGTGTGTGTGTGTATGTGTGTGTGTGTGTACATGTATTCTGTTTCTCTGGAGAAACCTGGCTTATATACTGACAAAACATAATTTTCAAGATGTAAAAAGAAATACTGAAAGTGGAGAAAAGCATAAATGTTTGTATATTTTGATTTGATCACTAACCATTCCTAAAAAAAATACTTAAATGGTTAAAGAAAATATATATGCAAAATTACTCAATACCATTCCTCATTGTCACGACCCCTCGCCGGCAAGGGAAACACGACACAGGATTCTTCTTTCAGCAGTTTACTCAGGACCTTTGAATCATGATGAGAAAACAGGAACAAGAGAGCGAGCGGTCGGTCTGCCGTAGCTTAAGTACCCAGCCCCGCCAATGAACTAGCACCACGTGGAGAAGTCTAATAGGTTCAGCACAGCGGAAGCAGGACAGAGCCCAGCCCCACAGCCTTACAAGGAGTTGTTTACTTCTAACAACTCTAACCGCTAACGAAGTGGAAGCAGAGACCAGCGCCATATTCAGGGTGCGGTCGCTGGCTCCCAACACCTCATCAAAGAAATGTATATTTTAACCACAATACCTTTTCAAGATCTACCAATATGGACACAATTTCACAAAGTCTAACACTATTAAATATTATTGGAAGGTTCTAAAGCAACTGGAACGTTTGAGCATGGTGCAGGTCAGGAGATTGCAAACATGCTCACTATTTTAGAAAACATAACACTATTTTATTTTGGTGTTCATTGAAGCTAAACTGTGCCAACCCACTCTCTAACTCACCACTTCCATTCCTAGGATTATATTCAAGAGTAGTGAATGCATACATCTACAAGGGATATTGACAGAATGTTTCTAAAAAATTACCAACAGTGTCAGAACTAAGCCAAATCATTAACATGAAGAATGACTAGCATGTTCATATATAATAGGGAACTGTCCTTAGTGAAAGGGATCCAATTGCAACCTCACCCACCACACCAGTGAATTTCAAGAACCTGTTGATAAAAAGGAGCAAGATGCCAAAGGGAATGTCCAGGAGGTCCACTGACAGGAAGTTCCAGGAGATCTGACCTGTGTTGATGGGAAGTGGAGGTGGGTGGGTGAGTGGGAGGAGCAGGAGGGCCTGTGAGGGGCTAGGACACCTGTATCCCCCATGGGGCAGTGGCTAAGGGGGTGCAGGAAGTTCATGTTCACCCAGCTTGTCACTTTACATTCACTTACTGGCAACACTTATGCTTTTCTGGATTTAATTGCACCTGGCTTTAAATGAAGGCCTGAGTGGGAGTTACAGAGCCAGAGACTCAGAGTCAGTTTCCATTTCCTCCTGCAAACACAGGAAGCAAGCTGAGCTCTGAGAACCTCCAAATCACATATCTACAGGATTACTAGAGGTCAGTCACTAGACACATGAGCCCTTAGTGTGGTTTCAACACCCAGCAATCTCCAAATCTCAATCCTTGGCCACTGGCTATGGAGTGTGCACTGTTGGTCAGTGTCCCTTACGGTGGTGCTGGTGGAATGGCCTTCTTTCAGAAGTCTGAAGTCCCTTTCAGGCCTTTACCATGAGCCTGGCCAGTGCTTCCCACCAGACCCAGTGCCTCTGAGCATGCCCCATGGCAGAGGGCAGCTGGTGACATCATGTGGCCCCTCTGTACCATCCCTGGGAGGAGGGTTTGTGCACAGGGCTGTGACTGTGTAGGAGGGACTGCAGAGTCCTGCTGGCATTCAGAGCTGGCAGCATCCTCAGGCTCTACTCTGCTCAATTTAAGAGTGAATTTTGTCTGGGACTGTACCCCAGCAAAGCCATCTGGGATGCCATATCATCACTTATCAGCTTCATAGATGAGAATCCTAGGAGCCTGGCTTGGTCTCTGCTGGTACCAGGTTAGAGAGTCACTGATGCTCCCATTGGCAGTGCAGGTGATGGAGGTTCTCTCTTTTGGAAACACTGGAAGCTGGGAAGGAAGAATCAGCATTTCTGTTGTCAAATGTGTCCCACTCCATTTTCTCCTAGCTGTCCTGGTCCTCCAACCTCAGAGCACTGTGGGCCAGATATGCAAATAACCCTGGGAGCATCTCACAATAGGAAGAGAGAACTCCATCAGCTCAGGCTGTCCCCTGTGCTCCCTACTCACATGGATGCTAGAGCAGCAGAAGGCAGAAGAGTGTGGCTAGGTCACCCATGGTTAGATAAGCCCTGCCTGAGGCTCCTGCTGCCCAGGTTCACCAAGAGGCATGTTCACAGGGTCTTTGAGAAGCAGAAATGGGCTCTGAGGAAACATGCAAATTAGCAAGGGTGGGGCAGACCCTTCTTGGCAGCTGCAGAGCTGGTGTTCTGGGGGATACCTTCCTGCTGGTGTCCACATACAGTCCCAGAGGAGTTTCTTCTTGATCTTGTGAAAGAAAAACTTCCCTAATTATTCTGGTTCTTATTTGTACTGAGGGTTTAAGATTTTGTAGTTATAATGAGGCATCCTCCTTTTTATAAAAGTAAACAAAAGAAGCTACTTGATCTCATAACTTAATCTTTAATATGAACATGTGATACTTTTCCCAAAATTCTGTGGAATATCATCTTCTAGAAATGACGGGGAAAGTGGCTATGTGTTGGCGTGTGGCTTAGAGGAGATGCTAGGTGCCCTGGGCAGGGGGATTTCTTGGAGCAAATCCATAGCATACCTCTTGGGGGCGCTGTGCACCAGAAAAGTCCCAGATTATTGGAGCATATTTTCATGGCCAATGTGATTCCTTGTTTGGGAGACTAATGGATTTTTTTTCAACTTTTTCTTGTTTGCTATATCATTTTTTTTAAGTCATTTCTCTGATAGCACTGTCATACTTTAGGGTGTGTTTTTTCTCTAGAAGGTTCTTGGATGCTCTGTTTCTGTCACCACAGTGAAACTCTGTGGTCACTCTGTTTTCTGATTCTCCTTCCTCCAAGGACACTGAGATATTTCTTAACTAAAAAATTATTAAAACATGTAAAAATTAACAAATATTTTACATCATCTATCAATATGTTTGGGATTTTGTTCTGTAACCCATTATTATGTTCAGTTACACTAGTTTATACAACTTGAACTCACTGGAGCTCTTGAGGATCATAATTAATTTAGTTAAAGTGCACTTTCCATTAGTTACTCTTCTCAGAAAGCAGTCTTCAGAAACCAGAGGAGAGCAAGGACCACTGCAGTTCCAACAGGTAAACTAGACTTCAGCACAAAACTGAATGGAAAATGAAGGGAAAGGTCATTACAGAAGACACAGAAGCCAGTACATCAAGAAGCTGGAATTATGAGTATTTATGCACCCAACATTGGAACACTTAATAATAGAAAGCAAACATTAATAGATCCACTGGGAAATGAAGACAGCAATACAAGCATATCAGGGCACATGGGTCCCCTACTTTCAGCAGTGAATAAACAGGAACCACCATCGTAGACAAGTAGATCCAATGAACATCTACCAGACCTCATTTCAAACAGCAACAGAACACACATTCTTTTCAATCAAACATGGACCATTCTCCTGAGCATATGATGGACCACTAAACACATCATGGCTACTTAAGAAGACTGAAATCACCAAGTGTCTTCTCCTGACACAATTCCATAAAACTAGAGCTCAGTACATAAGAATTGTAGCAAATTCACAAATGGGTTCAGATTTTAAAATATGGTCCTGAAGTAAAAAATGACCAAAGAAGAAAAGAAATAAAAGTTTTTGTGCTGAGACAAATGAGCATACTAACTACACACCCAAGGCTATGGGTGGGTAAAAGGCTGTTCAAAGAGGAAGGTTTACAGCAATAGTTGCCTTCATTGAAAAAGTAGTAATGTCCAAACAGCTGGCTTCACACGCACGGGAGGAGGAACAGATGGACCAGCTCAGCCCCATATCACCATGAAGAACAGACGTTACAAACTTCAGAATAAAATAGAGAGATGAGAACAACAAGAGAAAAGAAGCAAAACTAAATAGGAAAAGACATATAATTGGCAGATTGTTGACTAGACTAAATTAAAAAGAATCTCAAATGAAATTGAAATAAAAGAAAATATAGATCGAGTAACAGCCATTCAAAGGATTGTAAGAGAATAGAATGAACAGTTTTGTGCCAAAAAATAGAATAACCTAGAAAAAATGGATAAAGTCCTAGACAGAACCAACCAACAAGACTAAGTCATGGAGAAACAGACAATCTGAATAGAGCAACAGAAAGAAGGAGAAGGAGTCAATAACCGAGACTCTCCCCTCAAGGGCTGGGATGTAGCTCAGTGGTAGAGGTCTTACCTAGTTCATGACAGGCCCAGGGTCCATTCCCTAAAACTTCAGGAAGGAAGGAAAAGAAGGAGGAAAAGAAATCCTCTGTCAAAAAATATCTCAGAATTTGATGGCTTCACTATTGATTTTATGAAATATTTAAAATATTGCACTGTTGGGATAAAAATTAGGGCCTCTTGCATTCCGGCAAGTGTTCTACCACCCAGCTATATACTCAACCCCTCAAATATTTAAATAACATTGATCCTTCTTGCCCACCACAGAGGTGCATGCCTGTAATATAAGCTGCTCTGGAGGCTGAGTCAGGAGGATCATAAGTTTTAAGCCAGCCTCAGTAAAAGTGAGGCACTAGGAAATTCAGTGAGATCCTATTTCTAAATAAAATACAAAATAGGGCTAGGATGTGGCTTAGAGATTGAGTGCCCCTGAGTTCAATTCCACATACACCTCTGCCCACCCCAAAGAAAGTATTGAGAATTTTTAAACTACCCAAAATTGAAGAGGCAGGAGCACTCCCAATCTCTGTACTTGTTTGACCTGTAGAATGAGTGAAGGCTGCACTGCTCAAAAACCCAGGGCTGACCCTGCAGCATGGACCACCTTCTACCCTCGGAATGTGAAAACTGAGGCTGTCCACTGGAGAGACAGAGGCCACCTACAGGAGAAGCTCCCAGCCAACAGCTACACCCACCACCACACCTGTGGGCAGCCTAGCCATGGCACAGCAAGGGAGCTAGCTGAGGACTGTGAGCAGGATCTTTCTTGTGGGAAGGAGTGCTCTGTCTCTGGTGTTGTGCAGAAGAGCTCAGAAATATTGACAGAAAACAAAATAAAACAAACAAAAACTGTTTGAAGTCACCCATGACTCCTCCAATTGGCCTGTCATTAAGAGGAGAACCCAGGAACCCTGGCTGAAACCCAACTCCAACTGTGAGACAGGTAGATGAAGCCAGCATGGGGCTCCAGCCCAGCTGACCTGCTGTGGAAAGGTGCATGCAGCAGCCAGGCACAGCTGCAGAGGACACACTGCCAGGAAGAAGTGGACCATCATTCAGTCTGAGGGTCAGGAACTCTATTATGCAGTGATCAATCATGGAAGCCTCCATCCATAAATCCCTCGACACCAGTCCCCTGTGGTCCAATGTGAGTTGCACACTGCCCCCTGCCCCTGCTTCAGCAGGTCAGAAGCACAGCTCTGAGAACTTGCAGAGCTTCAGAAAGGGCTCTTCACACATCCCAGGCTGTGCCTCCTGCAGGGAGCAGGTGTCTGCACCAGGCAGGGTCTGGAGCACACAGGGGACATTTCTGCTTGGGCTCAGTCACTGTGAGAGGCTGTCTGAAGTGCTGCTGACAGTAAAACACCCCAACATCTTCAGCTTCCACTCCATGGATGGACAGGGAGAAGTCAAAACCAGAGCCACTTGCCCAGATCCAGGAAGGGGTTCCAGCAGCCCTGGCAGATGCCCCCAAAATGAGCAGCCTAGGAGCCTCCTGGGGTCTTTGTTGGTACCAGGCCATGGAAGTTCCTATTGCCATGCTGCTTCTACAGGTGATGGAGACAAAGTCACCTTGAGAGGCTGCCAGGGTCTCTGGGGACTGAGTCAGTGTGATCTTACCCACGCAGCCTGCAAGGACACAGCATCCAGGGTGCACCATGAGTTTTTTCTCTCAAAGGATTGTTAGAAAAACAGTGTCCCCACCCTATTCAGAGAGGACCAAGGGAGGTTCAATGCTCCCTGCCTCTGCCTCTCTTTAACCCTGGGGCTCGGCCTCGGGTTCCCAGTAGTAAAAACAATTCGCCATATTACACTGCCTTTTCCAAAGCACATTGACAAATGCTATCTCTAGGCCTACAGCTGAATTCCCAGCTTAATGTCTTCCACCTGTATGTATTTATCCTGAAACCCCACCACCAGGAGGCAGAGGAGCATTTCAAATTATTTCATGAAATTAACTAAGAAAAATACAACTAACATTGTAATCTTTTTATACTTTGGAAGTGTAGTGACATCACTTGCCCACAACATATGTGCTACCCATGAGGTGCGTCCTCTTTTAGCCAGGGGTCACCTGTTCCTTCCCTGAGTCCTAAGGGCCACACAGCCTTGAAGACAATCCAAGATCCAGATAGAAACAACCCAGGACTCTCCTCCGTAAGGACCATATCTCCCCCATGGTGGAGGGCCATATGGTTTTGTCTGTCCTCTGTATGGAAATGGTGATATGGAAGGTCATTCAGCAACTCTTCCTATGTGAGCCCCTCCAGGATGCAGAGACCCTTGGAGAAGTGAGGTCACTGGTGACCATGAAGGAGAGAAGCTGAGGGTGCGTGGAGGGAGACACAATGGTGTGAGAACATGGAAACTTGGTTCTTCACCATTCAGGTCACTGAGTGTGGGGCCACCTGGGCAGGTCCTCCCCTATGCTGGCCTGCCTCATATGAAAAGTGCCTGGCAGATATGATGGAGGATATTTACATGGGAAGATGATCCATAATTAACCAGATGGGCCCTGAGGTTGTTCTCATAAGAGAGCAGGAGATCTAACTTGGAAGAGGGGAGGCCATGTGAACAGGGACATAGTCACTGCAGGGATGTGGACTCAGCCAGGGGAGCTTCAGCCTCCAGAAAGTGAAGACAGTGTGGGCTGGTGCAGGAGCCCTGTCAAGAGTGCCCTGGGCCTGTCCCATGGAAAGAGACCCAGCCTTCTGTACTCCAAAACCCTGAGCGAGAGTTTGCTGTTTTAGGCCAACAGATTTTGGATACTGTGTTACAACAGCCCTAATCGGCTGACACAAACAGGGCTTAGAAAACCCAGAATGAAGGGACTGAGGTAATTTGTATTTCACTTGACTTTCTAATGTTGCACATAGTGGATAGAAAGAGGCTTCTCTGGTGGAACAAATGCACATCTGACCACAGTGTGTATGATACCAAGCCAGAGCTTGCTGCCCCACAGGTGGAGGACAGGCACAACATGGCCTGGGGTTGTAGTAAAGGGAAGGACTTCACTGCAGATCAACCCACATGGAGACAGGAGGATCGCTTACACCTACCTCCCCTGCTGACCAGTGCAGTGGGCTTCTAAGGGCTATGGATGTGAGTCGATGATGTCCTGGGTGGTCTTGATTGGATATAATTGTATCTTTGAAAGTATTTTCTATTGTTTTCTGGGTTCTGATTTCATGGTCAGCACCCCAGCTCTTTATTTTAGGGGGCTGAGCTTATAGTTCTGGGTCTAATATTCTGTTGGTTTTAGGATTTTGATTCTTCCAGGCTTAGGGTCAACTTAAGTCAGACTTCTACGTGTGTCCCAGGGCATGTTCTATAAAACATTACTCAACAGCTAGAAATGAGATAGTTATTTGGAATGTGAGCAATAGGAGAGATGCTTAACTCCACTCTGATTGGAATGATTAGGAGGCAGGGGCATGTGAATGCTCAGGAGAGGCAGAGAGCAAAGAAACATGGGGAGGTAGTGACTGTGGCTCGCATGGCCAAGGCCAGGATTCTGCCTCCAACAGAGTCCTGGAGACATGGCTCTTGTTCCTTTGATGATTTCACTCATGGCAAAGGCACTTGGGTCCTTGAGAGATCCTTCTGAGTTGCAATAGGCTTACATTTGTACTGTAGGCCTTAGTGGTACCCAGGAGGAAGCTTGGCCTAGAGCAGGGGCAGGCCCCAGAGAATCAGGTGACACAGGACTTTCAGTTAAGAATGAAACCCAACTAGGGATATCTTATGAAGTGTCTTTATTCTAAAATATTCAGGGGTGTACAAAACAGTCCTGGGAATTTTCTCCAATTTGTGTATATATCACATGGTTCATGGTATGGTCCAGCTGAATGCAACCTTGGAATCTTTACTGTATCATTCACATATGAGAGGATATTCACAAGATGGGTCATTTGCCCAAAGCCACATGGAGAGAGGGGTGGAGAAAGGGGCTGTCAGACTTGGCCGATCCTGCCTCCAGGGATGGCCTGAGACCTTCAGCAGCCTCCTGGTGGAGTAGCATCTGAGTGATACTGATATCTTAGAAGTCACAGACTCCTCTGGGATGGAGGATATGCACATGCCCTGAAAACAGCACAGCTAATGGCAGAGTGGCATCTGTCCAGATGCGCAGGCACCATGGCCAGGGCAGTGAGAGGCAGCAGGAGCTGGGAACCAGACCAGGTTTCTGTTGCTGCCAGGGTGAGACCCTGTTGGTCCTCAGACAGGCCCTGCAGAGGCTAGAGATCCTCTCTTCTGGGACAGAAGAAGGGAAGCTAGAGACATGGTCCAGTTTAGAATTCCACTAGCCTCTAATTCAGAAGTAAAATGAAGACCCTCAACTATCAATAGCAAGCACGTGTTCACTCCATGTGCTGTGAACAACATCATGTGCAAAGGAACATCACATGTCACACACTGAGGATGAGCATCCTCCTTCCTCACGAGTCAGAAAAGCAGGGGTCAGAGGAGCCCAGCAGGTCCATGTCCATGAGGTTGGTCCTGAGGCTGCTCCTGCTCAGGGAATGCTGAGATTCTGAAGTAATCTTCAGGGACTGTCATCGGGAAACACATCACCCTGGTCTCAGTGGCTCAGATAGTAAAGATGTGTCCTCTCAATGTTCTGCAGCCTGAAGGTCCAAAGTCAAGGGGCAGCAGATGACCCCTCTGTCATAGGCTCTCTTTCTAGGGCTTCCTTCTTGTCTGTCCTCACAGGCTTCTCCTTGCGGCCTGAGAGGGATGGAGAGAGCTCCCTGGATAGAGAGCTCCCTGAATATCTATTAAGAAGGACACAGTTCCTATGGGATCAGCCTCACCTGGATGACCTTATTTCACCTTCATTCCTTCTTTTTTTTTTATTGTTGGTCGTTCAACACATTACATAGTTCTTAATACATCATATTTCACAGTTTGATTCAAGTGGGTCATGAACTCCCAATTTTACCCCGTATACAGATTGCTATATCACATCAGTTACCCTTCCATTGATTGACAAATTGCCTTTCTAGTGTCTGATGTATTCTGCTGTCTGTCCTATTCTCTACTATCCCCCCTCCCCTCCCCACCCCTCCCCTTTTCTCTCTCTACCCCTTCTACTGTAAATCATTTCTTCGATTTGTATTATCTTGTCTTACCCCTCCTTTCCTCTTATATGTCATTTTGTATAACCCTGAGGATCGCCTTCCATTTCCATGCGGTTTCCCTTCTCACTCCCTTTCCCTCCCACCTCTCATCCCTGTTTAATGTAAATCTTCTTCTCACACTTTCGTCCCTACCCTGTCCTTGTTTACTCCCCTTATATCAAAGGGGTCATTTGGTATTTATTTTTTAAAGATTGACTAGCTTCACTTAGCATAATCTGCTCTAATGCCATCCATTTCCCTCCAAATTCTATGATTTTGTCATTTCTTAATGCAGAGTAATACTCCATTGTGTATAAATGCCACATTTTTTTTATCCATTCATCTATTGAAGGGCATCTAGGCTGATTCCACAATCTTGCTATCGTGAATTGTGCTGCTATGAACATCGATGTAGCAGTGTCCCTGTAGCATGCTCTTATTAGGTCTTTAGGGAATTCATTCCTTCTTATAGTCCACTTCTGCAAACACACCAACAATGAGGTGAGGCATCAACATATGAATGGGGGCAGTTTTACTAGTACTAATGAAGTGGCCTTAGTGATTAGGTGGAGGGGTGCAAAGGCAGGGCTGGGCATCCAGTCTCAGAGCCCCAACAAAGAGAGTTTTGTCCACACTTCAGCCCCCAGGCATGTCCTCCACATGCTCCTGGCAATACAGATTCCCCTTTCAATCTGGAGGTCTCCCTGTTGGTAAAGGACAGTATCACTGTATTACTTACCTAGAGTTTCCAAGATCAAGCTTCTCTTTGCAAATTGTGGTCTGTTCTGACATCTACTGGTTGACTATTGGTATTGCATATCACAGGGTCAGAGATGGTACCAAGGGGGCTTCCTGGAGTCCTTTTTTTCTTCCTGATCGAGCTCATTCTATTGCATCAGTCACAAGAGGGATTCTGTAGAGAACAGAAAATGATCCCTCCTCTGATTCAGACACCAACTTTAGGACACAAGACAAACAAATACATTCATATTCAGAAAATAAAATAGTCCTAGGACAGTAGGGCACATTTGGACACTGTGATCCAGGTGAGATGCCACAGGTTTGGATGCACAAAGGCTCCTGATGGCTGCAGGGCATACTGTCAGAGGTGGATGGAACCCTGTTTTCCTGGTCTAGATCTGTCCATGAAGCCCCTTTCCCATCATCCCAGGAGCCTTCCAGAGCCTACCCTAGGCCACAACTGCTACATCAACTGGGGAAGGATTTGAGGCCACCCTGTGTCTGGGGAGTTTTGTGTTCTGAGCTTCAGCACCATGAAAGACCTTGTGAACCTTTTATACCAACGCTGGCCATCAGAATCTCCTGCCTTGATGAAGAAATCTGCATCTGAGCAGTCCCCTGAGGCAGCTATTAGCCACATATGGCCTGTGAGATGAAGCATGGGAAAGAACCAAGTGCCAAGGAAATGTTTATTGTAAAATGTAACTGAATCTGTTTATAGAGTCACTGTGGCTAGTGTGCTCCACGTGAAATAGCACAGTTCTAAAAGCAGCATCAGCACAACTTCTTCTGCCACCAGGATGCTAATTGACAGGCCCACAGTGTGCCTCATGCCATGGCAATAGTGATGGACAGTGATATCCTCAGCCTCCAAGCTGCCTCTGTAAGGCAGACATTAGAAAGGTGATGTCCTGCCACTCTGATGTCTTTTTCTGCTGGGGTGTTTTCTAAAGAATTTATTCCACTGAATGGCTCATGTTTCCATGCTCCTTTGTGTGCATTGCCATATTCTGTTGAACTGCAGACTTTGAATTAAACATTCATCTGCCCCAGCCTTTGAATTCTGATGTGTAACCACTTCACTGATGATTAGCACTTGCTCTGAGGACTGGGGTCTGCCTGGATGAAGGCTTTGATCTTTCCTGGGCATGCAGGTGCCTGAGTATATGCTTCTTCTCCCAAATTTCCCAGAATTCATGGTTGTTTAGAAATGAGCTGGTTATCCTGACAGTATCATGGAAGCTTCTTTAGGGCCTGGGTGTACTATGTATTTCCTAATTTATTTTTCTTCATGCAATGGTCACACACAGTGACGCCCAACGCTGCTGTCCACAGTTCCCTCACTGAGACTTGAGGCCTGCACTTGTCCCTGTGTGAGTTCTGAGTCATGTGATAGAGAGAGCAGTCCACCAGGCAGCCCACAGATTAGGTAGAAAGTCACAGGTAAGTGCTGCTCTGTTCCTCCTGGGCCATGGGAGGGATCAGGAAATTGGGTACTTTGTTCTCTATCCTGCTTCTTCCTGCTGGGATAGGGTTGGGAAAAGTGCACAAAGGTCCAGGTGATTACTACTTTAACTCAAGTTGTCTTTTCTTGACAAGGCTTTTACAAGTGTGTGTGTGTGTGTGTGTGTGTGTGTGTGTGTGTTTGTGTTTCTATTTGTGTGTCTGTTTGTAGGTGTGTGTGTGTGTGTGTGTGTGTGTGATTGTGGGTGTGAGTGTGTGTCTGTATGTGTGAGCATGTGTGTGTGCGCCCCAGTAGAGGTGACCACACACCTAAGGGTCCCACCCCCAGCAGGCCTGCTTTCCCTGGAGCCCATCTGCTCTCACCTGATGGGCAGGGGCTGCTGTTACACTGCTGGGCTCCCCTAACCCCAACTGTCTGAGATCAATGCATGAGGATCCTTCAGTTAAAGCCTCAGAGCCCACCCCTGGCTGGGCTGCGCTGCTGGGAGGAGAGCAGGAGGGAAGAGCAGCTTGAAGCTTCACAGACACACCTGCCACACATGTGGCTGCATCTCCTGACCTCAGCACACACAGACCCAGGGATGAGGGGATTAGGGCTGCAAGTAGCCTGAACCTGCTTCTCCTGCCTCCTGATCTTGGTCCATGGCCATAATCAGACCTTGGCTTATGCAGCCAGGATGGCCTTTGTCATATCCAGGTGACACTATGACATCACAGTGAGAAAGGAAGAGACAGGATCCCATGATTCTCAACCCTCAGGCTGAACAGAAGGCTGTGGCTGGAGGTCACATCTCCCTGTCTCTCTTTGCAGGTCACATTCCCTGTGCCCCACAACACTGCCTGAACCTGTGCTGGCCACTTCCTGTATAACCTGAAGCTCCATACTGACACCTGCTCAATTATCCTACCAGGTGTCACCAGTGGCAATGTCATCAGGAGAACTATTCCTGAAGCTATTCCAGAACTGACACATTTTCTAGTCTCTTTCATAAAATGCATAGATAAATTCCTATTAGCCATTGATCACCAGGATCTATAGACCTTGCCTCAAAAATGGGACCCTTTCTTCATAATTAGTGCCTTGTCCTATGGGTCCTGACAACCATGTGTTCATCATTTCACTCAGTTTAATGGCAGAGTGACCATAACAATGTTTTGGGTCAAGAACTTTGACCAGAAAAGCAAAAGTTGAGCAGATAGAAGTTTCCAAGGTGCTCCATAGGCACAATAGAGAGGGGAGAGATGAGCCAGCAATACTTAAGAGTGAATATTATATTTCTGAGAGAAACAGAACCACACAGGATCAGTGCCTCTGAGCCTTCTCCACACCAGGCAGGACAGGGAATCAACTTCACAGGGACAAGGGCCAGCATAGCTTGACTTGTGTGGGTTTCTCTTCTGTGAACACCAGTGCACCTGCTTTTATGATAATATTATTGTCAAGTGTGGGAGGCCATCCTTGCTCGTGATTTGAGTTACCTCCCTGGCTGGGTGAGAGGCACTTAGATGCAGCTGTGTTAAAGCTTTCCCCACTCTTTTCCTGGTCCTAGGGCTTGTCCATGCAGAGGCATGCCTGGCCACTGCCCTGAAGACCCAATCATCACCCCTGACCTTGGGATGCTGCCCCCTTTAACCTTCATTGGATGGGATTTTTCCGGAAGTTTTTGTTCCCCAATAAAAGCCCACTCCCTGGCATGTTCTCTCTCTCTCCGTAGTCTCTTCTGTAAACCTCGACACTGCATTAGGTGCTGCAGTCTGGCTGGGCACAAATCGTGAGCCACTTATCAAGCAGAAACAAACTTTATTTTTAGAACGCACACGCTGCACCACTTGAGCTCTTCAGGAATTCCCTCAGAGCCCAACTGCCACCACAGGCTCTTCTGGGGAGCACCTCAACTGGCACTATTCCCATCCTTGAGGCTGATACGCTGGGAAGCATGGGTGAAGCCAAAAAAATCTCCCAATGAGCAAAGCCGTGGTCTGAAAAGGTGGGGAAACAGCCCAATGAGCGACACTACAGTTGAGCCAATCAGCTGGAAGTTTGCTGGTGCCGCTTCAGCTATGGCTCTCAACATCTCCCCCTCTCTGTTTAATTAAACAACAAGCATGTGGCTTAGGGAATGTGCCTGTCTTGGTTGTACAATGCTACATATGGTACTTACCCATCATCGGATGAGCTGAACTCAAGGCATCAGCCTCCTGTCTTAGGTTGGTACCATTGCAATTGGATCATACCCATCATTGACTACCAGTACAGCATACAACCAGCCACACCTGTGGATAGGCCTTTGTACCAGTGTGTGGGGTGGTGAGGTTCTTTGCCTCACCTCTGTTGGCCCCCAAATTTTAGCTGAACGACCTTCACAAGCAGAAGGGATGAGGATATACACCAAGCCAATTGATGGCTCCTTTTGGAAAAATTATACCACTGATGACACCATCAGCAAAAATACCCCAGCACTACCACAAATTGCTGCACCAACAGATAGTTCACAATGCATACAAGTGATACATAGTCCAGGCAAGTTCTGCAAGATGTTCAGTGATAGCTATTGCAGAGGCTGAAGTTTGGTTTTATCTTTGTCTTCACCAGCACTGGGATGAAGATAGGAATTCTGGCAATAATGGCTAAAGAAAAAAATATGTAACATCCCAGAAGTCACTAAAAAAAAAAAAAATTTCTGAACAATTTACATATTCCTGAACAGAATTATTAAATTTAATGAGAAGGAAAGGTGAAAGTAAACAATCAGATCTGTTAACCTCATTTTTATTCACATATTAAAATAATCCTCAACAGCTGTTTACCCAACTTAAATTAAACCATTTAAATCATGTGAATAAAAAAAATATTTGGATCCATTTTTTCATGAGTGTTTATCATATATGATATATGGACATACACACATACAAACATACAATACAAAACACAAGTGTGCACACATAATATAATATATATAACACTTGATATAATAGTAAAGGACTTGTAACTTTTTACAGGTGAAATCTCCATTGCAATGTTTAAAATCTCCATAGTCAAAAAACAAAACTGCTCAGCAAAACATTAATCTAGGTCTGTATGAGCTCAAAAAACAAAATACAACTCCATGATGTGGGAAAGGGCAATAATAAAATAGATATTGAAAAAAGCATCCTGGTTTCATCAGCCTCCAGATGTGGGAGAACCACTGTCACAGATGTAAGGATAGCCAAACTGGAGTTCTGGATATCAGCTGTTACGGATTTGAGCCAAATCATCTTCTTTTTGGTCTGTAGAAATCACTTTAATTAGTCTCTCTGGAATCCAAATTAGCTGCTGTTCTCCCTGTGGAAACAACAAACAGACCCCCGACTCCAGACAATCACTGAGTCAGGAATTTTCCATTGTAGAATATCCTTCCAAAGTACCTTGGGCTTATGTACAGTTTTTGGACACATATGCCTTTCTGCAGCACTAAGCCCTGATGAATCCAAATTTTAAAAGTTTAGAGTAAAAAGGGTTATTTTAAGTTTATCTTTGGGGAATATATACCCCTTCCCAATTTCCTCTTTTTGCTTTAATAAGTACATTTTAATAGTTTGATGAGCTCTTTCAACTATGCCTTGTCCCTGTGGATTGTATGGGATTCCTGTTATAGGAGTAATGCCAAATGATGAGCAAAATGGTTTAAAAGAGGTAGAAGTATAACCAGGACCATTATCTGTTTTTAACTGTTTTATAACGCCCACAGTGTCAAAATTTTGTAAGCAATGAGCTATAATATCTTTAGTTTTTTTCTCCAGCATGAAGGGAGCCCATAAAAAATCTGGAAGAAGTATCAACTGTAACATGCAAATATTTTAATTTTCCAAATTCTGGCAAGGGTGTGACATCCATCTTTCAAATATGATTAGGAATCAGTCCTCTAGGATTGACTCCAAGATTAACTTGTGATTAAAAGGTCACACAATTTTGACATTGTTTTATTATTTGTCTAGCTTGTTCCTTAGTTATTTTTAAAATGCTTTTGTAAAGTATTAGCATTGATATGGAACCTTTTGTGAAAATTTGTAGCTTCTTCTAGTGTAGAGAAAATATGTGTGTCATGTGTAGTTTTATCTGCTAAATCATTGCCCAAACTAAGGACTCCAGGCAAACCTGTATGTGCCCTGATATGTCCTATAAAGAATGGATCTTTTCTGTCCCAGATTAAACTTTGTATAGTGGAAAACATAGAGAAAACAGTAGAAAAAGGGGAAATCCTACCAGCATCTTCAAGGGATACTATAGCATTAACTGTATACTGACTACCGGAAAATAAATTAAATACAGAATCTTTAAACATCACAAAAGCTTGTAATACTGCATTAAGCTCTATCTTTTGAGCTGATTGTTTGGGTACTAAAAATGTAAAAGTTTCATCAGGGGTAACTACTGCTGCTGTACCATTATTTGACCCATAAGTGAACATATTTGGAGCATTCATGATAGGCGTTTTTCTTGTCATCTTTGGAAAACTTACAGGATGCGAAGACCAAAAAGAGAACAAAGGATTAGATGGTAAGTGGTTATCAAATGAAACATCAGATTTGCACATGATTATTGCCCAAGCATTTAACTCATTAGCTAACTCATGAATTTGAATCATAGTATGTGGAGTAATAATTTTATTGGGAGAAATTGAAAACACTCCCTTTGCTGCTTTTATTCCTTTGAGTATTAATTGTCCTACAGCCTCAGGATACATATTAAAAATAATATTAGGAGAATAAGATAAATGTATCCATAATAATGGACCTTCTTGCCAAAATACTCCTGTAGGAATATTTTTTGTTTGTAGTACAATAAATAATAAAGGCAAACATATCAATTCTATCCAATTGCATATTTTCCATATGTTTCAATGATTTTTAACGTCTTTCTTGCTTCAGGCGTTAAGATTTGGGGTGAATTTGGATCTGATGGACCTTTTAGGATACCAAATAAAGGTCTCAACTCTCCTGTTGGTATGCCTAGATAAGGTCTTATCCAAATTATATGTCCTAATAACTTTTGAAAGTCGTTAAGTGATTTGAGTTGATATACTCATATTTGAATTTTTGGTGGATGGACCATGGTTGAGGATAATAGAACTCCTAAATAATTAATTGGAATAATTAATTGTGCTTTATCTATTGCTATCTCTAGATTATATTTTTTAATAAGTTTGTAAGTGTGGCATAACCTTCTAGCAATGGGTTTTATCTTTGTGTGTTAATAATACATCATCCATATAGTGAAATATTTGTAGTTCAGGATTTTGATTTTTAAGTGACTAGATTACTTTGTTAACATAAATTTGACACATAGTTGGGCTGTTAGCCATCCCTTGAGGGAGTACTTTCCATTCATATCTCTGATCAGAATCTTCATGCTTCAGTGCAGGGATAGTAAATGCAGAACGTGGACTATGCTCATGATGAATTGGAATTGAAAAAAAAACAATCTTTAATATCTATAACTAAATCATACCAGGTTTTGGGCAAAGCAGACAATTGGGGAATCCCCAATTGAGTAGGTCTCATAATAACCATTTCATTATTAATGTCTCTTAAATCTTGCAATAATCTCCATTTACCAGATTTCTTTTTGATGACAAAAATGGGAGTATTATGAGGAGATATAGAAGGTTGTATATGTCCCTCTGCTAATTGTTGTTTGACCAGGTCATGGGCTGCTTTTATCTTTTCTTTAGTCAGGGGCACTGAGGAATCCATACTAGTCTTTCTGATTTCCAATTAATTTTTATTGTCTCAGTGACTCCTCCTGAAAACCCAATGCATGTCTATCTATTTCCTGATCTATTTGTATTGATGCCACTGTACTTTGTCCTTTTTCTTCCAATCCTTTCCTTTCCTAAAACCTTGTCTAGCCATAATAGTGGGCACATTTGAATTGATCTTATTTGTTAATGTTAGTCCTAATTGATCTAGGACATCTCATCCCCATAAATTTATAGGAAGGTGATCCAATACATCCAATACATAAGGCTGTATAGTTCCCTTACATCCTTCAGGATCCTTCCATTCTAATACCATCACACTTCTATGGGGATTAATTGCCACTCCCAGGCCTTGAATTTTTTGAGTGGCATTTTGTAGTGGCCAATGTTTTGGCCATTCTTGATGAGAGATGATGCTAAGTCTGCACCTGTATCCAGTAGCCCATTAAATTCATGTCCTTGAATATTTAGTTTTAGCATGGGGCAAGAATCTAAATTTAAACAAAACATAGCCCAATCTACACTTGTGGAGCGTAACACCCTGGAACCTCTTTCTACTGTACAACTGGAAATTTTTTCATGTAGCCTGGGTATTATTAATAACTGTGCTATTCTATCTCCTGATGAAATTACTGATATACCCTTTGGAGAACTGGCTGTAATTTTTATTTCACTTTCATAATTGGGATCAATTACCCCAAGACTTATCATAAGTCCTTTTAGAGTAGAAGAACTGTGTCCCAATAATAAGCCTAGTGTTCCTTGGGGAAGAGGACATTTTACCCCTGTGGGAATAATTTGAACTCCCATCTCTGGAGTTAGTACTGCTCTGGCGGAGGTGCAGATATCCAATACTGCACTTCCTCTGGTTTGTCTAATGAGGGATCTAATGGATAATGTGTCCTGGGCACTACCCTGATGGTGTTGCTGGGTTCCTCCAGTGTCCCGTATATTTGTTGTCATGGGCCCCGGAGCATTGAGCCCCCCTGTCCAATTTTTTTTTTTTTTTTTTTTGCCAATGGAGCCCAATGCCTTTATCCACGATATCATGGGTAAATACCTGGTTCTTGTCCATTTTTTGATAACGGAGTACCCTCTATGGTGGTTTGAGAATGGCATTCTTTAGCCCAATGTCTCCCTCTATGGCATCGTGTGCAAATACCCAGTATTCTACTCCTTTGATACCTAGTTTTGTTAAACCCTCCTCCTGTGGGGCAATTCCTTTTAAAATGTCCTGTTTGTTCACAATTGTAGCATGTTTTTGGCCTGGCATCTAAAACCTGTTGTACTGCAGCTGCCAAGACTTGCCTTTGTTCATTAATATCTCTACATAATTTAATATATGTGTTTAAATCTCCATGTTTCCATGGTCTAATAGCGTCCTTGTACCATCTGTTTACTTGTTCATAGGCTAACTGTTTAATTAATGGCATTGGCACTGTGGGCATTCCACAGCAGTTAAAAACAGATAATGGTTACGGTTATATTTCTACCTCTTTCAAAGAATTTTGCTCATCATTTGGCATTACTGCTATAACAGGAATCCCATACAATCCACAGGGACAAGGCATAGTTGAAAGAGCTCATCAAACTATTAAAATGTACTTATTAAAGCAAAAAGAGGGAATTTGAAAGGGGTATGTGTCCCCCAAAGATAAACTTAAAATAACCCTTTTTACTCTAAACTTTTAAAATTTGGATTCATCAGGGCTTAGTGCAGGAGAAAGGCATATGTGTCCAAAAAAATGTACATAAGCCCAAGGTACGTTGGAAGGATATTCTAACAGGACAGTGGAAAGGTCCTGACCCAGTAATTGTCTGGAGTCAGGGGTCTGTTTGTGTGTTTCTACAGGGAAAACAGCAGCCGATTTGGATTCCAGAGAGACTAATTAAAGTGATTTCTACAGACCAAAAAGAAGATGATTTGGCTCAAATCCATAACAGCTGATATCCAAAACTCCAGTTTGGCTATCCTTACATCTGCAACAGAACCAGGATGCTTTTTTTTTTCAATATCTAATTTATTATTACCCTTTCCCACATCATGAAGTTCTATTTTTCTTTTTGAGCTCATACAGACCCAGGTTAATGTTTTGCTGATCAGTTGTATTTTTTGACTATAGAGTTTTTAAACATTGCAATGGAGATTTCACCTGTAAAAAGTTATAAGGCCTTTACTATTATGTTATGTGTTGTATGTATTATGTGTGCACACTAGTGTTTTATGTTGTATGTTTGTATGTACGTATGTCCATATATCATATATAATGAGCGCTCATGAAAAAAGGATCCAAATTTTTTTTTATTCATGTGATTTAAATGGTTTAATTTAAATTGGGTAAACAGCCGTTGAGAATTGTTTTAATATGTGAACAAAAAAGGAGGTTAACAGATCTGTTTGTTTACTTTCACCTTTCCTTTTCATTATATTTAACAATTCTCTTCAAGATAATGTAAATTGTTCAGAAAATTGTTTTCTTTTAGTGCCTTCTGGAATGTTACATAATTTTTTTCTTTTGCCATTATTGCCAGAATTCCTATCTTCATCCCAGTGCCGGTGAAGATAAAGATAAAACCAATCTATAGCTTCTGCAATAGCCATCACTGAACTGCTTGCAGAACTTGCCTGGACTATGTATCACTTGTATGCATTGTGAACTCACTTGTATGCATTGTGAACTATCTGTTGGTGCAGCGACTTGTGGTAGTGTTGGGGTATTTTTGCTGATGGTGTCATCAGTGGTACAATTTTTCCAAAAGGAGCCATCACTGAACTGCTTGCAAAACTTTCCTGGACTATGTACCCAGCCAATTGGCCTCAAGAGCAGGAGGAGGTGGGAAGGTTGAGAGGCTTGTGGGAAGCTGGTGGTTGCAGTTGGGCTCTGAGGGTTTTTCCTGAGGAGCTGTGTGGTGTGGTGTGTGTGTTCTAAAAATAAAGTTTGTTTCTTTTGACAAGTGGTTCCTGAATTGTGCTCAGCCATACTGTGGCAGTGCTAAATTGCTGCCTCAGAATTCTTTCATTTTACAGACAAACCTTTACCAAAATTTGTTCACAAGAGCTGTAAGGAGGGATCTTGCTATGGCTTATGAGCCTGTGTCCAATCTCCTTATGTTTTAATTATTGGAAATGTAAAAGTTAAATGGATAGATGACAGATATGTTGTAACATGTAACAAATGTAACCTAACCAATTGTGTTACTAAATATAATAGAGGAAAAGGAGTCCTGGTACTTCATCAGCCCTCTTTTGTTTTATTGCCTGCTAACATTTCAGAGCCATGGTATGCTGATGCTTGTTTTCAAGTCTTACAGCAAATTCCTACCCAGATAATGATACCAGACTTGCCATTGAAATTAAACTTGTGGGAGTTTTGGCCTTGGTTTCTTTCATTGCATCCACTGTCACAGCCTCAATAACTTTATCTCAAAATATTTAACAGGCATAATTTCTTAATAATTTAGCCTAAAATACTTCCAAGGCTCTGTGCAATCAAGTAAATATTAATTGAAGTATTGATTCTAAGTTAAACACCTTAGAGGTGATTGTTATAAATATAGGTACTGAACTTTTGGCTTTAAAGTTTAAGGAAAGGCTTAAATGCCACACAAGTTATAAATATGTGTGTGTTACAGCTGCCAAGTACAATGCTTCTCTCTGGGATTGGGAGAGGATTAAGAACCATTTGTTGGGTATTTGGCAAAATAATAATAATAGCTTTGATCTTTTGGAACTCCATCATCATATTCAAGATATTCAAAATAATAGAGCTGATTTTTCAGATCCTTTTTATTTGGCTAATAAAAATTTGAAGGAATTAAATAGATTTAACCCTGGAAATATTCTTAAATACTCAGCCTGGTACATTGATGGATTGTTCTCTTTGCTGTTAATTCTTTTTTGTGTTGTTATTATAGGATGGCAGATCTTCAGAGTGAGAATGCAGAGACTTGAGAGAGTAAATCATCGCCTGCTTTTTAAAAGAAAAAAGGGAGAATAGGTGGGAGGCCATCCTTGCAGTTGATTTTAGTTACCTCCATGATTGGGTGAGAGGAATTTAGACACAGCTGTGTTAGAGCCTTCCCCATCCTTTTGCAGGTCAGAAGGCTTCCCCATCCTTTTCCGTGCAGAGGTGTGTCTGGCCACTCCCCCAAAGACCAAATCATCACCCCTGACCTTTGGATGCTGCCCCCCTTAACCTTCATTGGATGGAATTTTCCCTTGAATTTCTGTTCACAATAAAAGCCCACTCCCTGGTGGGTTCTGTCTCTCTTGGTAGTCTCTTCTGTAAAACTCATCACCACATTAGTTGGCTGGAGGCAGGAGTTGGGAGAAGCCATCTCGGAGCTGGTATTGAAGGTAAGGAGAGTCTTGTCTCTTTAATTTAAAAATCCCTAGCAATTACTCATGAATAGAACCTTCTTTCATGGAGCAGGTGCGGGTTGTGTGGCAGAGTCAAGTGCACTAGGTTGATAATTTTTCTGTAAATGTAAGAATTATAGCACCCATGGAAGCTCTCGGGAGATCTCCACATGTTTCTGGCTGAAGACAATTTTCCCAGCCTTCCAGTGTCAGTCTGATCCACTGTGGTCAGATGGATATTGCATGTCAGTCTGATCTCATGGTGTGGATAGAATAATGATGATCAACAATATCCAGCCCTCTTGGTGAGTTGGATGCCTTCAAGTGCCATTGGTCACATGAACTGGGTGAAGAGACTGATATTGTAGGAGTCCAAGGAGGACCTCCATGATATTGGTTCATGAGCCTAAATGGGGGAGTAGATGACTTTGTAGAATCTTTGTTAGTTCATGCTAATTATTGGCAGTCCCTGCTAAGTAGTGACCTTTAAATGATCATTTATTTGGAAGGATTTATTTTAAATTCTGACCATTTTAAAATATCTGACCATACCTCTTCCAAAAGGGAATTGTTCCTAATGCACACACATTGTTTCTTCCAAGGCCTGATAATCTGTCAAAACAGATTGTCAACAGAATTGCCTTGCCCATCTCTGTTTGGATCTCAGCCCAAGAGGCCAAAAACCTCAGAAGGAGAGAGACCAAGTCCATTCCTATTCCAGGTCTCCAGGTCTCTAAGCCCAAGAGAGGGCAGCAGGTGCAACTCCAGGTACACAGGCCAAAAGACTCAGGGTTGGTGTCCATGCCACCTAACAAGGACATAAAAACTTAGAGATCCTGTCTCAAACAAATAGATAGATAGATAGATAGATAGATAGATAGATAGATAGATAAAGATAAATACAAATATGACCATGAATGTAGCTGAGTGGTAATGAGTGTCTGGATTCAATAGCAAATTTGAAGAAAAACTTGAAAAAGAAAAAAATGAAACAACTTTCTATGCTGCAGTGAAAACCCCTGGAGGAGGTTTGTGTGCACAGCACTCAGGGTGACAGGCTAGTCTGACCATCAGCCATGCTGTGAGTGCCAGGCAGGTGTCACTAAGTCCAGGTGAAACTACAGGATGAAAAATTGTGAAGGTCTGCAGCAGAGAGAGGGAGTGAGGAGCAGCTAGAGCTCAGATACTGTGAGGATGGCACCTGCACTGTGCCAGGCCACACTGTTGGACACATGTCACTGTCCACTTCTCAAGTTCCATAGAATGCACAAAGTGACCCTGGTGTGACCTGTAGACATAGTCAGAGGTTGTTGAATTGTAACAAAAGCAACAGACTCTTGGGGTGGTGATGGAGGGGCTGTGGGAACAGAGGGGACACAGGAGAACACTGTACTTTGCCCAGTTTAGCTGGGAACTTAAATTACTCTGAAAATCAATGTTTTTAAATATTCCTGTGTGAAATACAAGGAGAGGCCTGTCTTTCCTGCATTCTGTCCTATAACATATCAGTGATGCTGTTATCATTGTTACCTGCTGAGGCTAAGCTGAAGGAAAGAGTCAGGGTGTATAAGAGCCCCCCTGGATCCTTTTACAAACCCTCCCTGTGGCCCTGGGATCCTGGCTGCCTCTGAGCAGTACCCTCAGAAGGTGCAGGCAGCAGGAGGATCATCTGGGGCAGCCCAGCCTCACACTTCTGCTCCCTGGGAAGTTTTTGTCATGGCCTATGTCACTGTAGGAGGGTTACTGTTACATTGTTGACAATAATAAGTGACAACATCTTCAGACTCCAGGCTGCTGATGGTGAGAGTGAAATCTGTTCCAGATCTACTGCCATTAAATCTTGAGATGACTCCAGATTCCAAAGTGTTTTCATTTCTTATAAGGAGCTTGACCTTAGGAGCTTGACCTGGTTTCTGCTGATACCAGTGTAAATTACTCCCAGTAGTCTGACTGGCTCTGCAGGTGATGGTGACTCTTTCTCCAAGACACAGGCAAAGAGGAAGGAGACTAGGTCATCGTGATGTCACATCTGACACCTGCTATTGGAAACATAATATATATATATATATATATATATATTCTTATGAGCTTTATGTTGCAAGTAGGCAGGCAGCCCTGGCCACATTGAGATTAGTAAATCCCCAGTACAGTTCCTTTTTACCTGGAAGACAGAGCAGCAGGAGCCCTAGGAGCTGAGCAGGGGCCCTCATGGCCATGCTGTGTCCTGATAAGGACTGACTCCTGCACAGGGTTTGAGCAGCCTCTTAAGAATTCCTCAGGGCCATGGGCTGTGCTGTGGGCACATACAAATCAGCAGGGCTGGGCAGGCTGGGCACAGCTGCAGGGCAGGCTCAAATGTCACTCAGCACAGGCCCATGTCCCCAGGTGTCCCACATCAGACTAGGATAGCATACATTTGCCTGCAGAAAACATGTTTCCCTCTGGGGGCCACAGGACAGATTTGGTCCACTGTTCTGTGTGTGATGACCGACTGCTCTCGTTATGGTTGTGAAAATGGTTTATATTGTTTCTTTTTTCTTTATCCCTTTCTTTCTTTATAACGTCCTTCTTTATCATGTTGGAGATTGAACCCAGGGCCTTGTGCTATATCCCCAGCACCCTCTTCCTTCCTTCCTTCCATCCTTCCTTTCTTTCTTTCCTTTTATTGGGGGGTAGCATGGATTTTACCATATACAAGAGGTACTTACCCATACAGCAAAATCCCCAGTACATAGATAGATACATAGATAGATAGATATACTTAATGTTAAGAAAAAAATAAACACACATGCATTTTAGGTCCATTCTGTACTAAATCAATAGGGGCAATCATTCTCAAAATAAATATATTTGCCTGCAGAAAGCATGTATGTATCTGAGGCAGGCTTTGAAGTTGTGATCCTCTTGCTTCAGCCTTCCAAGTTGCTGAGATTGCAGTCATACATCACCACAAACAAATCTAGGGTTAACTTCTTTCTTTTTTTTTCTTTTTTTGGTACTAGGAATTTAACTCTGGGGCACTCAACCACTGAGTCACATCCCCAGCCTTATTTTGTATTTATTTAGATACAGAGTCTGCCTGAATTCCTCAGTTCCTTGCTTTTGCTGAGGCTGGCTTTGAACTCATGATTCTCTTCCTCAGCCTCCCAAGCCCCTGGGATTTCAGGCATGTGACATAGTGTAGTGTTTCTTAATGACAATACTCTTGGAGTGTGACAAGAACCTTGGAGCAGAGAGAAATAGGAAATGGGGAAATTTTTTTTAAATTTTTATTTATTTATTTTTATTTATTTTATTTTTTTATTTTTTTTTAGAATATAAACAGAGCACTGAAGACAGGAAGAGAGTTGAATGTTTAAAGCTTTGTAGGTGTTGGGGTTTCACTGGACATTTGCTTGGACTGATTCAGACACTAGAGGAGGAGGGAACCTATCATGATTCCAGCACTTCCTACCTCACTTTCTCTAATGCACTAGATGCTGGACAATGCCTCTCTCTCCAGGGCAGCAGGGTTGAAGCCCAGACAGACTCCTTCACATAAGTGTCTTTTCTACAGAAAGTAGAATGATTCTAGAAGCAAATCTTAGTTTCTTTCATCCCTCCAGGGAAAGTATAAGAACTATAACTAAGAAGGTTGGAGCATATAAGGATTTGCAATAGTTCAGAGAAAACAGAAATTACCCAGATTTGCTCTGTGTTTTTCATCCTTAGCACAGAGGAGGTCATGGTGCCTGTTCACAGGAATATTCTCCTTTGGGGGTAATTATTGGGTTCTGCATGTGAGACACTGAGCTTGTGATTTTGAAAGTTCATTGGACAAAGGACAAAAAAAAGAAAAGAAAAAAGAAGGTTAATTGGCTAGGACAGCTGGTATTTTCTTGGCATTTCATTGTTGAAATAACCTGTTGCAAATTGACCATGAATGTCCATGGAGGTTTTTCCTAAATATCTCCTTAAGTGATTGACATTTTAAAAAATTTATGTCCAGGTGTGATGAGCTACAGTTGTATTCACACTCTTCATTAATCAGTGTCAAACATCTGGATGCAGGATTATGACAGGAAAAAACAAATCACTGACAAATCACTCAAATATTAGCTCCTTAGGACGGATGGAGGAATGTGCTCATCAGAAAGCCTGACCTTCCACCAATTCCCACCTCCTTGGAGTCCTGAGCTCTCTATAGTTGGAGAATCAGGAATTTCTGAGAGGATTTTTTTTTACTGGACACAAAGGAAGAATAAAGTATTAAAGATTTCCCCAATTTACCCTGGCTTTGTTATGAAATAAATGTGAGCACAACCTGGAGCTATTTCTGGAGCTATGGTAGACAGAGTGTATGCTTTGAGAGATTGAGCAAGTTGTTGTTGATGTCAAAATGAGAAGGAAATAAATATCTAAAAATCAATTACTCTTAGGGATTCACCTTTAACTCCACCTGTGTTTGGGGTATTATGACTCTACTGGAGACTCCACCCTCATCTGGAGAAGTAGGAAAATAATACCAAGTGTCCTCATACTCTTTAATCTCTCATATTTTTTTCCAGGACAGCAAAAGAGGGTGTTGGAGACTATGAATCTTTCAGACCTGAACAAAGTTTTATGTCCTCTCTCACACAAACTTTGCAGGTGAGGGAAAGAGAAAAGTGAAAAATATCTGACTGGGTGCCTCTGGGGGCTGTCACTGTGCCCCAGGGGAGAGAGGGTGGAAGCGGGGCTGGTGAGGTTTTTGCTGGGGACTGAACCACAGTGGAAATCTGTGTGGCCTTGCATACAGTAATAAACTCCTGCATCCCCAGGCTCCAAGCTGCTGATCGAGAGGGTGTAGTCTGTCCCTGACCTACTGCCATTGAACACGCTGGGATGCCACTGTCCCTTCTGGATGCACCATAGATGAGGCATCTGGATGCCTACCCAGGTTTCTGCTGGTACCAGGATAAGTAGCTGCCAACACTCTGACTGACCCTGCAGGTGAGGGAGGCTCTTTCCCCTGGAGACAAAGCCACAGAGGCTGGAGTCTGTTTCAGCACAATTTCTCCTGTGGTACCTGAGATAGAAAAAGAATAGAAAGGTCACCTGTGCAGTCCAGGTCATACCCCAGTCTCCACAGTAGAGCTAGGACCATCCAGGACCCTGAGCTTGAATCACTGGGCTTGCTAAACAGAGGTGCCAGGTCACAGGACTCAACCCCAATGAAAGAGGTTTCACAGACATGAAGAACCATCCCATGGTCTCTCACCTGGGAGCCAGAGTAACAGGAGGGAAAGGAGCTGAATGGGGGCTGCCATGGCTCCTTTAGGAGCTCCCCAGAGCCTTAAGCAGTCACTCATATGGCTCTGGAAAGCAGTGTGGGTGAGGCATACAAAGCAGCTGGGAGGGGTGAGCAGGGCTCCTAGGGGCAGAGAGTTTGCCTCCTTCTGTCTTCACTTGAATACTCAGGTGGTCCCAGCAGTCTGAGGGTAAACCTCCCTCCTGTGCTACAGAATTTCACCTCTCTTTCCTCATGTCTCACCTGGCTAATAAACTGCCCAACTGACATTGGAACAGTGCTACAGGGAACAGCAGGGAGGCCTGTAGTCTCACTTCTCTCTTCATCCCCCATGCCTGCTCCTCTCCATGGGGGTAGGGTTACCTGTCCTGGCCAAGAGAGGGTGACCAGGCCACAACTCTTCCTTGCTCATTACTGATCTTTCTTTCAGGCCCAGGAGAAACTCACCCTGTGTGAGCAGCTCTCATTAGCCCCAGAGTTTGGTACAAGTAACCACCAGAGCCAGGTGATAAGGGCCTGGCTCTGGCTCCCCAGGCTCCAGGTACTAAGTCCCTTAGATGGACACCAGTGCTCCCAGAAGGAAGGTAGATCTTTCTTCAGTGACACTCTAAAACCTTCTTCTCTCTGCCTTGTGTGATATGCATGTCTGACCAGATCCCAGCTTCTCCCCTGGGCAATGTGGAGGACCTCAGCTCCTGGTTCTGATCTACAGAGGATCCAGCTGCATTTCCTAGGGCTCCTCAGCATGGGTCACATGGGGAAGTGAGGGCCTGGTCCAGAACCTTCCCTGGTCAGGCTGAGCAGCTCTTCAGGTACATTCCCTGTTCTGAGCTTCAGGTCCTATAGTCTGCTTTTCCCACAGGAGTCCAATGCGTTTGCTTCCCCAGCCTTCTTCAGCCACGGAGAATTAGCTATTAATGTTCCGTCAGCTCCCAATGGAATCTTCATTCATTCATAAGTTAGAGTTTCTTCCTTCAGAAGATCATGTCCCCCATCTTTCTAGAAGTTACCAGCACAGGCACTGAAGCTGGTCCTTGGCTGGGTGGAGCTCCATCACCATGGAACTTGTGGCAGGAGAAGTTACTTCAGCTGCCCTTGCTCAGTGTTCACGCCCATGATATTCTGACATAATAGAATCTCCCATGTCCTCCTATCCAACAAGTTCTAACAGGACAGAGAATCAGGACAGTGTCAGCACTCAAGGTGTGCTGTGGTACTTTATCACACTGTCATGCTGTTAGCCTCAGCACAGTCCTGGTGAGCAGTGTGAGGAATTTAGCAGAGACCCAGGGAACAGCCTGAAATCCAGGACAAATACTTTTCTCACCTCCCATCAGGCCCAGGGCTAAATGCTCACAGTGCTCACTGCTCTCTCCTCCTGGTGCTCTCCCCTTCTCAGACCCTTTGTCCTGCCCACTGGCCCTGGCTGCCCTGTTCCTTTAACCCTCTGTTATCCACACTCCTCCTGGAAATGCTCACAGGCCTTCGCAGTCCCTCTTTGTCACCAAGGGCTCATTCTGCCTTTCTAGTTTTCCCACTGTGGCCTTCATACTTATAACTCACTTTAAAGACAAACCCCACTGTCCCTATGGGGCTTTCCCTAAGACACTTCCTTCAGACTTCTCCTCAGGGGTTATCATGTATCCAGCTAGTCAGAAAAATCCTTAGCTTGGCATTTTATATGGAGACTATATTTATATCCATCCTTCAAAGTGACAAAATAATTTAGAGAATCAGGACCAGAAATTTTAATGACACAACTAGGTAAAGGAATAAAGTCAAGTAGAGAATAAATTAACACCAGAAAACACAGCACATGCATGTCCAACATATCCAGAGATGCTCATGAATATGTGAGTGTTAGCAATGAATCAACAATGTGAATGTAAGTCTCCTAGGTTAATATACAGCATGAGTGTGCATCAGGGCTAGGGCACACCAGCTTGTGCAGTACTGAAAAGTGTTGCACATATGAACCATACAGTGTTGATATGTATGTTGACATATGTGTGAGACCAGCCATGTCCACGTATCCATGCTGTTCCCCAATTTGAAGGCTCACTGGCTGGGTCACTGCTGCCAATGCCTGGATCCTCTGGCTTTTCTGGAACAGAGTCCTGCAGCACTCTCCCAGTGACTGTCAGCATTTCTCCCTGGGATCAGGTGAGGCTCACTGAGGGAAGCCCTGGAAGCAGCTGAGGCTAGTTCAGGCTCCTGTTGTCATGGAGTTCCCAGATCCTCCTACTTCACCAGTCAGCAAGTTTCCCTGACATGCTGCTTGGGCAAACTCATAAGGAAAGGAGAAGCTGCCACCCCAAGTCACTGTCTACCCCACCTGTGCCCAGTGCTCTGCACCAGGGCAGTGCAGCATCAGGCTGGAATGAGGAGTCCATCAGAACTTGACCTTAAGATGCAAATCACACTTGCTCCTTGTTTTACTTTCCTGAGGCCCTTAGGCCACCATATTCTCTGTATAAACTATGAAAGCACATATCAAAGCACAATCCTCCCTGAGGCCCAGCAGAGGCCATGCAAGATCAAGCATACCTGCTTAGAGGAGCAGGGCTGCCTGAGCCCAAGGGAGCTGCTCCTCCTTTCTAAAATGGATGAGAGGGCTAATCAGCAACACTGAGCTCTGCCAAGGTTCCTCCTGTGGTCTACCCACTCCATTCTGCACAATGCAGCCATCAACCAACTCAGGGCCTTCTCTGACTGACAGTATGGACATTTTGTCACACCCTGTCCACCTGCTTCCTCTGCAAACCTAAACTCTTGGTTTCCTGACCTTTCTCTGCATCTCAAGGGAGCTCCTGATCTGAGGCTGCTCCACATTCCCCTGGAACCAGCACTGTTCAGCTATAAGAGCTTCACACAGCTGCACAGTGTCCACCTCATGGCCTAATGCTGTCAGGATGGGCCTGAGCCAGGCCATCTGGGTGAGATGGGGCTCTGTCACTGATAGACTGTGTCACATCAAGACAGTCATCAGCCTCCCTTGTCCTCACAGGGCACATCTGTGCACCTCCTACACCAACAGCACCTTCCTGGTAGTTCTGACTTTAACCAAACAGGATCAGACCTTCCAAGAGCATCTAACAGAACAGATTCTGTGCTGTGGTCTCCATGGTGACTGTTAGGTGCAGGATAGGCTGAGTATGTTGTCTGCAGGGCATGCCAAACAAAGTTAGCTGCAGGATGACCTTGCTTCTCAAACCCTCTGTCTGGTTCTTTATCACCTGTTTGCTTTAAGCCCAAGCATCCAAGCCCCTGCTCAAGGCTGAACACTCAGCCTGCCACTCAAGGCCAAACACTTAACCCCCCTTGTGCCAAAAAGGCAGCTTGCATACCCAGAGACCCATTAGATTTGGGCTATAAAAACTCCCTCCTGCCGGGCCCCTCTCTCTCTTTCTCTCTCTGTCTCTCTTGTGCATGCTTTCTCTCTCTCTTTTGTTCTTACTCTCTCCCTCTCCATTGCTCCTCTTTCCTTTTCTCTCTCTCTCTCTCTCTCTCTCTCTCTCTCTCTCTCTCTCTCTCTCTTTCTCTCCTTCTATTTCTCTCTTTTCTCCTCTGTTGCACTGCTACAATAAAGACCTGTTGGTTGCTCCAAGTGTTGTCGTCACTTTCCTTTCAGGGATAATACTCATCATCATCATCATCATCATAAGACTAACTTAGCAGGGTCCTACTGCTACTGTTTCAGGGTTTCTAGATCAGGTTCCCAGGATTGTTACTGTCTGCTGTGCTTGCTCTCTAGTGACAGTCTGGAGCATCAACATGCAGGATTTGTTGTCTGGGGTTCCACAGTCTTCAGTTTGGATCTTTTCTCTCCAATTTAGGAAGCTGTTCCTCTTCTTTATTCACTAGGCAAGATTCTACAGGAAACTCAGGTGATCCCTCTGCTCAAGCAATAGTCCATTGCTTAAGGACTAATGATTAACAGTTTATCAGGAATTTGAAACACATGCTGGTCTCAGGGAGGTTGACACCTGGCCCATGTGATCCACATGAAATGCCAAAGTTGTGGTTTTGGCAAAGAGAGAAGGGGCCTGAAGAAACCTATAGGGTGCAGAGGCACCAGAGGATGGGGGTGTCCGAAGCTCCTGGTTTAGAGCTGCCAGCCAAACCTCATGCTCCCCACCCCAAATATTTCTAGAGCCTCTGTGAGACCCTCAACATCTCCCAGGGTCTCTCAGGCCCAGAGCTAGCACTCAGCAGTTGGGGAGGATCACCCATGACCCCATTAGAAGCAGCACAGATGGTCCCAATGCTGCTGTAGCTCTAGTTGCCAGCACCCCCTGTGCCTCTCCCCTCAGCCTCTGCAGGTGCTGAGGAAGGAAGGGACCTACCCCCTGGCCCCTGAGCTCTCTGCTCAGACAACACCTTTCTAGGAGTCCTGGGCCTCCAGGTTCACCTATGACTGTGTTCTCTGCCCAGGTGAGAGCTGCTTAGATTTTTTTTAAATCAAAAACAGGTTTACTGGATTATTTTTATATCAAGAACAGACCCATTTGGAGGTGGGCCAGGAAGATGGTGACCCTGGGGCTCTTCAGGGGAGGATGTGTCAGGAGCTTGGTCCCTGGCTGAGGTCTAGAGTCTGCTGTGACAGGGGAGGCTTGGCACATCACAGCTGTGACCCATCCCAGCCACTAACACAGGGACTGAGGGGGAGCGAGGAGCAGCTGGAGCTCAGACAATGTGAGGGTGGGGCCTCCAGTGTGCCTCCAGTGTGCCAGGCCCAATATTGGACAGATGTCACTTGTCTATTTCCACAAAATGCACAAAGTGACCCTGCTGTGACCTGTAGACTTGGGTAGAAGTTGATGAATTGTAACAAAAACAACAGTGTCTGGGGGTGGTAATGGAGGGGCTGTGGGTTCAGGGGGACAAAGGAAAACTCTGTATTTCACCCAAATTTTCCTGTATACTTAAACTACACTCAAAAATAAAGTCTAAAATAGGGGCTGGGGATGTGGCTCAAGCGGTAGCGCGCTCATCTGGCATGCGTGCGACCCGGGTTCGATCCTCAGCACCACATACCACCAAAGATGTTGTGTCCGCCGATAACTAAAAAATAAATATTAAAAAATTCTCTCTCTCTCTCTCTCTCTCTCTCTCTCTCTCTCTCTCTCTCTCTCTCTTCTCTCATTCTCTCTTTAAAAAAAAAAGTCTAAAATATTCCCATGGAGAGGCCTGTCTTTGCTGCACAATCCCTGATACTGTCTAATTCAGTCTCTTCAGGTCTTAAAAAATATTTTCTTTATAATAGCAGTGAGCTCATGGCTCATTGGGGCTGAGGTGAAGGGTCAGGGTGCAGAGGAGCCACCTGGGTATTCTGACAAACCTCTGTTGTAATGCTCAGGGCCTGGTGCCTCTGAGCAGTGCCCTCAGCAGATGGTGGCAGCAGGAGGAGCAGCTGGGGCAGCCCAGCCTCACACTTCTGCTCCCTGGGATGTTTTTGTCATGGCCTGTATCACTGTGGGAGGGTAACTGCTACCTTGTTGACAGAAATAAGTGGCAACATCTTCAGGCTCCAGGCTGCTGATGGTGAGAGTATAATCTGTCCCAGATCCACTGCCACTGAACCTCGAGCGGACCCTAGATTCCAAACTGTTTGTACCATAGATGAGGAGCTTAGGAGCTTGACTTGGTTTCTGCTGATACCAGTTTAAATAACTGCTAATGTCCTCACTGGACCTGCAGGTGATTTTGACTCTGTCTCCACGAGACACAGGCAAGGAGGATGGAGACTGGATCATTGTGATTTCGCATCTCACACCTGACATTGGAAAAATAAAAAAAGAAATACCCTTGTAAGTAGTGATGTTCCAAGAGGACTGGCCTGAGTAGCCAGGCAGCACTGACCATGCTGTGATTAGTAAATTCCCAGAGCTGTCCCCCCTTACCTGGGAGGCAGAGCAGCAGGAGCCCCAGAAGCTGAGCAGGGGCCATCATGGCCATGCTGTGCCCTGACCCCGATTGACTCCTGCACAGGGTATGAGCAGCCTCTTTAGAAGTCCTGAGGGCAGTGGGCTGTGCTGTGGGCACATGCAAATCAGCAGAGCTGGGCAGGCTGGGCACAGCTGCAGGGAGGCTCCTCCTGGTCAATCAACACTGGCTCAGTGTGTCCAGGTGTCCTAGGTCAGACCAGGGCAGCTCAGATTTGTTTGGGGAAACATGGTTCCCTGGGGCCACAGGACACAGACAGCCCCCTGAGCTGTGAGGGTCAGCAAATACCCACCAGAGATTCATCTCAGCTGGAGTCCAATTTGCTTAGAAATGAATGAAAGGAATCTTATATGCCACTTACATAATATTTACTAGATAAATTATGTGAATCTACCTGTGTTTACTCTGAAGCTCTAGTATGAGTATATGTCTTCACATAGATATGCCATAGTTTGGTTTAATGTGTTTTTTTTTCTTTTTCCTCTGAAACTTTGTCAGTCTTACACTCTAGTGATCTACACAGAATATCTTATATGCTAGGCCAGCATGAACTACATCGAAATCAGTTTCATTTTATTTTTATACAGTGTTTCTACAATTTTCCTGGGGTGTCCTTGAACCTGCAGTCCTCTTCCTTCAGTCTAAAGATGTTCAGGACTATAAGTGTGTGCCGCCCTGCCCATGGGACTCTAAGATCAGACACTCTGAGCCTGGGCAGGTAAAGCTGGCATCTCTCGCCTAAACCCACAGATGCCTCTCCAGTCTCAGGACTGAGCATGAGCACCATGGAGTTCAGGACCTGCACAGGGTCCTCCTGCTGCCTGGAACAGTGACCTTCCCATTGCTCAGGACACTGGATGACCCACGGAGCTATGGTTACATATTGGAGCAGGTGTCACACAGATGGGCAGTTGTTCTTGACCCAAAGGGGACAGAAGTTCTGTGTCCAGACCTGGGCAAGGGTAGCTCCTCCTGATGGATTCCACAACACAGGGCAGAACAGCTGACTCAGTGACTGCATGGCCACAGAACAAACCCACCCACAGTTGCTGTTGGCCACCCCTATGACTGGATAGATGGAGGTGCCTCTGGCAGGTCACAGCTGACATGATCCAGGGATTCTGCTCACAGTGGATCATGGCGGCCACAAGTACAGCCCTGAAAACCTGCTCAGCATCTGAGTGGAGGTTTGTCCCCTAGTGGGTACAGGAAGAAGTTCAAGTTTTTTGAAGGAAGTGAGGCTGCTGGGGGCCAGAATGATCTGTGTCCCTGCCCCACAGCCCTCCCAGGCAAGCAGGGTGTGCAGAGGGCAGCAGGAGGCAACAGGAGCTTAGCACCAGGCCTGATCCTGATGGTGTCAGACTGGATGCTGCTAATACTGTAGGTGAGTCAGTAAGGGACAGTAACCTGTCTCCAGGGACACAGAAAAAAAGACTAATATAAATGACACCCTGTGTGCTCTCACTTTACCAGAAGTGAGTCCTCTCTCCATGTTTCTGATAGATAGTGAGAGGGATATCACTGGACAAAGGCTGGAGAAAGTACCCTGAGAGATCAGGTGGCATTAGGTGGTGTCAAGGTGCAGGAGGGACCTTACTAGCATCCTGGCAGTCAGGAGGGCAGCACGGTACCTTAGTTTCTGTTCTATGAAAGACAAGGTGGCTGCTCCCTGGAAGCCATCTAGGGCCTGAGCCCTTAGCAAGGAGCAGCAAAGGACAAAGTGTCTCTGTGGACATCCTGGCCATGCCCAGGACAGACTTTGCACACAAGTGTCCATGATTTGGCTCAGGCCTGCTTGTCCTCTTCCAATGCTCTGCACTGTTTCCCCTGAGCTCAGCCTGGTGTGCAGCTTCCTCTGGGCTCTTCAGCTGCTCCTGCTCCACCTGGAGGCTGCCCTCCCTGAGGGCTGGTTTTATTGGCTGTTGCACTTGTGGGGCCTGGTGAGCGTCCTGCTCAGGAGAGTGTGCGACTGCTCCAGGACACACACAGGGGACCGTACAGGTGACATCAATAAAATCATGGGTGTGTGTGTGTGTTCACACTTCTGCTTCAGCATAGGTGTGGAAAACCAATCTGAAGGCTTGTGCTACAAACACCTTCCTACAAATTATTCTTTCTTTGTTTTCCCACTTTTTGATGTGTAGTTCGATTATATTAAAAATGGAAATTTTTACTTTGGAATAAGCTAACAATGGAAAACATATTATTTTCTTAACCATAATAAGACAATGTTGTCCTGGTCTCAACATTTTTTTTTTTTAAATTGAATGACGTGCCTGATAACTGAATGAACATTATTAGATTTTGATCACTATTTTAATGAGAACCTATCAGACACCTTTTCTATACAATTTTTTTTTTCTGAATATACAAATCAGACTAATTTCCACGGGCGTTGGACTAGGGAGGTGTTTCACCATGCTCAGCTGCCCACACATTCAGAGACTGCTGCAGACAGGGACATGGTTCCGGGAGTCTTGGCTGCTCATCAAGATGGTGACAGTCCTGGTGTCAGCAAGTCGTGCTGCTTCTACAGGAATGCAGGATGCTGAAGTCAGGGGTTTGTGGAGGCTTCCCCTGATATTTCAAAGAAAGTCCTGGGAGGCCAGACAAAGTGTTCCAAGGACAGAGTCCCTGAAGGATGCCTCTGAGAGGGCTATGCATGCCCAAGGGGAAGGAAACAGAGGTCGCAGTGGAGATCCTGGAGACTAGAGGTGCCAGTAACCCAGACCATCTCCTGAGGAAAGCCTCAGGGAGAGTAGAGACCAGTCCAGAGGGAAGCCATGTGGGTAACACCTGCAGAGCCCCAGGGAGGGAACTCTCAAACCCCTTGGAGAGACTCTCACTAGGCCAAGTGCGGCAGATGCTGGGAGGGGCTATGGGACTTGTTTTTCCAGCTGGATCCTGGTGTGGCTTTTGTCCCATCACTTCTAGAGTGTTACAAAATACTAAAGTGAAAAAAAGATGACTCTATTTATTTCTTACTTTTTTTTCTTTTTTAAAATTTTGGGGTGGAAATGTTTGTAGTGTCGCTTTATACATTGGCTATATGCAATGTGCTTTTGATTTTTACAGTGTTCACATTGAATGTTTGCCTTGGACTTGAACTTTTGGGCAATCCTGGAACTCTTCAAGATCATGAGAACTCATGGAAATGAGCCAAATGTATTTTACATTGTGAGATGTGAGCTTTGGGGGTCCAGGGACAGAATGTTATGATGTGGACATGAGATATCTCCGAAAGCTGATGTGTGAGACAATGCAGGGATATTCATAGGTGAAATAATTGGGTTATGGGGTTTTTTACCTAATCACCAATCAGTGCATTAATCTCCTGATCAAGATTAACTGGGTGGTTCCAGTAGGCAGGCAGGGTGTGGCTGCAGGTTGGTCTTTGGCGACCTTCCTTTGAGTGATATATTTTCTCTCTCATCTGCAGTTTCTGTCTCCTGGCTTCCTGGTGACACTTCCTAAACCCTACTCCTCCAAGTCTCCCTTCTTCCAGAATGTTCTGCCTCACCTGGGGCCCAGGGCATTGCAGACAGCTGTCTATTGACTGAAACCTCTGAACATTGAGCCCCAAATAAACTTGTCCTCCTCTAATTGTTCTTGCCAGATCTTGTGATAACAGCAGCATAAAAGCGATTAAAACAACTTACAACATTGTTAGGGTGGAAGCTTATCGAGCTTGAGGGGAGTGGGATTGGAGGCAGCCTGAGAGAGAAGGCCTGGGCTGGGGTGACCATGTGGACCAATGTACATGGCCCATAGGAAGGGAGCTCATGACCAGAGTCAGTTGAATGGGGTTCAATTTTTTTGGAGGATACTTCATACATTGGTTTGGGCTCAGAACTCCAGAGATTCAGTTCAGGTCAATATTGTCTGATTCCAATACTCTGATGACAAAGTGAGGCCCTTGGCAGAAGGGCATGGAAGGAGGAAGCTGCTCACATCATGGTGCCCATGAAGCAGAGAGTGAGAGACAGAGATAAGGAGGTGCCAGGGTGAAAATATGGACTTGTCAAGGCATGTCCCCAGTAGCCTGAATTCCTCCAAGAATACCCAGCATGCTTAGAGTTACTACCATTAACTTAGTCCATTGAACTATAAATCCACTAAATGGATTAATCCACCAATGAGGCTACAGCATTCATAATCTCATCATTTCACCTCTGAAGATTCCTGCATTAGTGGAAGTTACACCAGCGTCTTCAGGATCTGGATCCCTGAAGCTCAAAGTGTGATTCACCAAGCAAAATGCATTTAGTCCATCTGCAAGTGTCCCCATAGTCTAAACAATTCCTGCATATCCAAAAGTTCAAGGCCAACTCTTGATGTGAGACTAATAATGGGCAAGAGAAAGAAAGTTTTGAAAATTTTGATTTTTTTATCACTAGGAGTTGAAGCCAGGGGCACTTAATTATTGAGCCACATCCTGGGCAATTTTTATTTATTTATTTATTTATTTATTTATTTATTTATTTATTTTAATATGCTAAGTTGCTTAATACTTTACTAAGAAGCTGGTGTTGATCTTGTAATCCTGCCATAGGTTCCCAAGTTGCTGGACTTAAGATGTGCCACACCATGGCCTGTCCATTTTATTTTTCTCTTTTCCTCCTTAGTTACTGAGACCCTGTGTCTACTACCTTGAGGGGTGGGGAAGCTAGAACCTCTTCATCTTGTCTTGGAGGCATGAAAGCACTGGATGTGAGTGATGTCAGTCTGGTCTGCAGGTCTCCAAAGCTCCAACCCTGCCTGTAGGGAACATGCAGGTGTGACATTTTCTCCTAGCTGGGTGAGCCAGGGCAGGAAATCCCTCCAGAGCTCTATGTGCTGAGCAGAGCTCTGAGCCCACAGCCAAGGTGAGAGTCCAAGACCAGGAGCTCAGCCCTGTGTCTGTTGCTGTGGGGCAGCTGAGCTCAGCACATGCTCCATGGTCCTGGGGACTGACACCAAGAGAAAGGTGAACAAACCTTCTATCTCAAAGTCTTGCCAGAGTCAGAGTCCATGATGGTTAGAAAGACAAGGAGCACGTCTTATACACATGTGTAAACTGTTTGCATGTAAAATAAAATTACTAAATCAACATATTATTAACATATATTTATTTGGAATTCCTTGTGTCAAGTAAAATGTATATTACATTAACTGTAGATAATAACAGCATAATCACTTTTTAAAAATACAGATGACACATGCTGGTTTTATGGCACACTGGTAGAGTGCTTTCCTAGCATGCATGAGCACCGCGTTTGATTCTCAGCATCATATAAAAATGAAATAAAGGTATTTTGTTCACCTACAACTATAAAGGTCAATAAAAAAATTCAGGTAATAAGTGCAGTGGTGTACACCTGTCATCTTAGCAACATGCAAGCCTGAGGCAGGAATATCAGAAGTTCAAGATCAGGCTCCACAATTTAGCCCAAGACCTGTATCAAAATAAAAAAAAAAAAAGTAAGAAAGGCTGCAGATGTTGCTTTGTAGTTAAGCATCCCTGGGTTTAATACTCATTATAAAAAAATACAGATAATAGAGTATATTAAAAGGTTAAATTTAAGCATTATAAGATACACTAAAAAGAGGTAAACACAAGTAGTGTCCTAACAGAACATAGTTCATTATATAGAAAAAGTACTGTATCAATAGTTCCCAAAGAGCACCTCAAATCAATAATAAAAATCAACAAGTCAAAGAAAGTTGGTCATGACCAGGAATGCACAAATCACAGAAGGAAAATTAAAATATACAATGCATATATGAAGAGAACAGGACCAGCGGCCTGCCAGCGTGGTAGACACATCGCCCCTGTTGGGGGAGGGGAAGAGCCGCCAACCGCACCTGCAAGGTAGGCGGACCTGCAACCCACCAGCAGGACAGGCCCAGCAACCCATGGAGGGGCAGAGCCGCCCCCAGTGCCTGCAAGGCAGGTGGACCTGTGACCCACCAGCATAACAGGCCCAGCAAACCACCAGCTTGGTAGACACATCGCCCCGGGTGGGGGAGGGGCGGACCCACCACCCGCACGTGCAAGGTAGACAGACCTGCAACCGAGAGACAGAATAGGCCCAGTGGCGCGCGAAGGGGCAGAGCCGCCACCAACGCCTGCAAGGTAGGCAGACCTGCCACCCACCAGCAAAACAGGCCCAGTGACCTGCAGAGGGGCAGAGCCACCGACCGTGCCTGCAAGGTAGGCAGAACTGCGACCACTGACAGAACAGGCCCAGCGGCCCACAGAGGGGCAGAGCATCTGCCCGCACATGGATGGTAGTGCGGCAGTCTCGCTGGGCACAATTCAGGAGCTACTTGTCAAAAGAAACAAACTTTATTTTTAAAACTACAAACGCCAAACAAAACAGCTCCTCAGGAAAAACCCTCAGAGCCCAACTGCCACCACCGGCTTCCACAAGCCTCTCCACACACCAACCACCACCTCCCACAATCCTCCTGCTCTTGAGGCCGATTGGCTAGGTCGCGTGGGCGGAGCCAAAGAAGTCCCCCAGTGAGCAGTTCCGTAGTCTGAAGGGCAGGGAAACAGCCCAATGAACATGACCGCAGAGGAGCCAATCAGCTAGATGTTGCTGGGGCCACTGTGAGCCAATCATCAGCTGGCAGCTTGAAGGGCAGGGAAACAGCCCAATGAACATCACCGCAGAGGAGCCAATCAGCTAGATGTTGCTGGGGCCACTGTGAGCCAATCATCAGCTGGCAGCTTGAAGGGCAGGGAAACAGCCCAATGAACATCACCGCAGAGGAGCCAATCAGCTAGATGTTGCTGGGGCCACTGTGAGCCAATCATCAGCTGGCAGCTTGAAGGGCAGGGAAACAGCCCAATGAACATCACCGCAGAGGAGCCAATCAGCTAGATGTTGCTGGGGCCACTGTGAGCCAATCATCAGCTGGCAGCTGGAAGTTTGCTGGCAGCTGGAAGTTTGCTGGGGCCCCTTTGGCTGTGGCTCTCAACAGGTAGGCAGACCTGCTACCGACCGACAGAACAGGACCAGCAGCCTGCCAGCATAGTAGGCACATTGCCCCAATTGGAGGATTGGCAGATCGAGCTGCCACCTGTGCCTTTGAGGGAGACTTTGCAACTATACAAGAGCAATATAAATATATAGGGGGAAAATTCAATAACACAACAGTTTCACCAAGCAGAAAGAAACGTGAACAGTATGAAAAGACAAGGAAAGAAAGGACCACAAGCAATGCAGGTCAACTCAACGTTAGAAGAGGTAATATCTGCAGCAGATGGAATGTCAGATAAAGAATTCAGGACATACATGCTTCAGATGATCTGGAGTCTCAAGGAAGACATTAGACAGCAAAAACAGACAATGAAAGATCACTTCGACAATGAATTACATAAACAAATCCAAGAAGCAAAAGATCAAGTATACAGGGAGATAGAGGTTATAAAAAACAAACAAACAGAAATCCTAGAAATGCACGAAGCAATAAACCAACATACAAACTCAATTGAGAATACTACCAGCAGAGTAGAACACTTAGAAGATATAACATCAGACAATGAAGACAAAGTATTTCAACTTGGAAAGAACATAGACAGCTCAGCAAGACTGTTAGGAAACCATGAGCAGAACATCCAAGAAATATGGGATAACATAAAGAGAGCAAACTTAAGAGTCATTGGGATACAGGAAGGTACAGAGGGTCCAAACCAAAGGAATTAGCAATCTATTCAATGAAATAATAGGAGAAAACTTCCCAGACTTGAAGAATGAGACAGAATCCCAAATCCTAGAAGCCTACAGGATGCCGAATGTGCAAAATCATAAGAGATCCACACCTAGACACATTATAATGTAGATGCCCAACATACAGAATAAGGAGAGAATTTTAAAAGCTACAAGAGAAAGGAAGCAGATTACATTTAGGGGTAAACCAATCAGGATAACAGATGATCTTTTAACACAGACTCTGAAAGCTAGAAGATCCTGGAATAACATATTTCAAACAGTGAAAGGAAATGGGTTCCAACCAAGAATTGTGTATCCAGCAAAATTAAGCTTCAGGATGGAAGATGAAATTAAAACCTTCCATGATGAACAAAAGTTAAACGAATTTGCAGCTAGAAAACCATCTCTCCAAAAAATCCTCAGCAAAACATTACAGGAAGAGGAAATGGAAAATAACAATGAAAACCAAGAGTGGGAGTTAGTACAGTAAAGGGGGAAAATAATCAAAGAAGAAAAAAAAACCATGTTTAGTAACATAAATAAACAAATATGGCTGGAAGACCAACCCATATCTCAATAATTACCCTAAACGTCAATGGCTTAAACTCACCAAATAAGAGACACAGGCTAGTAGAATGGATCACAAAACAAGACCCAACAATATGCTGCTTACAGGAGATGCATTTGGTAGGAAAAGACATACATAGACTGAAGGTGAAAGGTTGGGAAAAATTACATCACTCATATGGACTTCGGAAACAAGCAGGAGTGTCCATACTCATATCAAATAAAATAGATTTCAAGCCAAAGTTAATCAAAAGGGATAAAGAGGGACACTACATACTGCTCAAGGGAATCATACACCAACAAGACATAACAATCATAAATATATATGCGCCAAACAATGGTGCAGCTATGTTCATCAAACAAACTTTTCTCAAGTTCAAGAGTCTAATAGACCACCATACAATAATCATGGGAGACTTCAACACACCTCTCTCACTACTGGACAGATCTTCCAAACAAAAGTTGAATAAGGAAACTATAGAACTCAATAACACAATTAATAACCTAGACTTAATTGACATATATAGAATATACCACCCAACATCAAGCAGTTACACTTTTTCTCTCAGCAGCACATGGATCCTTCTCAAAAATAGATCATATATTATGTACAGGGCAACTCTTAGAAAATATAAAGGAGTAGAGATAACACCATGCATCTTATCTGATCATAATGGAATGAAACTGAAAATCAATGATAAAAGAAGGAAGAAAAAATCATGCATCACTTGGAGAATGAACAATAGGTTACTGAATGATCAATGGGTTATAGAAGACATCAAAGAGGAAATTTAAAAATTCTTAGAGATAAATGAAAACACAGACACAACATATTGGAATCTATGGGACACACTGAATGCAATTCTAAGAGGAAAATTCATTGGTTAGTGTTCATTCCTTAAAAAAAAAAAAAAAAAAAAAAACAACAAATAAATGATCTCAGACTTCATCTCAAAATCCTAGAAAAAGAAGAGCAAAACAACAGCAAAAGAAGTAGAAGGCAAGAAATAATTAAAATCAGAGCTAAAATTAATGAAATCAAAACAAAAGAAACAATTGAAAAAATTGACAAAACTAAAAGTTGGTTCTTTGAAAAAATAAATAAAATCGACAGACCCGTAGACATACTAACGAAGAGAAGAAGAGAGAGAACTCAAATTACTAGCATACGGGATGAAAAAGGAAATATCACAACAGACACTTCAGAAATACAGAAGATAATCAGAAATTATTTTGAATCCTTATACTCCAATAAAATAGGAGATAGTGAAGGCATCGAGAACTTTCTTAAGTCATATGATCTGCCCAGATTGAGTCAGGAGGATATAGACAACTTAAACAGACCAATATCAATTGAGGAAATAGAAGAAACCATCAAAACACTACCAACTAAGAAAAGCCCAGGACTGGATGGGTATACAGCAGAGTTTTACAAAACCTTTAAATAGGAACTAATACCAATACTTTTCAAGCTATTTCAGGAAATAGAAAAAGAGGGAGTACTTCCAAATTCATTCTACGAGGCCAACATCACCCTGATTCCGAAACCAGACAAAGACACTTCAAAGAAAGAAAACTACAGACCAATATCTCTAATGAACTTAGATGCAAAAATCCTCAATAAAATTCTGGCGAATAGGATAAAAAAACATATCAAAAAAATTGTGCACCATGATTCATCCCTGGGATGCAAGGCTGGTTTAATATACAGAAATCAATAAATGTTATTCACCACATCAATAGACTTAAAAATAAGAACCATATGATCATCTCGATAGATGCAGAAAAAGCATTCAACAAAGTACAGCATCCCTTTATGTTCAAAACTCTAGAAAAACTAGGGATAACAGGAGCATACCTCAATATTGTAAAAGCAATCTATCCTAAGCCTCAGATTAGCATCATTCTGAATGGAGAAAAATTGAAGGCATTCCCTGTAAAATCTGGAATAAGACAGGGATGCCCTCTCTCACCACTTCTGTTCAACATAGTTCTCGAAACACTGGCCAGAGCAATTACACAGACGAAAGAAATTAAAGGCATAAAAATAGGAAAAGAAGAACTTAAATTATCACTATTTGCAGATGACATGATTCTATACCTTGCAGATCCAAAAGGGTCTACAAAGAAACTACAAGAGCTAATAAATGAATTCAGCAAAGTGGCAGGATATAAAATCAACACGCATAATTCAAAGGCATTCCTGTATATCAGTGACAAATCCTCTGAAATGGAAATGACGACAACCACTCCATTTACAGTATCCTCAAAAAAAAAATAAAATACTTGGGAATCAACCTAACAAAAGAGGTGAAAGACTTATTACAATGAAAACTACAGAACCCTAAAGAGAGAAATAGAAGAAGATCTTAGAAGATGGAAAAATATACCCTGTTCGTGGATAGGCAAAACTAACATTATCAAAATGGCGATATTACCAAAAGTTCACTATAGGTTTAATGCAATGCCAATCAAAATCCCAAAAGCATTTCTTGTAGAAATAGATAAAGCAATCATGAAATTCATATGGAAAAATAAAAGACCCAGAATAACAAAAACAACTCTAAGCAGGAAGTGTGAATCAGGCGGAATAGTGATACCAGACTTCAAACTATACTACAGAGGAATAGTAACAAAAACAGCATGGTACTGGTACAAAAACAGGTGGGTGGACCAATGGTACAGAATAGAGAACACAGAAACCAATCCACAAAACTGCAACTATCTTATATTTGGTAAAGGGGCTTAAAGCATGAAATGGAGGAAGGATAGCATCTTCAACAAATGGTGCTGGGAAAACTGGAAATCCATATACAACAAAATGAAACTGAATCCCTTTCTTTCGCCATGCACAAAAGTTAACTCAAAATGGATCAAGGAGTTTGATGTCAAATCAGAGACACAGCATCTGATACAAGAAAAAGTTGACTATGAAATACATACTGTGTGGTCGGGCTCCAAAATCCTCAATAGGATACCCATAGCACAAGAGTTAATAACTGGATTCAACAAATGGGACTTACTCAAACTAAAAAGTTTTTTTTTTTTTTCTCAGCAAAAGAATAAATAAGAGAGGTAAATAGGGAGCCTACATCCTGGAAACAAATCTTTACTCCTCACACTTCAGATAGAGTCCTAATATCCAGAATATACAAAGAACTCAAAAAATTAAATAAGAAAATGAATAACCCAATCAACAAATGGGCTGAGGACCTGAACAGACACTTCTCAGAGGAGGACATACAATCAATCAACAAGTACATGAAAAAATGCTCACCATCGCTAGCAGTCAGAGAAATGCAAATCAAAACCACCCTAAGATACCATCTCACTCCAGTAATTGGCAGCCATTATGAAGTCAAACAACAACAAGTGCTGGCGAGGATGTGGGGAAAAGGGTACACTTGTACATTGCTGGTGGGACTGCAAATTGGTGCAGCCAATTTGGAAAGCAGTATGGAGATTTCTTGGAAAGCTGGGAATGGAACCACCATTTGACCCAGCTATTCCCCTTCTCGGTCTATTCCCTAAAGACCTAAAAAGAGCATGCTACAGGGACACTGCTACATCGATGTTCATAGCAGCACAATTCACAATAGCTATACTGTGGAACCAACCTAGATGCCCTTCAATAGACGAATGGATAAAAAAAATGTGGCATTTATACACAATGGAGTATTACTCTGCATTAAAAAATGACAAAATCATAGAATTTTCAGGGAAATGGATGGCATTAGAACAGATTATGCTAAGTGAAGCTAGCCAATACCTATAAAACAAATGCCAATTTTTTTTATATAAGGAGAGTAACTAAGAACAGAGTTGGGAGGAAGGGCATGAGAAGAAGATTAACATTAAATGCGTGAGAGGTGGGAGGAAAAAAGGAAAGAGAAGGGAAATTGCATGGAAATGGAAGGAGACCCTCATTTTTATACAAAATTACTTACAATAGGAAGTGAGGGGAAAGGGGAAAAAAACAAGGAAGAGAAATGAATTACAGTAGATGGGGTAGAGAGAGAAGATGGGAGGGAAGGGGATGGGGGATAGTAGAGGATAGGAAAGGCATCAGAATACAACAGACACTAGTATAACAATATGTAAAACAGTGGATGTGTAACCGATGTGATACTGCAATCTGTATATGGGGTAAAATTGGGAGTTCATAACCCACTTGAATCAAAATGTGAAATATGATATGTCAAGAACTACATAATGTTTTGAACAACCAACAATAAAAATTAAAGAAAAAAAAGGAAAAAAGCAATACATATATGAAAAGCCATTATAAATTATAAAAATAACAAATAAGATAAAACATTATTTTTGACATGAATTTGAGGGCAGATTTTTTTAAAAAGAATCTGGTATGGACCAGTGTTGGGAAGAGTGACCCCCTCCTGAAGGTGACAGTTGTTCCTGGAGGAATGGCCTTTGTCTTGCGTGGTCTGCTGGTGGGTCTCAAATGGGAGTTTTTCTGGATCCAGGGGTTCTTAGCACACAAACTCACCCTCCAGAGGTGTTCAGGGCTGAGACCTGTATGCTCAACACTGACCACTGTGGCATGTTTGTTTGGGTGAATACCTGAGAACAATCCAAATGTCCCTCAAGGAGACAGACAATGGCCTGGGGATGCTGCTCCAAGGTGGAGGCCCTGCCCTGCAAACATAGGCACTGGGTTCAGCCCACACAGAGGGTGAAGAGAGTGGGGTCCCTGTCTCCTTCACATTTGCTTTTCCTGGAGCTCCAGCCTCCTGGTGAGGATCTGTGTTCCTGCCTGTCTTCCAGGACCTGGAACAACTCTGGAGCGCTGGAGTGAAGGTCTGTTCACCAGAGTCCAGGCTCAGAGCCACTGTTCCCATGTCTGGAGCAGCTGATCCTCCTCATATGGGCTCCCACTCTAGCAGTGTTGCCTCCTGTTGGGGCTCCAGGTGTACTCAGGCCATCTGAACCCATGTGGAGTGAGAAGTGACCACACATAGCTTAGCACCCTGGGGACAACTTCAGGAAGCACTGACATTGCACCTTCTCCTCCCATCTCCCTCCCTTCCCCTCCTACATGTGATGCTACACATCATAGTGAAGTCTGCAGTGGGCTCTTTGCCCTCATCTTAATTTAAGAGGACAACTCACCCTCACTGCTCACACACTCCCAAGCCTTAGGGCTCCTCATGGCACAGAATCTCTGCTGCTTTCCCAGGGCTCTGAGGTCAGACCCTAGGTTTTGTTCTTTGTGAGCTTTGATCGCCATCTAGTGGCAGAGTTTTGGCACAGCAACTTGTGAGATTTAAGGTCTGGCTTGACTGTGGATTCCTTCTCCCTCACTCATGAAACTCATCCTCCTCCCATACTCACGAACTCATCCTCCTCCATCCATCACTAGGCCAGATTCTGTAAGAAACTCAAACAATCCCTTTTGTAAGTAGTTCAACTAGTTAAGTACAGAACACTAGCAGTTCTTGGACGATTCAGAAAACAATGGATTCAGGGCAGTTGGGATCTAAATGTGCACAGGAGATACTAAAGTTGGGGTTTGCAGAGCAGGGAAGGTGCTTGAGGGACCCTGCAGGATGCAGTGGTTGGTTTGAGGAAAACTGGGGCTCTTTATTTAGATCTGCCAAATCAGCTTTGTGATTCTCACCCTAAAACCCTTCCAAAACTGCTGCAGGCCTCCCAAGGACTCCCAGGAAGAGCTAGCATGCTCAGCTATTAGGCTGGTCAATTGAGGCAGCTGAAGAGTAGTGCAGAAGATTCCAGAGGTGCCCAAGCTCCAGCCCCACTGCCAACCTGTGCCCATCCTCCCAGATTCTGTAAGGTGCTGAGGAAGGGAAGGGACCTGCCCCTGCAACTCCAGTGCATCCCGGCTTCCCACACTGGATGGGCCCTTAAGGGAGTCCCAGATTATCTCATGCATACATGACAGCTCAGCACCCTCTCAGAGCACATTTGAAATGACTTTCTATCAAAGACAATGAACTAGAAGGTGGAACACTAAAATGACATTGGTGAGGCCCTGCAGGTCAGGGAGTCAGGAGCTTTGTTCAGGCTAATATCCTGACTCTGCACAGCAGTTGCTCAGCACAGCCATGAAGAAAGAGAAGTGCTGTGCCCCTGAACAATGGGACAACTGGTCTGAGGCTATCTTGGGGATTGGCAAGAACACACTCATCTCAGCCTTAAGACTATAAAATATTGAGTTTCCTTTGAGAAAAGACCATGGGGTACCCTGCTTTCCTGGTTCCTAGGAGGATGTTTCATGGCACTCAGCCTTCCAGGCACTCAGAGGGTGGTATATCTGTGCTCACAGGAGGCTTGGTGACAGCTCAAGATGGTTGCAGACATGGGCCTCACCCATGGGGAGCTGGTTCTGCAGGAATGCAGGATGCAGGATTTGGGGGTCATGAGGTTCTAGATTTCAAAGGATGCCCTGAAGGTCAGACAGGGTGCATCAGGGCTGAATCCCTGCAGCAACCCTGAGAAGACAAGGTGTGGAGATGTGAGTATGGAGGTGGCATTGCCGTGGAGACCCTGGGACTGAGAGATGCCAACAGCATGGGACATCTGTTGAGGGAAACTCTGAATCCAGCAGAGACAAGTAGGAAGGGAGGCCATGTGAGCTGCAGCCAGCAAGTCCACAGAGGCAGCGCCCTGTGTCAACCCTTTGGGCAGAACTTCATTGTGCCACATGCCAGGTGCTGGATAGGGGCTGCAGGATGGGTTTTCCCAACTGGGTTTTATAGTCTTGAGTGGTCCCACCCCTTCTTTCTATAGTCCTATTTCTTTCCTTTGGAATAAGAATGTTGACAATCTGCCACTGGAAAATGGACATATGCAACTTGATTTTCACTTTTTCAAGGACTCACTACAAAGAGTTTACTTTGAGTCTCAGGAGGGATTTCAGATTTGGACTTTTAGGTAATTCTGAAATTGTGAAGACTATGGAACTCTTTATTATTATATTTATTATCTTGCACTGTGATATGGACATGAGACTTTGGAGGTCAGCAGTGGAAACTTATGGTTTAGATGTGACCTACACCTCCCAATATTTTCTATCACTCCTGGAATCTTCAGAAGTGAAATATTCAGATTGTGAAAACTATAATCAGTCCATGTTGGTTTTAAAGGAGTGTTTCAGTGGTAACTCTAAGCAGATGGAGCATGGCCGGGGGAGGTGGGTCACCTGAGGGCATCTCCTGAAAGAGTTGTTCTTCTGTGGCCCTTTTCCTGCCCCCTCCCCTCCTCTTTCTCTCCTGGTTCTCATGTCCTAAGTTGCTTCTCCCTGCCATGATGTTCTGCCTCAACTTGTGCATAGAGCTATAGAGCCAGTTGACCATAAACTGAACCTCTTAATCCATGAGCCAAAATAAACCTTTCCTTCTCTAAGTTGTTCATGTCTGTCTTTTGGTCCCAGGAATGAAGAGCTGACTAACACAAAAACTTTGACCCAGTTCTTATGACTGAATATGCTATGTTTCCTAATATGTGTGAATGTTTTAAGTTCACTTTCTGCTGTTAATTTGTAACTTCATATCATTGTTTTGTGAGTAGATAATTGGCATGTTTCATGTCCTAAATATTTATAGATATACTGACATTTGTATTGTGGCCTAACATACACAGGATCTTGGAGAACATTCCAAGTGTGCTTGAGCAACAATGTAACATGCCACTGTGGGTGGAATCTGCTCTCCATTTCTGTCAGGGCAATGACATTGTCAAAGATCTCTGTTTTCTCACTTGTCCTCTGTCTGGATGTCCAGTGGACTGTTCAAAGTACAATAGGGAAGTGTTGTACTATTACTGCATGGGAGTCTGTTTGTCCCTCATATCTGTCACTGTTTTTAACAGTGTTTTGAATTTTTGATGCTTGGTGCTTATATTTGTACCTGTTTCATCCTCTTCATGAATTGACTCTCTTGTCATTGTTTAATGTCATCCTTAGTCTCCTCAAGCAATTTTGACAAACTTAGATATGTCTGACAGTAGCATAAGCTCTTTACTGTCTTTGCTCATTATGTGCTTAGGATTTGTCCATGTTTTACTGTCTAGCTCTGTCTTGTTCTGAAACCTAGAGTGATATTATATAACACAGCATGCAGATATGCAACTTCAATCTGTTTTGCCAATCCACATATTTCAATTGGAACTTAACCTATTTACATTCTGCAGAATTTCAGGCAGAGTGTCTGCCCTTCTTCTTTGCTTTTTTTCTGATATTGCATTTTTCTCGTCAACCTCCTCCATTACTACCTCCTTTCTCTTGAGTTGATTTTGGGGGTAAAATATTGTGATTTCCTTCCCATTTTTTCTGTTTATATGATAGCTGTTTGGTTTTCTTTGTTTTTATAAATTTGGGTTGAAATATATCACTCTAAATTTAGAACTCCTTAAAATAAGGTGGTCACTATTTGATTTCAATCTCATGAAAATACTATTCCCTGTTACCCCTCAGCACTCTTTGATGTTACTAATGTCATAATTTTTATCCTTTTGTTGTGGAAAACAAAGACTACTGTTATACTAAAAATTACACTAATGACTTAAATTTTTTAATCTGTTTTGATAGAAGAACTCTGTATTTTTGCAAGGCTTCTAAGGCCTCTTCAGCTTACTTACTTTCAACAGGGGAATTCCAACTCCTTTCCCCAGAAATCTCCTCCTGCTAGTGACACCCCAGGGCTTCTGCAGCTGGTGGGACCTTGGTAGGTGGTGACTGAGCTGTGGCCAGGGCACTCCTGGCCCAGAGCCCTCAGCTACAGCTTCTTCCTCTCAGACAATCTGCTGAGCACCCTCAGTTGCCCAGACTGCAGCACAGATTGCAGCTAGGTCACCCAGGCAGGGAGGTTTTTGTTTGGGGCTTCACCACTGTGGGAGGGTACTCTTTACCTTGAAATCAGTAATATACCCTAGCATCCTCAGCCTCTACCCTGCTGATTCTCTGTGTGAACTCTGTCCCTGACCCACTGCCAATGAACCTGTCTGGGACCCCTGTGAACCAGCTGGAAACCTTATAGATCAGAAGCTTTGGAGCCTGGCCTGGCTTCTGCTGGTGCCATTTCAAATAGGTTTTTCCATCACTGTGTAGGAGGCTCTGAGTGGACCTGCAGGAGATGGAGGCTGGCTGTCCAGGTGTGACGGACAAGGAGAGGGGAGTCTGTGTCAGCACAATATCTCCATTGGATCCTGAAATAATGACCAAAAGGAAAGTTTATGCACAGTATTATGGGACATTTTCATGATTGCTCTTTTCTTCCTTTCTCAACTAAATCAATTGTGCTTTTGTGTGTATGTAGTTTTGGTTCCTCTCCAAAAATATCCTATGTCATATAAGATAGAGTTTTGCATTTACCATGCCTGGCTACAGTTTGACCACATTATTCTTCTTTATCTATATCCTGGTCTTTACCAGTACACAAATTATAGTTACACACCTTCTAGAAATGTCTTTTCTTTGATGGATCTGAACATCACATGCCCCATCCTATGCAGTGACCCACACACAACTAACATGTACAGAGCTCACATGTAGGAAGCACTGAGCTCACCCCCTCCCCCTTCTCCTTCCCCATCCCTTCTGTTCTCACCAGGGATCCAGAGCAGCAGCAGCCCCAGGAGCTGAGCAGGGAGTCTCATTTTGAGAAGAGGAGCTGAGGAGTCCTGGTGAGCCAAGGGCAGGTTAGAGCTGAGCTTTTATGTCAGCCTTGTAGGAAGGCCCTCCCAAGGGAGCAGCATGCAAATGTCTGGTGGGTGCAGCTATGTGGAAAGAGCCAATGGCAGGTGTGGACTGTTCTTTTAAATAAGTATCACAAAATCTCTTCTGAAATTGGAGGAAAACCAAGGAGATGAAGTCCATGCTGCCTGCAGTTGTGGGCAGAGGATCTGATGGTGAAAGTAAAAGTCTTTGCCAAAGACACAATGAGTTCAGTAGGAAGCACCAGTACAGCACCCAACATGAGAAGGTGGACAGTGGGTCCAGGGCAATGCCTGGTGAGTGAATGGCCAGGAATTTTGACTCATTCCCATGTAACCTGGAGAATGAAAACACCCCACACCCACTAAAACTGAAAGAGGAAGGTTCCTCCCTGCAAACCTACCTGCTTTAGCTCTTTTAAGACTCTTGCAGTGGTGCATGTTACCATGTTAACAAGTGCTGGAAAAGGTCTCTCCCTGGGTCCTTGCAAAAGTAAATAAAAAATAAAATAAAAAATAAACAATGAGAAAGAAATCTTTCTCTGACATTGGGAATCAATAAATGATGTTTTTATTTCCCATGGTTCATAGGAAACGCATCTTCCCATAGGGGTCTTTTCACCCTGTAGAGCCAGGTACCCTCAGAGGTCCTGTTGCTTCCTTGCTCTCATGATAATCTGTCTCTCTTGCTTGGTCTGTGTTTGGGGCAGTAACAGCCATGAGTTCTCAGCTCAGAAGGACACATAGTACATGAGTGTCAAGGACAGCACCCTCAGTTGTCAAGGCTCAGGTTCTTGGGCCTCTTACTTGCATCTTCTAGGCCTTTATTTAATCATAGTCCCTCTGGAGTAGGAGGCTGTGCCAGAGTTGCTTAAGGACAGTTCAATGTCCCTCCTAAGTTAATAAGAAAAATTATAATCAGGTGATCACCTGACAACCTGTTGCAGGTCACCTTGAGTCTCACACCTCTGGAGATTGGAGCCAGTGTCAAATTGCTCCTGTTCTGAACTCAGAATCCTGCAGCAATTGAAGGGATGAAGTTCCATGAAACTTTCTGGTCATAGACACTCAATTTCATAATAAACCGTTCAAAGGATCTAACAGCAAATATGATTCTAGAAAAGTTTACCAATGAAGTTTGGTCTGTGTATGCTCTGGGAAATTCCCAATAGTAAGATCTGTGAAAAGGTTAGCAGAGAAACTGAGGTGATATTGACCTTTACCCTGAATTCCACTGAAGCAATAGAATTTGCTGACAAAATACGTGGTAGAGTCCTAGAATTCAACATGTCACATTTACCTAGTTGATATACTCTCATGTTTTCCTCTCTTCTATGAATTTGATGTTCTTCCAACTGATGTATGATGTTAGACATTATAACATCATTAGGTTATTCCTGGTCTTCTCCTGAAAATATGGGCCTCCTTGTTAGCCATGCTAGTGACCGAGTCAGGAAGAAAGAAGCAAGAAACCAAAAACAAAGAAAATATGCACAATTATTAATCTTAGAATTAATTCCCAAGAACTATTCTAATAGGTGTCAGATAAAAAATTAGTTTTACCTAGTGCCATGGTTTAGTTGTCTTGTCCCCAAAACATGGTGACAGTCTATCACTCAGTAGCTCACAATGTGACATGACATGGCAAAGAGCTATTAGAGGTAGGTAGTTAGGAAAGGTCACTCTGGAGCACAGGGGACAACTGAAGGTCACTGCTGACATGACAAGAAGACACAGGGCACAAGCAGAAGCCCTCAGTGAGAAGGAGAGCACAGGGACCCTGGGCAGACCCTGGGGTTCAGCTGCTACCAGGCAAGCAGGGCCTGGGCCAGCAGAGCCTGGAAGGGGCAGGGAAGGGGCCCATCTTCAACTGCAGAGAGAGCTTGGCCTGCTGTCCCTGGGCTTCAGACTTGAGCCTCCAGAGCTGGGAGTGAATTTCTCTGAGTTTAGGCCAGGTGTGTGGTGCCTATTGAGCAGCCCTGGGAAACTCATGTGCCCATTCCCATTGTGGAAACCTGGATTGTGGAAAAACCAGGAGCAGTAAGAAGTCTATAGGATCTGATTAGTGATAAACCAGGTTTAGAAAAAGTTGTCTTCACAAAGTAATCTTTAATAGAACAAAGTTTCAGGAAATGTTGGTATTTTATTTGAAATGAACACAAAATCTATAAAAAGTCCCATTCTGATTGGTTATTTTATATCAGAAATCGTTGATATAATAAAATATAAATACTTTGCTGATCAGAAATATTTTCTGATGTTGCCTAAAGAAGAAAAAGAACAGGCAGCATTTCTAAGTCCAAGGAAGACACTCAAGCTCCTGTGGTCAGCTCACCATCCTCTGTGTGGACATCAAACCTGAGCAGTAGACACAACTGGTCTCTCTCCCCTGGACACACATTACCAGGGTTTATCAGGGTGGGTGAGACTAACTTCCCCTGTGTCCAAGTGAGGAGGAGCCTGTGGGTCTCTAGGGTGACCAGGCTCAACTGAAAGAGGAGGGACTTAGGCACGTGGGTTCCTTGTGGTTTTGACTCAGATGCCAGAGGCTGTCAGTTGTGTTCATAAAGCTCCAAGCCCAAGTGTGACCCATGGAGCTGGGAGGCTGCTGGGTATTGGACCTCTGTGGGTGTGATTGCGTCAGAGTGCTGAGTGCAGAGTTGGCACTGTCACTCCAGCATCAGGGTGTGTTCTGAGGACCCTGCAGCCCAGTGGCACACACACCCCTGTGTGACCAGGAGTAGAGACACAGCCCTCTGCTCCTGCCTGGACCCAAAGGGAAGTCTCTTCAGTATGAGCTGAGAGTGGGTCCCTAGTGACACTAGAGATCCATCCTCCAGATGGCTCCTCCAAACCCAGGTGTCAGGGTGGGTCCTGAGCCCAGAGACCCCTGAGGGCAGCTGATCACCTTCTCTAAGCCACAGCCTGTCATCACTCACAGGAGCATCAATTCATGTACATGACAGGTGCAGGAACCTAGGGACTGCTGTGCCTCATACACTGAGAGACCCTTGCCTGTTTACACTCAGTTCTCAGGATTCTTAAAACTGACTGCACTAATTTTTTTTATTATGAATATATAGATAATTTTTTAAAAAATTTTGTATTTTACTCTTTTATTTAATTATGACTCAATTTACATTTTTCTTTATAACTTAATGAATTGATTTCTGTTCATAATGAAACTAAATTTAACAATAATTAAATGGCTAGATAGAAAATAATATATAATTTAGCATTTCCAAAATGAGGATTTCAACTTTAAAGATGCCAGTGCGTTCTGAGCACACACAGCATTGAGGTGTTGGATGTCACACTGTTCCAGTCTCCTGCCCAGTCCTTTCCCACCCCCTCCCTCCCCTCCACTGACCCAGCTGCTCTGCCCTCCTGCTCTCCTCCTGTGGTTATTTTAATGTGTGCTTTACCATGATGTGTAAGTGTGATATTCATTGTGGCACCAGAATGATGCACAACATCAACAGAATTCTCATGAAGGAGTGCATGAGCACACCATGGGCCCAAACCAGCAGACAGGTGACTAGTTGATGGAGTTGATGAGAAATGCCTGTCCCCTTGATGCTCTGCTAAAGGGCAAAAATGGTAAAATATTTCAAGTTTACTACATATTAATTTTAAGGTAACAGTGGGGGTAGCTAAGGTTCCTAATTGGTTTCCTTAGGTGTTCATGTCCTGGAGGTTTGGTCTCAGCATGAACATGATAAGAAATGGTTGATCCTTTAAGAGGTTTGGAGATGGTAGGAAGGGGTCACATCCTTGGAGCTGCTGCCCTGGAAGGAGTAATGCTGGTCTCAAGCACAGAGAGAGTCCTGACTAGAGTGGGTTGTCACAAATGGAGCCCACACCACAGGCTTGGCAACGGCAATGTGCAGCTGGTGCCCCTCCCAATTACATACCACAGTGTGACATAGGTCAGAGGTCCTCACCTGAGGACAATCTGTGGGACTGCCCACCCTTGGACTTTCAGGGTTGAAAACTGAGTTAAAGCAAACTCTTTTCTTTACAACACAGTAATTGTGTAACTCAGGTATTTTGCTATAGCAACAGATAAAAGAGTAAAGTTTGTATTTTATTAATATTGTTTTAAATGGGAGTTTTTGTAAATATATGCATTGGAAAATAAGAAAATCTATCTGAAATAACTACATTCTAAAGTTACACTTTCAAGTCTCATGTGTAGGAATTATTCAACATTCTAAAATGCAGATTCTTTTTCAACAGCTCTAAGTGGCTCTGAAATTCTGCACTTGGAACAATTCTCATTTATGCAGATGATGCTGTTCAGCTTGAACCTTTTGAATAGGATGGAAAATAACACTATATTTACATGAGGTTTTGCTTTTCATTTGGTCAAGAAAGAGTTCCATTAATTTTGAAAAATATCCTTATATTGCTTGTAATTTCTTCCTTTACTGTGGATTCTCTTAGTGAACCTTTCTTAATATAATTCTTACTTGCTCACAGCACTTAGAGGCACATACACAATCACTCCCTTCCTGACAGAATTCCCAAGCTGAGAAATAGCAATTGTCTTGGTGAAGGTGAGGCTCAGGCCCATGAAGAAGTCTCCAGCATCTGGCAGCTGAAAGAGGGTGGTAGGCAGGTGGAATGATGGCCATCCTCTACCAGAGGTGACAATAGCCTTTAGCCACCACTTGAACCACTTTCATGAACCTTTTAACCTGCAGTTCAAACAAGGAAGCCCCCTGCCAAAGTCACATATGAGCTCCTGCTCTCAGATTACTGTTTATGCCCTTGAGTGTGTACATAAATCAGAGGGTTTCAGACCTTGACTACACAGAAACCCTGGGAGCCAAATAATTGGCTTGCTAAACACTAAAACATAAAACCTGTGAGCCCACCAGAAGCCTTGGTGAGGGTCCCTATCTATGGCCATGGTGGGCCTGCCCCACAGTGACCACATTGGCAGTCAGAGAGTGACTGCTGTTCTCATCATGGCTTCTGAAAACACATTTCCTAGAACCCTGTTTCTCTCTGACGCTTGTGCAGATGCTACATGTGGGGTCTCATCTCAGAGGGAGGCTCTAGAAGAGAAAGAATCCACCCCGCCTGCAGTTTAGATTCCCATTCCCTGTGCTTTAGAGGACTTCCTGTTTGCAGTACTTACAGTGATTTTCAATTTCTACTTAAATCCAACTCTTTCTACAAACCCAACTCCTCAGCTGCAATGGTGTTTGTAGTTTATTAAATCAGGAGGGGCACCAGTGAGACCAGAGGTGAGATGAGCAACTGGGTTCCCTGTCTTGCACACTGCCTTTATGGAGAAAAATCTAGGGACACTAATGGAAGGGAAGAATAAATGGAGTAGGACTTATTTAAACAAAAAGAAAAAGAAGTCCTGAGACCAGAGAGGAAGCTTGGTAGCAGTTGAAAGCCACTCTACTGTGCCAGCTGAGAGGTCATATGACTTGGGAGCTTGAGCATTGATAAAAGCATGTTCAACAGACATTGAGAAGCAGTCAGGGCCACTGGTGGTGTCTTTTAACCTAAACGTTTAATCCTCCCTGTGATTCCCATCTAGGTTAACTGCCACAGTCCTTTTTCCTGCCTCTCTGGGACAAAGGAGGTGGCTGCGTATTTCCATAGGTGAGACTTATGGGCTTGTCCCTTTGAAAAAGGTCTTCAGGTTGCTCATTAACATTTCTTCAGGTTAGCCTGCTGCTGTGGCCTCTGATTTTGAACAAGACCTTAAGTGGGTCCCATCACTTCTGATTGGTGATCATGGACTATTCCCTATCATCTCTGACTGCTGGGTCTAAGGAGGCAGAAAGAGAGGTAGGGTGCTGAGGAGTCCTGTTGGGCTCTTCTACCAAAGTATGCCAGTGACCTTCAGTGCCTTTAAGAAGTGCTCTGAGCAGGTGGAGGCAGTAGAAGGAGAAACTGGGGCAGCCCAGCCTCACACTTCTGCTCCCTGGGATGTTTTTGTCATGCCCTGTGTCACTGTGGGAGGGGAACTGTGATGCTGTTGACAGTAATAAGTGGCAAAATCTTCAGGCTCTAGGCTGCTGATGGTGAGAGTGAAATCTGTCCCAGATCAACTGCCACTGAACCTTGAAGGGACCCCAGATTGCAAACTGCTTGCATAATTGATGATTAGTTTAGGAGCTTGCCCTTGTTTCTGCTGGTACCAGGCTAACTCATTACTAATGCCCTGACTGGCCCTGCATTTGATGGTGACTCTGTCTCCTCAAGATGCAGGCAAGGAGGATGGAGTCTGGGTCATTGTGATGTCACATTTAATACCTGACATGGGAAAAAGAAGCCAATAGCCACAAAATTATCCATGTTATAAGAGGATTTCCCTGAAAATCCAGGCACCACTGACCCTACTCAGCTGAGTACACTCTCAGTGTTGACACTCCTTACCTGGGAGGCAGAACAGCAGGAGCCCCAGGAGCTGAGCAGGGGCCCTCATGGCCATGCTGTGTCCTGACAGGGACTGACTCCTGCACAGGGTGTGAGCAGCCTTTTAAGAAGTCCTCAGGGCATTGCACTGTGCTGTGGGCACATGCAAATCAGCAGGGCTGGGCAGGCTGGGCACAGCTGCAGGGCTTCTCCTCTCAGTCACTCAGCACAGGCTCCAGGTCCTGAGTCCCAGGTCAGACAGGGAAGCTCAGGATTGCTGACAGAAAATGCTCCTCTCTCTGGGGTCAAAGGCAGTGCCAGTCTCAATTCCTGTATGTACCACACGATTTTGACAACTTTAAGGTTCCATTCATACTTTGTTCCATCAGGGACAGAAGCTGTGGACTGTGGCACAATCTCAGAAACTGCTGAAAGTTTACCAGCTTCTAGCATTTGTTACTTGTGATTATCAATTTGAAGACAGAATGGTCAATTCTTGCTCTGATTCCCTCATGGTCTAGGTGTGTAGTAGATACACAATAAGAATAAGTGTTGCATCATGATTTATAAGAAGGGCTGGATCTGTCCTCACCCATCTCTCATCCCCAGCCATGCAAACTCTCTCCCTCTGTTTGTCCCTGCTCTATCCCACAGTGATTATCAAGACCAGCCCAAGTCAGGGATTTTCTCACCTCCCATCTGAAGGTACAATCTCCATTCTATCTCTGCTTGTGATTGCATGTGTCCATGCCTGATGTCCCCTGGATGCTCGGGTTATGATTCTTGCTCTCTATGGCCTCATAACCCAGTGTCTTGAAGGTTCTCCCCAATCCTCATCCTCACCCCAAATCTACCATATTTCTGCATCTGTTTATTCTGCCTTGAACAATTCTGAGGGTATACACAAAGACAACATCTATAGGTTGATTTTTAAAAGATATCTGGATTAAGTAGGTAAATTGATGAACAATAATTAGACCTAAGAGATTCACTGTTGAAAAAAGAAGTGACTTATTGACAGAAAAATACGTAAACAAACTCTGTGTTTTAGAATGTAATTGAATGTAAGAATGTGAAGCCATGGATTTTGTAGATAGAACATGAGAATGTGTCTCTGTGTATGGACAGGGGTGTGATTATAGATGGATAATGATCATCAGGCTTGAAGATATCACCATCTAGTTTCAAAAAAAATCCTCATAACTTTCTAAATACCATTATTCATTTATGAAAAACATAAATTTCTGAATGATGTCAAATTCAGTGAGACTTGAATAAGAAAAATCAAAACCATAACCATCTTGAAATTCAAGATACAATCAAAGATTGAAGGGGTCATAGAAAAATATAACAGAAGAGAATTGTCAATGAAATCAATCTGGAGAATTTGGAATACTAAAGTTAGTAATGATCACAATACTTAATGACCCACTGAAGAACATTTAAACTAATGAGTACATGTTGATATTTTGAAGGAGTATGAGGTATTAATAAAACACCAATAAAGTTTTTTTTCCACAAATTCTTATAAGTTATATTATATTTATATTTATATTAGTTATAAACTAACAGGGCATTGGAGAACTCTGCTGACACTTCTGCCTAGTATAGGCTGAGCTGTGTCCCCTTCAAATTCACAGATTGGGGTTGTGGCCCCCAGATCCTCACCATGTGAGTGTATTCACAGAAAGTGTTTCAGAAGAGGCAATTTTTCAAAAGTCGGGTTTGGCTGGAAGAGGATGGGCATCTGAGAGACAAGAAAGAACAAAAAGACCCTACTGGTGCCTTAGATTCCACAATTATGAGAAGGTTCATTTCTGGTGAAGTCACCCTGTGGGGTCCCTCTTTATTGCAGCAGAGTGACCACAATGCTGGATGCAGGAGCAGAATTCAGTCCTAAGAGACACTGCTTCCTCTCTGAGGATATTCTATAGGGCTACTGGCGCAGCACCTTCAACAGTGACAGGACTGTTGAAGTGACCGAGATCCAAGGAAGCAGAGGCTGCCACCCCAGGCTGAAGGAGACTGAGGAGACCTGGTTCTACAGTAGCTGAGGAGTCTCCACTGGGTCTTTGTTACAAAAGACACTAGGGGGCAACTGGGCACACATGAAATGCCATGGAGATGGGAAGGGACAGGGCACTTATGTCCATGTCCTGGTCACAGGTACACTGCAGTTATGTGGGGAGAGCTTTCTGTAGGGAGACCTGCTGAAGTGTGGGGTGTGGCCTTGGGGCTTACCTCACCCTCATATGACCCCAGGAAGCAAGGAGGGACTTTCTTATCCTAAAGGCAGCTGGTGGTCAGAATCCATGTGAAGCACTGATTTCCACCTTCTCTTCCATAATTGGATTATGGTGTCCTCAGCTCCTGAAAAGCTGGGCTTTAAACCATGCCCATCCTGTCTGTGGAGCCAGAAGGAGACTATGAATGTGAGCATCCATGAGTCTGAGTTACAGACCCCCAAAGGCTCAGCCACTGACCTGGGAGACCCTGCAGGGTGGGCTCTTTGATGAGGAACCCTAGATTTTTGTCCACCTGCTGTCTTCAATGGTCAATGCTACACCCTACTGTGGGGACCCAGTGCACAATGGTTTTCTCTACAGGACAGACCAGCCTGCTCAAAGCACATGCTTGTGTGTATTTATTTTCCTATGGGGTCATTTGCCCATGATTGCACTGATCCGGAATAAGACATGTCAGAGATCAGGGGCTTTCAGCCAACCACAATAATATGAGGTTCCTTATTATTTTGCTCTGTGTCTATGACATCCACAGGAAGATGGGCTGTGGGAGGTGTGGTGGTTGACCTTGGACTGAACCAGGCTCTCCTCTGACTCACTTGTGCTTCTCATGAATACTTACCAAGTGTGCTGAGTGCAACATCCTGAGATCCAGGGTAACTGACAGAAGACCTCAGTCCCCTTCCAGTCCCCTCAGACGAGAAGCTGGACTTCCATGCTTTGGCACATGAGTCTCATTGCTCAGAGAATAAAAGCCAAGATGGGCTGTTCTGTGAATTACCATGACTGATGAGCAGGCTACAGGAATTAGGTTGGATTATTTTCTCCTGGAAGTAGTTGCAGAGATTCTTGAGGAGTGCTCTACTTAGCTTAAAGGTTGCCTGACATGGGAGCCATAATCTTTTTCATGAAACCAATTAGCACAAGTCCCTCCACAGGGAGCCAAAAGAATAGAAGGCAGAGGGAGCCCAACATGGCCGCCGGCGAAGAGGCAGCACATTCAATGCGTCCGTGGTAAGGGGATCAGAGAGACTCATTAATACACCCACATGCGTCAGGCTGAGAAACTTCAAGCAAAATTCCACTGAAAGGAGACCTACCGGGAACTAGTAAGTTTAATTGGAGGTGTCTGCTTGTCACAGACTACTGAATCTCGGCAACGCAGAGCAGGGGCACAGCCCCGCCAGCCGCCACCAAATGGCTGCTGCTCACTCGTAGCAGCAATCTTAGGAGCGGGCGTGGCCTGCCTGGGCCCACACCGGCCAGGCTCCGTGATCCACCACCAGCCGCTGCTCACACGAACGTAGGAGCAGACATTGACCACCTGGGCCCCGCCGCCCGGTTCTGTGAAGCGCAGCCAGCCGCTGCTCACACGTAGCAGCAATCTTAGGAGCGGGCGGGCCTGCCTGGGCCCACACTGGCCTGGCTCTGTGAACCTCTGCTGGCCGCTGCCAGACGAGCGGCCCACAGGGTGCACCGAGCTTAGGAGCAGGCGTGGCCTGCCTGGGCCCACACCGGCCAGGCTCCGTGATCCACCACCGGCCACTGCCGGGTGGTTGCAGTCCACACGTTACAGCGAACGCAGGAGCAGACATTGACCGCCTGGGCCCCCGCCACCTGGCTCTGTGAACTGCCGCCGCCCACACGCTACAGCAAACCTAGGAACGGGTGCTGCCTGCCAGGGCCCACGCCCGCCGCAGCTTTGTGAACCGCCGCCGGCTGGCGCCAAGCAGCCGCTGCCTGCAACCTTGCAGTGAGTGGGGGAGCGGGCGCTGCCTGCTCAGCCCCGGCCGGCCCCACTCTGTGAACCTCCTCTGGTGGTTTGGAGCTACAGACGACCACCCCCCACCTGCCAGCCCAGTGCTGCAAATGACCCCTGACCAGCTCTGGGAAAGACCCCGCCCACAGCAGGAGTGGAGACTCGACCAGTCCGGGAGGAAGAACTGCTGCACAGTGATTGACTCCCGCCTACTGAGAGGAGAGACTTGGCCGGGTAGGCATAGCTCCATCTACTGGAAGAGCAGTTAATCGAACTCTAGGACTACATTTATAATTTTTTTTTTTTTGCTGTCCTTTTAAATGTTTTTTTAATCCATCTTATTTTATTTTATTCTATTTTTTTAATTTCATTTTTCATTTCTACTATTATTATTTTTTTAAATTCTTTTAAATTTTCTATTTTGTTCTTTCCTTCTTTTCTCCTGCCTTTACATTTCTTTTCAATTTTCTTATTCCCCCTTCCTTGAATTCTACCTGCTTACTCTCATTCTCTTTAGTGACTTCTTCCCATCCCTTCTAATACCTTTCCTCCCAAGCATCAAATAAATTTATAGGAGTAAACAGTAACTCAGCAGTCAAACAGAACAAGAAACAATATGAACAGAATGAAAAAGCAAGGAATAAAAGGAGTGTAAACAATGCAGGGCAGCCTAAATATTCAGGAGGATATAGAGTCACCAGAAAAATGGTCATATAAAGAACTCATGGATCACCTGAGACAGATGGAACGGAACCTTAAAGAGGATACGAGACAGCAAATTCAAGCAGCGAAAGAACACATTGAGAATGAATTACATAAACAGATAAAAGAAGAAGTTAAGCATCTTTATCAGGAGATAGAGACTATAAAAAAGAATCAAACAATGATCTTAGAAATGAGGGAAATTATAAACCAAATTAAAAACTCAAATGAGAGTATCATTAATAGAGTGGAGCAAGTAGAAGCCAGAACGTCAGATAACGAAGACAAAATATATCATCTGGAAAAGAGTCTAGCCAACTCAGATAGGCTGGTTAAAAATCACGAGAGAAACCTACAAGAGATATGTGATAATATAAAAAATCCAAATTTAAGAGTCATTGGGATAGAGGAAGGGATAGAGATTCAAACCAGGGTAATGAGTAATCTACTAGATGAAATAATTGCAGAAAACTTTCCAGAAATAAAAAAGGAAACAGATATACAAATTGTAGATGCATACAGGACACCGAGCATACAAAATCACAGTAGACCAACGCCAAGACACATTGTTATGAAGATATCCAATATACAGAACAAAGAGAAAATATTAAAAGCTACAAGAGAAAAGAGAAAGATTACATTCAGGGGTAAACCAATAAGGTTAACAACGGACTTTTCAACTCAGACGCTGAAAGCGAGAAGATACTGGAACAACGTATTTCAAACACTGAAAGACAACGGATGCCAACCAAGAATTCTGTACCCAGCAAAATTAAGCTTCAGATACTACAGCGAAATAAAAATCTTTCATGATAAACAAAAACTAAAAGAATTTGCAGCCAGAAAACCAGCATTGCAAAGCATCTTGAGCAAAACACTTCACGAGGAAGAAATGGAAAACAATAACCAAAGCCAACAGTGGGAAGTACCTCAGTAAAGACAGATGGAGCGGGGAAAGCTAATCATGGAGAAAAAAATGAAATATTAAAAAAAAGAGAGATAAATAATCAAACATGGCTGGAAGTACAAACCATATATCAATAGTAACTCTAAACATTAATGGTTTAAACACTCCAATAAAGCGACATAGGCTTGTAACATGGATTAAAAAAACAAATCCAACAATATGCTGCCTCCAGGAGACACACCTGACTGGAAAAGACATACACAGGCTGAAGGTGAAAGGTTGGGAAAAAATATACCACGCACACGGTCCACGCAAGCAAGCATGTGTGGCCACCCTCATATCGAATAAAATCGACTTCAAGACTAAGTTAATCCAAAGGGATAAGGAAGGGCATTATATACTGTTAAAAGGAACCATTAAACAACAAGATATAACAATTATCAATATTTATGCACCAAATAACGGTGCTGCGAAATACATAAAACAAATTCTCCTCAAGTTCAAGAATCAAATAGATCACAACACAATAATTATGGGTGACTTCAACACACCTCTCTCACCATTGGACAGAACCTCCAAGCAAAAGTTGAATAAAAAAACTATAGAACTCAATACCACAATCAATAACCTAGACTTAACTGACATATATAGAATATACCAACCATCATCGAATGGATATACTTTTTTCTCAGCAGCACATGGATCCTTCTCAAAAATAGACCATATATTATGCCATAGGGCAACCCTCAATAAATATAAAGGGGTGGAGATTATACCATGCATTTTATCTGATCATAATGGATTGAAACTGGAAATTAATGATAAAAGAAGGAAGGGAAAATCCAATATCACATGGAAAATGAACAATATGTTACTGAATGATCAAGGGGTTACAGAAGACATAAAGGAGGAAATCAAAAAATTCTTAGAGATAAATGAAAATTCAGATACAACATATCGGAATCTATGGGACACAATGAAAGCAGTTTTAAGAGGGAAATTCATCGCCTGGAGGTCATTCCTCAAAAAAAGGAAAAACCAACAAATAAATGAGCTCACACTTCATCTCAAAGCCCTAGAAAAGGAAGAGCAAAACAATAGTAAATGCAGCAGAAAGCAAGAAATAATTAAAATCAGAGCGGAAATCAATGAAATTGAAACAAAAGAAACTATTGAAAAAATTAACAAAACTAAAAGTTGGTTCTTTGAAAAAATAAACAAGATTGACAGACCCTTAGCCATGCTAACGAAGAGAAGAAGAGAGAGAACTCAAATTACTAACATAAGGGATGAAAAAGGCAATATCACAACAGACGCCACAAAAATACAGAAGATAATTAGAAATTATTTTGAAAACCTATATTCCAATAAAATAGAAGATAGTGAAGACATCGATAAATTTCTTAAGACATATGACTTGCCCAGACTGAGTCAGGAGGACACACACGATTTGAACAGACCAATATCAATGGATGAAATTGAAGAAGTAATCAAAAGACTACCAACCAAGAAAAGCCCAGGACCGGATGGGTATACAGTGGAGTTTTACAAAACCTTTAAAGAAGAATTAATACCAATACTTTTCAAGTTATTTCAGGAAATAGAAAAAGAGGGAGTTCTTCCAAATTCATTCTATGAGGCCAACATCACATTGATTCCGAAACCAGACAAAGACACTTCAAAGAAAGAAAACTACAGACCAATATCTCTGATGAACCTAGATGCAAAAATCCTCAATAAAATTCTGGCGAATCGGATACAAAGACACATCAAAAAAATTGTGCACTATGATCAAGTAGGATTCATCCCTGGGATGCAGGGATGGTTCAATATACGGAAATCAATAAATGTTATGAACCATATCAATAGACTTAAAGATAAGAACCATATCATCATCTCGATAGACGCAGAAAAAGCATTCGACAAAGTACAGCATCCCTTTATGTTCAAAACATTAGAAAAACTAGGGAAAACAGGAACTTACCTTGATATTGTAAAAGCTATCTACGCTAAGCCCCAGGCTAGCATCATTCTGAACGGAGAAAAATTGGAGGCATTCCTTCTAAAATCTGGAACAAGACAGGGATGCCCTTTATCACCACTTCTATTCAATATAGTTCTCGAAACACTGGCCAGAGCAATTAGATAAATGAAAGAAATTAAAGGCATAAAAATTGGAAAAGATGAACTTAAATTATCACTATTTGCAGATGACATGATTCTATACATAGAAGACCCAAAAGGGTCTACAAAAAAACTACTAGAACTAATAAATGAATTCGGCAAAGTGGCAGGATATAAAATCAACACGCACAAATCAAAGGCATTTCTGTATATCAGTGACAAAACTTCTGAAATGGAAGAGAGGAAAAACACTCCATTCACAATATCCTCAAAAAAAATAAAATACTTGGGAATCAACCTAACAAACAGGTGAAAGATTTATACAATGAAAACTACAGAACCCTAAAAAGAGAAGTAGAAGAAGATCTTAGAAGATGGAAAGATATACCCTGTTCATGGATAGGCAGAACTAACATCATCAAAATGGCGATATTACCAAAAGTCCTCTATAGGTTTAATGCAATGCCAATCAAAATCCCAATGGCATTGCTTGTAGAAATAGATAAAGCAATCATGAAATTCATATGGAGAAATAAAAGACCCAGAATAGCAAAAGCAATTCTGAGTAGGATGTGTGAATCAGGTGGTATAGCAATACCAGATTTCAAACTATACTACAGAGCAATAGTAGCAAAAACAGCATGGTACTGGTACCAAAACAGGCGGGTGGACCAATGGTACAGAATAGAGGATACAGAGACTAATCCAGAAAGTTACAACTATCTTATATTTGATAAAGGGGCTAAAAGCATGCAATGGAGGAAGGATAGCATCTTCAACAAATGGTGTTGGGAAAACTGGAAATCCATATGCAACAAAATGAAACTGAATCCCCTCCTCTCACCATGCACAAAAGTGAGCTCAAAATGGATCAAGGACCTGGATATCAAATCAGAGACTCTGCTTATGATAGAAGAAAAAGTTGGCTACGATCTACATATTGTGGGATCAGGCTCCAAATTCCTTAACAGGACCCCTATAGCACAAGAGTTAACAGCAAGAATCAACAAATGGGACTTTCTTAAACTAAAAAGTTTTTTCTCAGCAAGAGAAACAATAAGAGAAGTAAATCGGGAGCCTACATCATGGGAACAAATTTTTACTCCTCACACTTCAGACAGAGCCTTAATATCCAGAGTATACAAAGAACTCAAAAAATTAGACAATAAGACAACAAATACCCCAATCAACAAATGGGCCAAGGACCTGAACAGACACTTCTCAGAGGAGGACATACAATCAGTCAACAAATACATGAAAAAATGCTCACCATCTCTAGCAGTCAGAGAAATGCAAATCAAAACTACCCTAAGATACCATCTCACTCCAGTAAGATTGGCAGCCATTAGGAAGTCAAACAATAACAAGTGATGGAGAGGATGTGGGGAAAAGGGTACTCTTGTACATTGCTGGTGGGACTGCAAATTGGTTCAGCCAATTTGGAAAGCAGTATGGAGATTCCTGGGAAAGCTGGGAATGGAACCACCATTTGACCCAGTTATTGCCCTTCTTGGTCTATTCCCTGAAGACCTTAAGAGAGCGTACTACAGGGATACTGCCACATCGATGTTCATAGCAGCACAATTCACAATAGCTAGACTGTGGAACCAACCCAGATGCCCTTCAATGGATGAATGGATTATAAAAATGTGGCAGTTGTACACCATGGAGTATTATGCAGCTCTAAAAAATGACAAATTCATGGAATTTGCAGGGAAATGGATGGCACTAGAGCAGATTATGCTTAGTGAAGCCAGCCAATCCCTAAAAAACAAATACCAAATGTCTTCTTTGATATAATGAGAGCAACTAAGAATAGAGCAGGGAGGAAGAGCAGGAAGAAAAGATTGATATTAAACAGAGACACGAGATGGGAGGGAAAGAGAGAGAAAAGGGGAATTGCATGGAAATGGAAAGAGACCCTCATTGTTATAAAAAACTACATAAAAGAGGTTGTGAGGGGGAATTGGAAGAAAAAACAAGGAGAGAAATGAATTACAGTAGATGGGATAGAGAGAGAAGATGGGAGGGGAGGGGAGGGGAGATAGTAGAGATTAGGAAAGGTAGCAGAATACAACAGTTACTAATAGGGCATTATGTAAAAAGGTGAATGTGTAACTGATGTGATTCTGCAATCTGTATTTGGGGTAAAAATGGGAGTTCATAACTCACTTGAAACTAATGTCTGAAATATGATATATCAAGAGCCTTGTAAGGTTTTGAACAACCAATAAAAAAAAAGAATAGAAGGCAGAGGAACCAAATGAGGCTGTGTGGCTCCCTCTGGGTCTCACTGAGGCAGAGCTTCCCAGGGATCTGGCCCAGGCACAGATATGGCTCTGGATCCTTGTGAGGGATGGGAGGACCAAGAAACCTCATCCCTTGTGAGATTTAGTAAAGAGCAACACTCCCTAACTCTGGCAATTGGTACAGGTAAACCTCAAGTGCACAGAGGAGCAGGGCCAGGCTCTGACCCCCTTGGTGTAGTGGCACCAAGTCCCTGAGGCAGATGGTGGTGCTGTCCAGCAGGCAGGAGCTCTGCCACCCATGATCCTATGTGCTCTGTGATGGTCCTGCCTGCACAGTGCACACTGCCAGCCTTCTCAGGCCTTCTCTCCTTAACAGGGGGGACAACCTGTCACTTGTAAATTTGTCATGTCCTCCAGCAGGTGAACTCTTGCTCTTCTGATCTTCCTCTGTCTCCAGAAAGCCCCTACACTGATGCTGCTCCAGGTTCCTATGGAATCCTTATCATCCAGCAGTGACAGCTTCACCACACCTGCACAGTGTCCACTGAGGGGCCTGCTGTCATGGTGGGTCTGGGTCAGACCATCAGGTTGGGGACAGAGCTGTCCCACAGATCAAGGACATTGATGAAGTTTCCTACAGCTTCCCTCACCTCACGTTCTACATCAGTGAAGCTCTGACACTAGCAGCACCCTCTTTGTAGGTGTGACTTCTAGTTAATCAAGATGATCCCTTGACCACTGACACTACACCTCTGTTCTTGTTATGATGTCATTTCCCTCCACAGCCTCATTGGGGTCTGGCTTGTCTCTTCACTACCTGCTCTCAGCTCTTGAATCCTATCTATTTGTCTTGATCTGCAATGGAATATCTACTGAACTGTCCATCACAGCCACCAGAGCTGACCTCTGTACTCTTCTCACCATCCATGCTCAGACCATCACCTCAGGAATCCCTCACAGGCCATGTCCCAGCCTTCCTGCTCAGGGGACCCTTGTTTTGTCTTTCAACCTTCTTTCTAATATTTATCAAATGATTCACAAAAAGGAAAAGCCCACCACCTCCACTTGGGGTCTGCTGCACTAGAATTCCTTCAGCTTTCTCTTCTAAGGTCTCAGGAAATGCACAATAAGCACATTTCCTAAAACAGTGCTTTAGAAACTAATACATTTATTTAGATTTTTTTAAATTTTAAGGTATTATAGTTGTATATAATCTTGGTCTATGGTGTTCCTATTTGTATGTTCTCATGATCAAAACATTGATCATTAGGTTGAAGATCCTTTTTCTAAATATAGAAACCTGGAAGTGTTTCTGACATCAGTGTTTTCAGATTTTGGAAACCTTTCATCATTTACCAGCTGAGCATTCCCATACAAAAATCCTAAATCTATTGGCATCCATCCAAAAAGACTCAGATTTCTGAGCTTTCAGGGATGTGGGATGTTAGGCCTAGAGAGGCTCAGCTTGCCCTAGAGTAAGGTGCAGTATAACAGAGTCACCCAGAGCACCCAAGATGTGACTGTGGACTGGTGGGAGCATTGCTAGGTGGACTCTGTGTGTGAGGCACCTGCTGTGTGCTGTGGTCCACTTACACTCTCTCTCTCTCTCTCTCTCTCTCTCTCTCTCTCTCTCAACATCTTTTTGAGTGAAAAAAAATAAATGACAGTGGAATGCATTACAATTCTTATTACATGTATACAGCACAAATTTTCATATCCCTGGTTGTATATAAAATATGTTCCTCGCTATTTCCTAATATTTCTAAGACAAGGTGACTGGTTAGCTGTGGCTTGTCTGCCCCTACTGGTAGATCTTGGGCATAACATGATTAGGATTTTAGACTCTGAGTCCCATGAGGTTGCACTGCTAATCTTTACTATTGCTCAGGGAGCTGACCCTATTACATTAATTACTGGGAAAGAATCTGTGAGGAATATAGATGTCCAGTTCATAGCAACAGTCTTTCTTGTAGCTGAAGTCAAATGACTAACAGACAACCAGGGATTCAAAAGTGACAATTGAGAAGAAGGTTAAAGGCTGGACTCTGTGGTGCATGTGAGAGGCCAAGGTTGTGGCTTCAGAGAGGCTCCTGAGGATGCAGGCCTACTAAGAAGGTACAAAGGTCACACAGGCTTATGATCAGCTTCTGGGAGTTTTGTGCTCTTAGCTACAACATCAAAGATAGTCAAACCAACTTTTCAGACCAACATTGGCCAACAGTCACCAGTGTGTATTGATCACTTGAGACACAGCAAGTGCATCTGAAAGATTCAATTTAAACTTTAATTTTATTTTAAATTTGTAGTCACACATGGCTAATGGTCACCACAGAGGACAGCATAGTTCCAAAACTGTAATAAATGTCACCAAAACTCCCAGTGTGCTGGCTTATAAGCATGTGTTCTGCCCTAATAGTTATGGACAGAGGCATCTCAGCCCCAAGGCTGCTGTGTCAAGGTGACATGGCTGTCAGACCCACTGTCACTAACACACTGAAACAGCCCTGGAGACCTGGAGATGCAGAGATTATGACCAGTGCTCTCTCTGGGAGCTCCACCCCTCCCAGCCAATATGCAGAAGGCAGATGCCCACACCCACCAGGGCTGCCTGGCAACACTTTCCCCAGAGAAGTCCACACACCTGGACTCCTAAAGCATCATTCCTGGGTGAAATATTGGGTATGTCCATTTCCTTATTCACCTGCATCCTCCAGGCCCCGTAATGGAACATAGAAGATTAAAGAAAGAAGTGATGAAGTGCTAGTTACAATCACCCCAGGATCAGAGTCTACTGGACATGATTTCTAAAAACCTATGGCCCCTCTCTTCCTTCACTGCTGTGCAATGGCCCCTTCTAGTGGCCACATGCAGAGGAACACCCTGAGGAGTTTCGTGTCCACAGTCATTGCTAGAGAAACAGGTGCTTTCTTGCACATTGTGAAGCATGCTTTGCTGTTGTGCTTATTTCTTTCAGTAGATAATTAGTCCTAAGTGGAGTTCAGGAACTCTTCTGAACCATGGTTTCATCAGAAAATGAAACATAGTTTCCAGCTATATGTTAGCAGTGCAGGAATTGGGATTTCTCCACCATGTATGGAACCCGAAGCCACACAATATTCTGCTGCTCAACACTCTATAGAAAGAAATGGAGGGACCAGAGACTCATGGTGTTTGGGATCCAGGTCTGCAGTTTCTCTATGGTTCAAGGACAACTTTGTTGACCAGTTCTTGTCACCATCAGTGCTTTGTAATAAATAAAATATTCCAAAATATAATATTTTTAATTAGAAAGGGTGGAGAATACAGGGGAGTTGGAGATATGGAAATTATTCAGTTAACATAGGCCAAAACAAAAAAAAATCAGCTCCATACTCTTGAAAGTTAGTTAGGTCATTAATAATAATAATAATAATAATAATAAGAAGAAGAAGAAGAAGAAGAAGAAGAAGAAAAAGAATAATGACCCACCCTGATGACATTCAATCTTAATGAATATGAAGCTTCTGTCTGTCAAATCCACTTAACCTGTATCAGCAAGTGTGTCCCTTGGAATGCCCACTAATCATGAAGATTGTTCCTATTTATGTAATTTTAACATTTTATGTGCAATGTTTGTCATTTCATTGTGAACAATCTATGCCTTCCCTCCCTGAACTTTCATTCCAAAAAGTTCTTGGCTTTCAGGGTGAGTGGACCTGTTTCCAGGTGGGATGGAGCCTGGCAACTAGACACTGGCCATATCTAGAGCATTTTTCAGCAACTGGTGTTTTTCCAAGAGTCTCTGGAGAGGCAGGTGGTCCACTTCATATGAGAGAAATGAGAGTCTCCAGAGGTTTGGGTCAACAGACAGTGACCATTTTCCATCTCTTGGGCATCTGCAGGGTCCTTGGGACACATCAGGAGGACAGAGTGATGGACACACAGAGAACTGTCCTCAAGCCCTCAGATCAGATCTCAGCTTCCATTAAAATGCCTCAGAGGACCAGGGCAGTCCTACAGAAATGGTGGAGGGGGAGCCTCCCTATCTCTCTAATTCAGGCGTATCCTGTATTTTATGGGTGTTCAACCTGATGATGACAGGGAGATTCAAATTCTTTCTTTCAAATTGCACTGAATTCAGTGTCTGAGGCCTAGGAAGGGTGCATCTGTGCTCACCACAGTACAGAGTGTGATCCCTAATAAGCCTCCATAGTCCTTGACCTGGTCCCGATGTGGAGTAGATGAGGGCCCACCAGGGATCATTCTGCCTGGTGACTGGGTGCTTGGAAGTATCAGGAGCCCTGTGAGCCCTGGCTGATGGAAACTGAAGGAATCTCACTGGAAAGGCTGGGAGGATGGCTGATGGGTCCTTGTGTTGGGCCATTTGGGTGACTGAGAGCCCCCTGCTTAGCAGAGATCAGCTGATTTGTATCCACTTGGAATGTCATTATTTCCAATCACGGCCATTTTGAAAGGTCCAGTCACAGAAGGTCCAAAACCAATTTGTCTCCAGACTTTTAGTTGTGTTTACTCTGGGGTATGACATTCTGTCAAAAGAAGCCTTCAGTGTCACTGAAGTGCCCCCTGTTCTTTGCAAAGGCACAGTGAAGGGTGGCTCTTGGATTTTCCCAGTACTATCTTCAGTCTCCTAGGGAATCACTGACTCAGGCCCTGGAGAGACATACTCCAGTATAAGCATTTGACAAAGGTCAAGGCAGACACACTCCAAATCCAGAAATAAATCAGAAACAGACAAAGTGCCTGGAGGAGCTGAGATGCCCGGCCTTACCTCAGGTCCAGGGCAGTGGAGTGGCCAACCATGGACTGAACACTGAAACTATGAGCACCAAGTAAATGTCCCTCCTCTGAATCTGTGCTTCTCAGGTCTTTTCGTCACAGTGTTAAAAGTTCATTACCACCCTGGGCCACCAGCTGTCAACACATTCATCAGTGTCATTCCTGAAGGACAATTGCCATTAACACAGCCCAGTCCTTTTTTTCCTGGAGGGTTGCTCAGGAGAAACCAAGGACAGTGAATCCTGTGCCAGCCCCAACACCTGTGCTAAGACCTGTGCCCACAGGGCATACAGAGGAGTCTCAGAGAGTCAAGGGCCTCATGGATAGAAGTTCCCACCTTCTGTGGCAGATGACACTGATGGCTGGGGAGGACCACAGCACCTCCATGTCTAGAATCTGTGCCTTCTCTTGCCAAATGCCCAGGGCTTTGAAAGACTCACCAGAAATAAATGGTAAATGTCTAAGGTGAGGAGTATGATACTTAAAGTCTGAAATAATTAGTGAAGAGCAAAGGACAAATAGTCAGAAATATGTATACAAAAAATGGAGCCCCTGACACAACCAGCCTGAACAGGAGCTGGAATTATACAAAGGAAAGATGACTCGGGTAGTTTATTTAAGGGCGTGCATCAAAGGCAGGGATAAGGTCTCAAGGGGGAGTCTTGCTTCCTGTTGTCATTCAGTCAGCAGGTTGACTGGCACCTTGGCAGGTCACTCCCATCTCAGGGGCTATGTGGGCCATGGTACAATGGGCTAGAAATTCACAATGTCTCTGGGCAATTGACCTGGGAAAATTTCCACTGGTCATTCCCAGGCACCAGATGTTCCTATCCACCAGGCTTCCATGCAGAGTGACACACACACAACTCATGGACAGCTCATGACAATGGGTGGACCTCGTATATTACATCAAACTAGTAGACATTTAGGAAGAGCATAAGATGTGTGGACATGAGGTCCCCTGGTCAAAGATCTGTGCATGGACTCCTGGATGGCTGCTCGCTGAAGGTCTGGAGGAGAAGACAGGAAATTAGACACAGTTATTCTGAGAGTTGCAGCAGATGGGCTCATGGAGGGGGTTTTGCATGTGCAGATTTTATGGATTCTGTGGAAACAGCAGAGAAGGTGCCACAGAGGAGAGCTAAGTGGCCATGTGTGCTAGAAGCCTCTCTCCTCTGGGAAGACTGCCTGATTTCTGTGTCCCCCTCACTACCACCATATTTGCACAATAGATCTTTGATCAAGTGGAGGCAGGGATGGGGGTCACTACAAGTGCCACGTCTCTGCACCATCTCTACTGTGGTGGAGTACTACAGCCACCTCAGGGTATCTGATTTCTCTGCAGCAGAACAAAATATCACCTGTCACCATGGAGTGCTGGAGTTTCAGATCACTGACCCCTGGAGGGCTGTGGTGCCTTCCTCCTGGAACACACCTATGCTGTGCGTCAAGTTAGCCTTCCTGCATCAGCATCCAGACACTCACACAGTGTGTGGTCGACTGAGATGGGAATCTTATCACCAGGACCTACGGTGTGCTGCAGGACCAGGAACACTAAGTGCATGATGGTAACTTCCACTGGTCCTCCAATCACAGCGTTACTCTACGCCCACATGGATTTGACCTCCTGCAGGCTGTAGGAGTCTTCCTCAAGATGCACTTCATCTTTAATAAGATGTCCCTGAAGGCAGGAAGGAATGTCTTAGGAAGCTAAGGGACATGAGACTTTCTACTCTTGCAACTCTAGACCCTGCAGGGTAGCAGGTCCTGATCCCAGCCGTAGAATCTATCCCTGAGTCTACAACAGAATACCTTCTAGTATATCCGAAAGCTTTATTAACTCGGGCCCATCAGACAACACACAATCAGAAGTCACAATTCTTGATGGTTTGTGCCAAGTTGTGTAATTGAACTATATTAAGTACGTTTCTTATTCTCATTTGGTTGTTGAGAAGAGGATGCCCTGGAGGACATAAGGCCTGAGGAACAGTAATGAACACTTGTCAAAAGAAGGTGAGAGCAGTCCTCACATGAGCATGACATAAAATCAGGAACAGTCAGAAGAAAGCACAAGACAAAAATATTTTAAGCCCAGACCCTGTGAACCCAGGCTCAGCAGAGGCTGCAGCTTTCCTGTGCAGGCCCGGGATGGAGAAGAGTAAGGGAGTAGGAAAGGGGAGGACTTCTTAGATTTCTGGGTCCATGAGAAGCTTCTTTCAGGATCATGTGTCATGTGGGGTATTTGGTTTCAGACCTTCTGCAGACGGTAGGAGTCTCTCTCAAGATGCACTTCATCTTTAAAATCAAGAGCCCTCAGTTGTAGAAGCATGAAGAGAGTGTATAGCTTACCCCAAAGTGGATGTGAGGGGCTCTATAGAGAATACAGACAGGACAGGAGCAGGGATGAGGAACACAGGGACAGAGAAGGACCATAAAGGGCAGGACAAGTGACAAGCATTTGACAGCCGGGTCTGACCATTGTGCATTGTGGACATTTGTCCAGACATCACTGCATCACTGTGACATCCCAGGTTCCCAGGGAAATGCAAATTAAAACACATGAGGAAACCCCCCCCCCACGAGGGATGGTCAAGTGTAGGAGTGAGCACCCCACAGGCAGCAGGAGGGGAGCCCAAGCCCCATCCCTGCTGCTGAGCTGGTTTTGGCTACAGTCACAAGCCACTCTCAGCAGGTGAGTGTTTTGTGAAGTTTCCACAAGCTGTCTCCAAGATGAAGTCAGGACATGCAGGATAGTGTGACAGATTCTGATAACACTAGGCATTCCTCTATGGAACTAAAGATGGTGAACATACAGATTTAAAAATAAATATAATTCTGTACCTGAAAACTTACAGGAACTGTGTTCAGCATTGAAAACTTGGAGGATACACTTCTGCCCATCAGTAGGGGAATGGATCAATACTGTTATAAAGCCAGAAAGTAGAATATTATTCAACACTGAAAAGAAAACAGATATCAAGCTGGGGGCAATCATGTTCACATGTAACCCCAGCAACAAAGAGGCTGAGGAAGGAGTATGGCAGGTTTAAGGCCAGTTTCAGCAACTTAACAAGGACCTAACAACTCAAAGAGATCCTGTCTCAAAATTTAAAATGAATAAATAAATAAAATGTAGGACTGTGAATGTAGCTAGGTGGTAGCACATGTCTGGATTCAGTACCAACTTAAAGATAAAAATTAAAAAGAAAAAAGAAAGAAAACACCTACCTATCACATTATGGTAACCCCTGGAGGAAGCTTACTTGCATAGCACTAGGTGACAGGCCAGTCTGAATGTCTCACCTGCTGTAAACGCCAGGCAGGCATCACTCAGCAGAGATGAAACTACAGGATGGAAAATCATAAATGTCTGAAGCAGAGAGAAGGGGTGAGGAGCAGCTGGAGCTCAGACAGTGTGAAGGCAGGGCCTGCATTGTGCCAGGCCACACTGTTGGACACATGTCACTGTCCACTTGTCTAGTTCCACAGAATGCACAAAGTGACCCTGGTGTGACCTGTGCACATGGGCAGAGGTTGATGAATTGTAACAGAAGTAACAGTGTCTGCGGGTGGTGATGGAGGGGCTGTGGGAGCAGGGGTGACATGGGAGAACTCTGTACTTCACCCAAATTTTCTTGGATATTTAAAGTATACTAAAAATAAAGGCTTAATATATTCCCATGTGGAATACATGGAGAGGCCTATCTTTGCTGCACAACCCCTGATACTGCCTAATTCAGTCTCTTCAGGTCTTAAATTATTTTCTTTATCATAACAGTAAGCTCATTGCCTGCTGGGGCTGAGCTGAATGGCCAGGGTGCAGGGGAGCCACATGGATCCTCTGACAAACCCTCCTTGTAGTGCTCAGGGCCTAGCTGCCCCTAAGCAGTGCCCTCCGAAGGTGGAGGCAACAGGAGGAGCAGCTGGGGCAGCCCAGTCTCACACTTCTGCTCCCTGGGAGGTTTTTGTCATGGATTGTGTCACTGTTGGAGGAGAACTGTTACCATGTTGACAGTAAGAAGTGGCAGCATCTTCAGGCTCCAGGCTGCTGATGGTGAGAGTGAAATCTGTCCCAGATCCACTGCCACAGAACCTCGAGGGGACCCCAGATTGTAACCTGGTTGCAAGATAGATGAGGAGCTTAGGAGCTTGGCCTGGTTTCTGCTGATACCAGTGTAAATAATTGCTAATGCCCTGACTGGCCCTGCAGGTGGACAGTTTCTCTGTCTCCAGGAGACACCAGCAAGAAGGATGGGGACTGGGTCATCATGATGTCACATCTGAAACCTGCCATTGGAAACATAAAAAAATATTCTTGTAAGCAGTGATGTTCCAAGAGTACTTTCCTGAGTAGCCAGGCAGCACCAAGCACACTGTGATTAGCAAATCCCCAGGTCTGTCCCTCCTTACCCGGGAGGCAAAGCAGCAGGGGCCCACATGGTCATTCTGTGTCCTAATGGGGACTTACTCCTGCACAGGGTGTGAGCAGCCTCTTAAGAAGTCCTCAGGGCAGTGGGCTGTGCTGTGGGCACATGCAAATAAGCAGGGCTGAACATGCTGGGCACAGCTACAAGGAGGGCTCCTCTCAGTCACTCAGCAAAGAACCATCATCCCCCCATGTTCCAGGGCAACACAGATACTCTGCTTCTCTCTGGGGCCACAAGACCACCTCTGACTAGTACCTCTGAGTAGCTGGTTACTTTGATCACTTCCAAGTTCTGTGCTTGCTTTCTCCCAACTATGACAGGGGCTGTCCATGATGGTACAATCCCAGACACTGCAAGACAGTTTACCAGCTACTTTCCATTGCACTTACAGAAGACTCTGACATAGAGAAGCTTTCTCTCTGCTCTCATTCCCCAATACTCATGATTTGAAGTAGAGAGGCAATAAGAAAACATGGGGAGTCACACTTTATAATGGAGGGTGTCATCTGCTTTTATTCAATCTCATAACTACAGCTAAGAAAGTTGTCTTCCTCCATTTATGAATGCTCTGTCCAAATACTACCACCCAAAGCCAGGGATTATCTTCTTTCCCATCTGAGGAGCATGAGCTTCCTCTCTAGCTCATGATATATGTGCATGACTTGTATTTTCTGGCTGCTAAGAGCATTGCTCCTATTCTCTCTCCTTTGGAAACCCAAGTCATTGCCTTCAGAAGTAGACATCCTATGTCCACCCAGTGCCAATGATATTCTATTGTGTTCCCTAAACTGCATATTCCACATCTCAAATGTCAGTCAGCTCCTAAGAGAACTCGGTTCTCAGTACCTGGTTTAGAACAGTGGGGACCAGGCAAGGTACAAGGGAAGCATGTGGGTGTGTGAAACCTGCATGGGGACTTGCAGTCTCAGGGGGTTCCTGAGGATGTCCCCACATGGGGGAGTGGTAAGGTTGTCCAGGTGTGGGTGTCCAAGAGGGGTGAGACAAAAAGGACACTTGGAGGGATAGGAGTCCCTTGCATAGGAGACAACGCAGGCATGATGAGAAAGACACCCATGCAGGGAGACAGATATGATGGTGGCCAAAGAGGGGTGTCAGAGTGGAGCAGGTGCTAGGTATGTTAGAGATGTAGGTGAGGATGACAGCTGGGATCTGGTTTTGAAGAGAGGGATCATTATGATTGGGATGTGAGGTGTTTCCCAAAAGCTCATGTGTGAGACAATGCAAGAAGGTTTAGAGGAGAAATGATTAGGTTGTGAGGCCCTTAAACCAATCAGTGAAATAATCCTCTTTTGGGATTAACTGAGTGGTAACTTTAGGCTAGTAGGGTGCAGCTGGAGGAGGTAGGTCATTGAGGGTGTGTCTTTAGGGTATGCATTTTATATCTGGCAAGTGGACTCTCTCTCTCTCTCTCTCTCTCTCTCTCTCTCTCTCTCTCTCTCTCCTTGGTGATCATCATGTGAGCTGCTTCCCTTTGCCACACTGTCCTCCCAAGTTGTTCGGCCTCTCCTCAAGTCCCAAGGAATGCAGTTATTTGACACATCTGAAACCATGAGCCCTTTGTTAAAATTTTCCTCCCATAAAATTGTTCTGGTCAGATCCTTTGGTCACAGTAGCGATAAATGTGATAAAACAGGAATTTATCAAAAATGCCAATTCATTTATGATAACTAGATCCAAGAACTCAGTGTTACAGAAAGGAGGTACTTACTTGAAAGGAGACTAACTAAATAAAACCTACATTTTTAGACCATAATCAAAGAGATCACTCTGGTAGAGTAAGACATGAACACCTTGCAGAATTAAATATATATGTCTGTCTCTTAATACAGACATAAATAGATAATTTCTCTAGTCTAGAATAAATAGTCTTTTAGTCTCAAAAACACCCCTGGTTTCTAAATACAATTATTCTTTTGTAAAAGAACCATCAATCCTTGAAGAAATGTCTATTACAGAATACACAATAGGAACATCGAGATGGAGCCTGGTCCATCTGGGACCTAAGGATACACTAAAGAAACAAGGTCGTCATAGCCTATCAGATTGCAATAAGAACTGGTCAGGGTTATTGCAAAGTGATAAGAAATCCACCTAGTTACACTGGAAATATTTGAGCATCAAAAGAATCAATGATGAATATATGTTATAAACCACTGAATAAAGTACAAATCTATGAATTGATACTTCTATCTCAATGAAGAAAGGGATATTTGTGAAATATCAAGGATATTGTCCACAAATCCCTTCTTATCATAAATGAGGAAGGTCAATGTGCAGCAGAGAATTCAGGTGCTACCACCTGAATCAGGTTCACAGCTTTGCCTCTGGACATCCCTGTGTAGTATAGGCTAAAATGTTGGGGTTGTGACCCCAGTGACACAGGGTGTAACAGATTGGAGACAGAGTGCTTGAAAGGATAATTATGTAAAGGAAAGTTTTCTGTCTGGTTCAATTAAATGTGCCTGGTGGCCTCATAGAAAGAACAACTTAGAACTCAGATTCATCTGTGAAAGACCATGTGACACACAGAAGGATGACCCCCTGAAACTCAGAGACTCCTCCAAGGAGAACAGCCTGCTGGTACTTTCCTCTCTACCTATGGATCCCACAACTGCTAGACAATACATTTTTGCTGTTCAAACCCCGAGTCAGTGGTCTTTTCTCATATTAGCACAACAGGTACACTACCACAGACTGACTAGTGAATTGTAATCAAGAGGGGACAGCAATTACTACAGGATGGACATTCTATAAGGCAATTGGTGTCCTCTTCAAAAGTGACAAGGTCTTGATGTTCAGGGGAACACTGCAAGTGTTCCTGACTGAAAGAGTCTGGAGACATGCCACTGAGGACTGCATGTGAACTGGGACAGCAGCACGTCCTGAACAAAGGCAGATGGGGGCAGTGACAGGATTTGAGGTGGACTTGACAACTGGATGCACAACCTGCTGAGGCTGATCTCTCGATTCCATGTGGTCTAGGCTTGCATAGTAGGACGTCATCAGGAGGAGGCACATAGTAAAATGTGGTGGGCCATCAGGTCTAAGCTGACTCTCAAATTTTTCAGTGGGAAAGAAGAACTTTGTGCTGTTCATAAGTGTCTGTAAGTTTGAAGCTTCCTCAAAAATTTTCAAAGAAGAAACCTCTATTGTTGAAAAAGAGAAAGTTTTTTCTTATCACTTTGCAATAACCCTGACCAGTTCTTATTGACATCTGCTATTGTCTGTTCCCAAGGGATGGAGCTGGAGTCTTGGTTCCCAATCTGGTGATATTAGGAGGTGGTAGGACTTTTAGAATCTGCACCTACTGGAAGGACCCTAGATCAGTGGGGGCACTGCACTCAGAAGGAGTGAGACCCTTCTCATGTGACCACAGCTAGTTCCCAGAAGGATGGCTTATGCAGGCCAGCCTGCCCACTCCCTGACCTCTCTGGCCATTGGACCAGCACAGAGATGGTCTCTCTGACAGGTGAAACTTCCCCATTGCAACTTTGGAATATCATTAGAGTGAGTGTCCCCCAAACATATAATTCTGCCAAACAGCAATTGAGAACTTTGGAAGGGGAATGCAGTGGCATGGAACAAGAGAGGACATGTTGGCTCTCCCACCTCTAACTCGGACTCTGATTTGAAGAACCCACAAGAAGAAAATCAGAGTTTAAGGAGTACTGAGAACAGATCAGAGGACACAATGAAAATGATTCACTCCACCCTTTGTCTGGAAAAATCTCATGTTTTAAGAAAAAAAATAAAGAGGAAAGATTAAGGAAGAACAGAGTGATCTCCACCAAAAAATAAATATTAGACGAAGTACAAGATGTTCTGCTAAAAGGGGTTCCAGTTTGTCCTCCTAGATGGTGACATAGCACAGATTCTGGGCACTGGCCTGTGTGTTGTGTGGACTCATGAAGCAGGAGCGGGATGGAGTGAAAGACAATGTCCTTAATAAACAGATGGGTCAAGGGACAAAGGGCTATTAATGATTCTGCATGTGACTTTGTTTCCCAGGAAGCACACAGTTCAACTGCTGATTTTTCCTCTCTTCCTCTGAGTCTTTCCATGCTGAAGGACAGGACCTAAACACTCAGTGCCCCACTTGCCCTCAGGGAAGTCAGTGCTCCAGGTCAGGGTGTCAAAGCAGCAGTGTAACAGCAGAGCAAAAACACAATTTGCTATTTTATTGCCTGCCCATGATATTAAAATAAAACTTCCATGAAGCCAGGGTTTCTGCCTAATTTGTTCAAGTCCCTGGGCCCAGCACTGGACATGAGGCTGTGGGTGCACAATGTTATAAATAGTTTTCATCTTGGGTAGGGATAAATGAAGACCCGTCCTACCAGAGGTTGGGACCTGAAGTTGTCATCTGTTACCCCAGGAGGAGCCATTGGCACCTTAGTTCCAACAGTGACAGAGGGACTGTGGAGGACATGCGATGCCATTGAGAAGCCAGGTGACATAAAGAGCAGTGACGAGGGTGATTCTCACTCAAGTGGTGGCTCCTGTTCTGAGAAGTGTCTTTGCTGAGAGAAGCACCAGAGGGCTGGGTGGATGTGTCCCCGTGCCTTCTAGTGGCCAAAGAGGAACTTGAAGTGTGTATTTGAAGTCCAGAAGAGATCTGGGATGGAGAGAGAGGTTGTGCTCTTTGTCCTTATTGTGTCCAGTGACAGGAGCATATTCCATGCACCAACACCACATGTAAATGTTTCAATAACATTTGGAAGTTTGTGCTCACCTGCACTGAGAGTGTGATTTAAAATGACTCATTTCTTCCAACTGCAGCTGATTGAAAGCGGACAGTTGATGAGAACATTTCATTGGGAAGGTTGATGAAAACTGCAGCTGAACCTGGATTTCTGGTGGTTTCCTTGGCATGTGATCCCTTCTCCTTTGGCTCTGGCCCTATTTTGTCCTCTCTGACACCTGTCCTCTGGCCTCTCCACGTGTGGACTTTGCTTTGACACTCTGGTGTTTGGCAGGCCCCCAGGGGCTCATGGCCAGCTGCTCAGAGCTCTGTAAACTCATTTTCCTTGGAGACGGGGACTGAGCACAAACAGGGAGAACCAGCAAGATGTTGGCACAGCCCAGATCCTCCTCTGCAAGGTGCTCTGGGCCTCAGCTGAGAGGTTCCCACAAGTGTGATCCTTACAAAAGTACACAGTGACGGCAACATGCAGAAAGAAAAATCATATAAACCAACCTGATTCTTTGTTAACAATCAAAAAATCTACATTTAAGAAATATTTTAATACACTGGTAGTTGGTGTGTGGTCCTTGTATATTCTTGATTTCAGGGACCTGTGGGGACCTTATGATGATCAGTCTCCTGGCTCCCTGGCTGTGTCTGCCTGAGAGGGGGTCACCATCACCAGCAAGTCCAGCCAGTATTTTTATTTTTAATATTTATTTTTAGTTATAGGTGGAAACAAGTCTTTATTTTATTTTATGTGGTGCTGAGGATCAAACCCAGTGCCTCATGCATGCAAGGCAAGCACTCACCTCTGAGCCATAAGCCCAGCCCCTCCAGCCAGCATTGTGTCCAACCAGAAAGAAGCCTGGGACTAAGAATAGCAGAGACCTGACCCTAACTGCTGACACCCACCCAGGGCCCTGTTGCCCCATGGATGTTCAGTGGTAGTGGGTCACAGACAGATTTCAGTGTCACCAAATGCAGCCCCAGGCTGAGGAGCTGGATGGTTCCTGCTGTCCCCTGTGCTCTCTGCTCCTGCCACAGTGCTTTGGCCTCCCACACATGTCCTCCCAGGGCCTCTGTCAGCTAGTCTCGGCTGCACACACTGCTTCCTTCCTGCTCAGCCCTGTTTCTCATCATTGTATCAAAGCCTCATCTCCAGCACAGTTGTGGAAGAATGTGCAACTCTGGAGAAGATTGAGTAGAGCAGCCGCCCTGAGTGTGGACCACCAGGAAGCCTTGGCCTGCATCTCTGAGGTGACTGTGAGGAACTTGCTCTTAGGTGTCCAGGACATCTGCCTCCCTGACATCGCCATACAATTGGATTCATATTTCTGGTCAACGTGAGGCTCCTGCTGCATCTCTTGGCCCAGAGCAAGGGTGCTCAGGCCCTGACAGAGTAATTCCTCTCCTGTGCCTGATGACGAGGCCCTTGACATTTTGCTCTTGGTTCTGTCACCTTGCCCCGTGGCTCACTCACCCGAGAGCTTCCCAGGCTCAATGTGCAGGACAGTATTTTCCAGCTGTCTCCACCAGACTTAGTCAGCCTCTCTAACCACGCCTGTCCAGCAGCCCCTCCAGTCAGCTGTTTCTGGTCTGAGTTTTGCATTTGCATGGTGATCTGTTTCAGAATTGGACTTTTCTTCCTTTCTATTCCTCTAGGTCACAAGTATTCTCATGTCCCACTTCCTCTGCGAAGGCCTTCTCAGTGGTGTAGCCTGTGGTGCTCCGTCATTGTCCTCAGCCTGCTCTGTTAACTGTGTCCACAATTGCCTCATGCCTGTGACTTGTCTGTCACTCATGGGTCACATCCAGACTTGAAATTCAAGCCCTGTGGTCAGTTTTCCACCCTTATCTTGCCTGGTCTTACCTTACTAATTTCTAGGACACATAATCACGGAATTGGGTTATGGTCTCCTATGTGTGCTGCACTGTAGTAAGTAATTAACTATGTTAAAAATATCAGTAGACAGAGCAGGACATGTGGTGCTTGCCTATAATCCCAGTTACTGGGATGCTGAGGCAGGAAGATGGTAGGTTCAAGGCCAGCCTCAGCAACTTTAAGAGGCTCTGAGCAAATTAGCAAGATGCTGCCTCAAAATTAAAAAAAATAAAATAAAAAAGGGCTTGCATGTGGCATATATATATATATATATATATATATATATATATATATGGACATGTGGTGAAAATTCTTCCTTCAAATGCTAGTTTGCTGACTCATGTTCAAACAACAGAAGAATCACTTGGGCTGCTGTTAAAATGCAAATGCTCAATGCTAAGTTGGAGAATGCTGATCTATCAGGCAACATTGTACATGGAGAATACATATTGCTCACAAGACTCTCTTGAGTCTGAACTTCAGTCCATCCTGAAACACTCTAGTTCCTAATAAATAATTTTGATTTGAAAAATCTGTAGCATTTTTCTGTGATAAATACAGTAAAGAAAAAGGAAGGGAAGCTTGAGAAATGAGTGAGGTTCTTCTTCATCCCCCAGTAGCTCTTCTTTAGTCCTACAGCTGGAAGGAGAGTCTCTCTTGGTTTTTTAGGAGGGGTAGTTTGTCCACTGTAACAAAGAACCACAAGTGACCACGGCTGCAGTCCCTTGGCAGCTCACCAGCAGTAGGTCGTTCTCATTTTTCTGTCCTTCTACATCCATGGCCAAGGTCTTCTTTGCAGCACACTCAGGCAGTTCACTCTTGTATTCATCCTAGGGTTATAGTTGCAATACAAGTTACAATAAGCTGTACAGATACTCGATCTTTGCTGCTACTGGAAATCTAATTGCAGCTTTCTACCCCCCATGACCAATCTCTCTCCTCTTAAGGTCATGTACTGGAGATGCACATGGTAGTGGTGAAGAACATTCAAAGAGTTACAAAAACTTTAGTCGTGCAGGTGAGAGCTGATGTAGGCTGGATATAGTCAGGTTTAGATAAAAAGATCAAAAGGAGGTTTTCTGTACAGAAAGTCAAAAGAAAACAGGAGAAAGTTAAGTAATAAAAGTATTTTTTTTAAAATTTTCTCACTGGTATCATTTCTATTAGGGAAATCACTCTGGTTTTCAAAGACAAAGAGGCTGCAATTTTCCTGGAACCATTATGTGTTTTATGTCAATTTCCCAGGAGGGATTAGTTATCAGCATAAAAGTGGAAACAAACTCTATAGTCCTTCTTGAAATTTTGTAGTAAATTGAGCAACATGGAGAAAAATTAATTATTTTACATTAAATTTTGACTTTACAGTTAAAAGTTATATGGAAGGTTAATTATCACACCTTCTCTTTTGCTTGGCTCCTGTTGGAGACACAGCATCTGGGCCAATCCAGGTTCCATATTGCTCATGTTTCAACCTGGGTAGAGAGTGTGGAGTAGCATCCTATACGATTTTTCAAGCTGAGGGATGAAGATCCTGGAAAGAAATTGTAACATCATGAAAAAGCCAGGGGACATGACACACAAATGTAGTTGTCCAAGGAGTGTTTTCCTCAAATTCTCTTACACTGCAAAAAAAAAAAAAAAAAAAAAAAAGGATTCTATTATGAACCAAAATTATTGATCTTCCAATGGCTCCCTGGGTCAATGGAGTAGATAACAAATATGCATAGATGAAGATGGGATATATAGAGTCTCAGGCCTTCAGTTATCATCAAAAATGAAGCAAAAAAAAAAACCCAGAATGCAGTCTTTTGTCTACATCCCATAAAAGTAAAAGTTGTACCAGTGCTAAAGATATTCCCAGATCCTGGAGATGAATTCTGAGGAGAGTCAGAGATTTGTGTATTCTGGAACAAGCTTAAGAAGGTAAATTGCATGAGGAGTAGCACAGTAACATCGGGGCATCTGCCTTACAACAGAGGGCCTGGCTTTGTGTTTCGGACTGTGACTCTGTGGGGATTGAGGTGGCTTCACAGAGAGCAGAAAGCACATCCCAGCCTTCCTACTGTTGGGAGTGCAGAGGGTGTAGTGTAAGGACATCTGATCCTTTGCTCAGAACTGAGTTGGGCTGCAGATCAGGAGGCTGATTGATAGGACTCCTAAATCCAGTCCTGCCTGCTGTGTGCACTGGGACAACTCCTTTGTTGTCCTCAGAGTTGATTATGACCTTCTCACTTTAGAGACCCACCCAAGTTATGATCACTGGGTAACAACAGAATATTCCAAAATTTTAAAATATCTCTGAAAGTGTATCTAGCTATAGGTTCAGATGTAGGTCAGTGATAGAACATTTGCATAGCATGCAAAAGGTTCTGGTTTCAATTCCCCCAAAACCAGAAAAACAAAAATCGGAAGAAAGAAAAAGAATATATATATATATATATATATATATATATATATATATATATATATCAACATAAACAAAAACATATCTATAACAATAAGAATATTAATTTTTTTTATTCTTTAAGAAAATTGTCCATTTTTAACAAATTAAAATATCTCTGAATTCTCTGAAGGCCATGACTATATTTGATTCCTTCAATAAATGACTCTCACTATATTCTTTTTACTTTTTATCATTCAAAAAATATTTTAGAATAGGTATTTCTATTTTCTGCCTAGTCCAACGTCACCTTACTCACCTAACCACACCTGTGTACTCAGGTCAGCCTGACTTGCTGGAAGAGAACTTGGTGTCTCTCAGCTCTGACCTTCATTGACAAGAAAAATGACCTACCTGGAAGCTGAGCACTGACTGTTCCCTGCTCTGAGTAAGACCCAGGATGATGACCCCTCTGCCTCTGGGGCCTCTGGGGATACAGGTGGTTTGGACTGAGCAGACAGAGACCCTGCCTGACCCACAACAGGGAGTGTATTTAAATCCCTAGGCAGCAGTAACATTCAAGGCTCATGCCACACCTTCTTTCTAGTTTCTGGTCACATCTTCAGACCTACTAAAAAGCAATCCCTTCAGTGGGGAAAACTTCCTGTATCCTTCTGTACCATCCCTTGCTTTTACAAAACCCACCTGCATTCTCTATCTGACAGTGATCACATGCATTATGGGTTGGGATGGTATAGAACCCTAACTTTAAGGCATGGAAATCACTTCCCAAATGGCCTACATCCTACAGTAGGACAGCCACAGAACCCTTCTGCACACCGCATCTCACACAGAGAGGAAATTCAACAGAAGAGGTCACAGAGTCCCTTGGGAAGTGCTTGAACAGCCCAAGCCATTTTTTTTTGGGGGGTCACAAGTTGCATCATTTAGGGACCCAGACTGTCTGGAGCATCTGAAAGGCAACATTCTAGGACCTGTGAGGAGCAGCCTGTAGGTCAGCTCTCAGAGATGGGGACAGGGCTCTCCTGCATAGGTATTGCTGCTCTAGGATCCAATTGAGGGGTGCAGAGGACCATGGGCCACTCCTTCTAGCCATGATGACTCTCAGTATCTCTGGGTTCTTAGTCACTGATAAAGTTTGTTGGGGACATTATGATTAGCCCTCACATATTTCTTTCTGGTTACTCAGACCAATACCTATAAAGGAGGTTACACTTCCAGTGAGCAGCAGGGCTGACCCTACATGAGTGTTGCTGTTAGGCCTGCTCCTCAATGTTGGATCCCACTGAGTGTCCCGCCCACAGAAGTTCTGTGCAGTACCCCCAGGCGCCTCACTGGGGTTGGGAGTCATGACTTAGCCCCCGACCCACTGCCACTGACCCGGGAACAAGGGATGTGAGCAAGGAGCTTCATGTGAAAGGAAATTTACTTTAGCCAAAGTGACCATGGTATTCATAATTCAGGAATGTCTTCCATCCCTTGAACTAGGATATGCCCAGAAAATACATTGTTAAGATGCTCCAAAACAACCCATTAACTTGAACAAGGGAGACACTCCTGTAATTTGGGAAATTTACTCACGTCCTTCCACCCTCACCCACTCTATTGTCCACAGTGAGCTGAAGGATTAGGATGCAAAGCACAGGTGGATCCTCTTTGAGCCAAGGCCATGCAAACCCTCTCTGAGGCCAGGGGGACACATGGCCATGGAAGTTCCAAGTGTCTGTAGAGACCAAAACTGGCCTCCAGAGAGACAGCTGATCTTCAGGTGGGTAAGGGCCACTTCAGATCTATATTTCCTTCTGCATGATGACTGTGACAGAGCAGGTTCTTAAGCCAATCCCAAGCAAGGTCCTTCTGTGTGAGCCTGAGTGTGCACAGTGGGGTGGATACACTAGGAAGGGAAGGGACTTCCTTGAGGGGGGGTGGAGCAGGGAAATCCCTGGGGAGGGAGGGGTGGAGGGTGTGTATGCACATCGGTGTTGGTTTTAGGTGGGTTGTGATTGAGTGTGGTTGCCATGGTATTAGGTTCTACTTCATGAAGGCTTTATAACACCTTATATGGAAAAAGTGCCTTTGAAAATGGAAATTATGGCTATTTAAATATTAGAGATTATCCTGTGTTAACCAGACATGCCCAAAATGCAGGCCCAATGTCCTCATAAAAATCAGGTAAAAATGTAAAGAGACACTTAACATAGATGGAACGATGAACGTCAAGGGTGATAAATGGTGAAACAGAGTCATGGGGCTACAGCCACCAGAGATGTCCCCTGTCACCTCCACACCTGGTGTTGGCCACTGGGGTCTGGCCCACAGCACTGTGGGGCATTGTGGTAATGCTACTGTAATCTCCAATCTCTGGTAAGTGTTACAGCAGATGTTGGTAACTCACACCCATGGGGCTCAGGGAACACCAGACTTTGGCTCCTGGTGTCCTCATCAACATCCTAATGCTCCACAGGAATGGACACTGGATGTTCCTCTGGTAGGAAATATAGCATGTGGAACCCCATAGTGCAGAGAAGCACCTACTTTCTGTAGAATGAACAGTGGTGGTGGCCAGTTGAAGAAGACATCTCACTACTGGGACATCACACAGTGTCCTCATTTTGAGATATTCAAAGGGGCTTAACACAGACTGTGTGACTGTGTGTTTACAGCATCATATTTCAAGGTGAGTCATTTGGTTTATCCTGGGAAACCCTCTGATATTTTTGCTGTGGCTTTCCACAGAGGAGGGAAGCAGTCATCCCAGCACAGCGGGGTGAACAATGTCCCACTCCCTGACTGTGACCATCCTTCCTTCACACTCTAAGAACCATAATGATTATATTGGTCTCCTGAAAAATATTCAGGAAAATCTCCAGGTCGTGAATCTTTACTGTAATCCCACCTCCCTTTGTTGATGTAAGGTATTATTTCTAGAATCTCAGGATCAGAACATGGGTGTTTATTGATTTCTAGCCCTGGCACCTGTGCTAAGACCTGTGCCCACAGGGGGGACAGAGAAGCTCCTGGGAGGGGTGAGCCCTGAGGGCACCTCCACCCTCACCCTGGAGTCCCAGAGAGTCAAGGGCATCATGGGTAGAGGTTCACACCTTCTGTGACAGGCGACACTGATAGCTGCAGAGGACCACAGCATCTCCATGTCTAGAATCTGTGACTTCTCTTGCCAAATGCCCAGAGCTTTAAAAGACTCACCAGAAATAAATGGTAAATATCTAAGGTGAGGAGTGTGATAATTAGAAAATTATATGACCCATAGCAGCTCCTGGGGCTTTCAGGCCTGGGCCAGCACTCAGCAGTTGGGTGGAGTACCCAATACCCCAGGGGAGTAGCAAAGAAGGTCCCAGAGGTGCTGCACCTCCAGGTTCACCAGACACTGGCCTATCCCCTCAACCTGTGCAGGTGCTAAGCAAGGGAGGGACCTATTCAGGCCCCCTGAAGACACTGCTCAGACCCCCACCTTCCCTGTAGGAGTCCTGGGGCACCACGTCCTGTGCGACTGGGGTTTCCTCTGCCCAGGCAGGAGCAGCTTCAATTTTTCTTTTTAAATCAAGTTTTCTTAAATTATTTTTGTATCAAGAAGAGACCCACTTGGAAGTGGGCTTGGAGGATGGTGATGCTGGAGCTCTGCAGGGGAGGGTATGTCAGCAGCTTGGTCCCTGGCTGAGGTCTAGAGTCTGCTGTGGCCAGGGAGGTTCAGCACATCACAGATGTGACTCATCCTAGCCACTAACACCGGGACAGAGGACATGGAAACAGAAGGGGGAAGTGAAGGTGTCCAAGGTCACCTACACAGGAACCCTCTTGGGACAGCAGACACTGTGGAGGTCACATTGGGAAAGAAAACAATTTGTTTCTCAGCCCTGGAGATAGATCAGAAAGTCCCAATGTGAGGAGGAAGAAGAGGATAGGAAGTAAAGAAAATCATGCACAGTTATGTCTTCACAGCACGGTTGAAAGACAGCTCATCCAGGATGAAGACTGTGGTCAATTAACTAGTGATAGTGATTTTTATGTGAAATATTTGAAAAAAAATTATCAATCACTGTAGGACTTAGTTAATTAGGCACACTGCAGAAGATATATATATATATATATATATATATATATATATATATATATATATTTAAGAAAATGTTCTTTTGAGATCTTGAGGTCCCTGCTTTTCCTAAGTGCCCATCCTGATCTTGCTATTGCTGTCCCCCTTTGGCAATGGGACTCCTTCCTCCCCTCTCAGATGCATCTCCAGATGCCCCTGGGCCTTCACTTACCCACACAGATAAACAGCCACACACACCACACACCACACATCACAGCAGACTCCACACAGAATTCAACAGGGATTGAAATGGTTCTGCTCCCTTTCCTTCCTGCAGTCACTCTTTCCTTCATGCCTTGGTCCCCATGACCATGAAGACATCAGTGCCTGGGTCACACACTGGCTCAGGTGCAGCTGCCTGTGTGAGGGCTGTTACTTATTCCTGCAAACTCTGCAATGCAGCTGAAAACCCTCAAGCACAAGAGTATGTCCTGGCTTTTATATTGCAAAAAAAATATGGTGATCTCAACTAAACTCCAGGTACAACTTTCACAGTTGAAAAGATCAACTGGGCAATGAAAAGGAAAGTTACAAGAACAACAAGCATCTTTTGAAATGATACAAAGGCAGCTTGTATGTAAAGTGTCAGCTAAGGTTTATTGTTCCACACAAAGGAGGACAGAAAGACCCCAGGAGGGTGGTGCTTGAAGGGAGCGTCCATCCTGGGAAGGAGGTTGAGGGCTGAGGACTGACTCATGCAGTCATCTGACATCAGGATCATGTGGCTATTTACAACTGTGTCTCCTGAGCTCTGACCCTAGAAGCTGAGGGGAATGTCTGGACATGTTCCTAGAGTAAGTGGAGCAGAAGTTGAAAACAGCATCTTCATATCAAGTGCATAGAGTTCACACACAGGCAGCCCTGAGTGCCCCACAGAAGGTCCCCTCTCACTCAGGCTATTCTAACATTTGGTCTCAAAAAACATGGCACACAATTACAGAGTATAACATATGATGATCTCCAATATGAAAATTTTCTGTAGAAATAATGTGTGAGCATGTCTGGCAAAAGGCACATTGTAGAAATATCATCATTAATATTGTGTTATGTAATGTTTGGAATCAAGTCTATGCTATAGTGAAAAGTGTTTGTTCAAAAATGATTTTTATATAAAATAATTAGTGAAAGTCATTAATGAAATCTCATTACCTGAGACCTATATTTTTGATACTGATATTTTTATGCCAACAATCATTGTTGGGAGAGTGAACAAGGAGATAGATTACTTTATGTTAAGATGCAGATAATACTGTCGGTAATCAGCAGATACATGTCCAAGTTATAATTCATGGAAATTATACTGATGTCCACTACCAAGTTTCTGCCTTCCCCTGACACTTCTGCATGGATTTGCACCAGGAATCACAGGATTGTCTCAATTAGATAATGTCAAGAGGAAAAAAAACCCTAGATTTTGTTTTGAATGAATGGATTAGCATCATAAAATGGCACAGGTGAGGTGTAAGGAGAATGCTCCAGAGTGTAGACAGAATAATGGATTCACAGGGGTCTGTGTGCTCATGCACACAAACAGTTAAGCTTTGCTGTTCTTAGCAAAACAAAGTGTTCTGTGAGAAAGTATGAACTCTTTGAAGGATGTCATTGTTGCTGTCTTAAGAAGACAAGAGAAAAGAATGTTCTGCCAAGTATAAAATTTATATATATATATATTTGCCTGGGAATAACTAACCACAAGTTAATTGATAAGAAATACGTAGCACTGTGACCATAAAAAATGTTTCCTGAGAATGTCTATCCATGCTTGTAAGTATTAAGCTGCCAAAAGGATGTTTTTTCTTCTCCCTTGTTTTAATTAACAATGTTGTATAAAAGCAGGAGAGAAAAAAGTAAAGACGGTGCTCATTTTCTACTGAATGTGTGTGTGTGTGTGTGTGTGTGTGTGTGTGTGTGTGTCTTTTTTTAAGCATCTCTGCTGTACCAGGAATTACAGATTGTCAGTGGGTTCTGACAGGCGTCATACCCAGCATCTCATTGGAGGATTCTTCTTCTTGCCGAAGAGGGTGTAAGCCACCTGAAAACTTAAAGTCTAAAATAATTGGGGAAAAACAAAAGACAAAGAGTTAGAAATATATTACAAAAGCCAAGGCCCTTATACATTCAATCTGCACAAGAGCTGGACTTAGCAAAGAAAAGATGGCTTGGGTTGTTTATTTAAGGGCGTGCATCAAAGGCAGGGATAAGATTTCAAGGGGGAGTCTTCCTTCCTGTTGTCTTACAGTCAGCAGGTTGATTGGCACATTGCCAGGTCACTCCCATCTCAGGTGCTGTGTGGGCCATGTCAGAGTGGGATAGAAATTCACAATGTCTCTGGGCAATTGACCTGAGAAAATGTCTACTGGTTATTCTCAGACACCAGATGTTCCTATCCACCAGGCTTCCATGCACAGTGACCCACACACAACCCATAGACAATTGTGACAATGGGTGGATCTCGGATATCACATTAACCTAGTAGATATTTAGGAAGAGCATATGGTGTGTGGACAGGGGTTACCCTGGTCAAAGATCTGTGCATGGACTCCTGGATGGCTGCTTGGCTGAGTGCCTGGAGGAGAAGACAGGAAATCAGACACAGTGATCCTAAGAAGATGCAGCAGATGGGCTTATGGAGGGGGTTCTGCATGTGCAGACTTTATGGATTCTGTGGAACAGCAGAGACAGTGCCACAGATGAGAGCTAAGTGGCCATGTGAGCAAGAAGAATCTCTCCTCTGGGAAGACTGCCTAGTCTCTGTGTCCCCCTCACTACCACCATATTTGCATAATAGATCCTTGATCAAGTGGAGACAGGGATCAGGGTCACCATAAGTGGTTTATCTCTTCACACCAGCTCTACTGCTGCTGGGGTACTAGAGCCACCTCATGGTATCTGATTTGTCTGCAGCAGAACCAAATGTCAGTTCCTGTAAACTGTGAGAAGTTGGAGTTTAATCAGTATCCCCTAGAGGGCTGTGGTTCCCTCCTCCTAGAACACACCTGTGCTGTGATCATGTGTGTCTTTCCTGCCCACAGCACTCTGAGGAGCATCAGCATCCAGACACTCAGACAAGGTGTGGTTGCTGAGATGTAAATCTTCTCACCAGGACCTACTGTGTGCTATAGGACCAGGATCACTAAGTGCCTGATCTTGTACGGCTTTCACTGGTCCTCTCATCACAGCATCACCCTAAGCCCACATGGATTTGGCCTCCTGCAGACTGTAGGAGTCTCCCTCAAGATGCACTTCATCTTTAATATCATGACTGATGGCAGGAAGGAATGTTTTAGGAAGTAAGGGGCATGTGACTTTCTACTCTTGCAACTCTAGACCCTACACGGTAGCAGGTCCTGATCCCAGCCTAAGAATGTCTTCCTGAGTTTACTACAGAATACCCTCAAGTGTATCCTAAAGCTTTATTAACTCGGGCCCATCAGACAGCACACAATCAGAAGGCACAATTCTTGATGGTTTGTGCCAAGTTGTGTAATTGAACTATATCAAGTATGTTTCTTCTTCTCATTTGGTGCTTGAGAAGAAGGTGCCCTGGAGGACATAAGGCCTGAGGAAGAGTAATGCACACTTGTCAAAAGAAGGTGAGAGCTGTCCTAACATGAGCATGACATAAAATCAGGAACAGTCAGAAGAAAGCACAATTGGACACTATTTTAAGCCCTGACCCTGCAAACACAGGCTCAGCAAAGGCTGCAGCTTTCCTTGGAAGGCCCAGGATGGAGAAGAGTAAGGGAGCAGGTAAAAAGAGGACTTCTTAGATTTCTGCTCCATGAGAATCTTCCTTCAGGATCATGTGTCATGTGTGGTATTTGATTTCAAACTCTTGCAGACTATAGGAGTCTCCCTCAAGATGCACTTCATCTTTAAAATCAAGAGCCCTCAGTTTAGAAACATGAAGAGAAAGTGTAGCTACTGCAAAGTGGCTGTGAGTTGCTCTATAGAGAATAGAAACATGACAGGAGCAGGGACCTTGGAATACAGATGGGGAATGACCATAAGGGGTGAGACAAGTGACAAGCATTTGATAGCTGGGTCTGATCATTGCACATTGTTGTCATTTGTCCAAATATCACTGTAAAACCCCAGGTCACCAGAAAAATGCAAATTAAAATACATAACACCCCCCTCCCCAGAGGATGGCCAAGTCCAGGAGGGAGCATCCCACAGGCAGCAGGAGGGGATCCCAGGCCATGTCCCTGCTGCTGAGCTGGTCCTGGCTGCAGTCACAAGCCACTCAAGCAGCTGAGTATTCTGGGGAGTGTCCACAAGTTGTTTACAAGATGGAGACAGGACATGCAAGACAGAGTGACAGATTCTGATAACACTAGGCATTCTGCTATGAAACTAAAGATGGTGAAAATACACATCTAAAAATAAATAAAATTCTATACCTGAAAACACACAGGACCTGTGTTCAGCATTGAAAACTTGGAGGACTCATGTCTGCCTTTCAGTAGGGGAATGAAATCAATACTGTCAAAGAGCCAGAATGTAGAGTATTACTCAGCACTGAAAAGAATACAGCAATCAAGCTGGGGTGAAATCATGTTCACATGTAACCCCAGCAACAAGGAGGCTGAAGAAGGAGGATGACAAGTTTAAGGCCAGGTTCAGCAACTTAGCAAGGACCTAACAATTCACAGAGATCCTGTCTCAAAACAAACAAACAAACAAACAAAAAAACAAAAAAAACTAATGTGAATGTAGCTAAGTGGTAGCACATGCCTGGATTCAGTACCAAGTGTGAGGAAAAAATTAAAAAGAAAAAAATAAAGAAAACACCTACCGCTCACATCATGGAAACCCGTGGAGGAAGCTTACCTGCACAGCACTCAGGTGAGAGCCAGTCTGAATGTCTCACCTGCTATAAATTCCAGGACCTGTCACTCAGCCCAGGTGAAACTACAGGATGGAAAATCATGAAGGTCCCCAGCAGAAGGAGGGGGGGTGAAGAGCAGATGGAGCTCAGACAGTGTGAGGGCAGGCCCTGCACTGTGCCAGGCCACACTGTTGTACACACATCACTGTCCACTTGTCTATTTCTACAGAATGCACAAAGTGACCCTGGTGTGACCTGTAGACCTGGGCAGAGGTTGATGAATTGTAACAAATGCAACAGAGTCTGGGGTGGTAATGAAGGGGCTGTGGGATCAGGGGGGACACAAGAGAACACTGTATTCACCCCAATTTTCCTGGGGACTTAAACTACACTCAAAAATAAAGTCTAAAATATTCCCATGTGGAATACATGGAGAGGCCTATATTTGGTGCACAACCCCTGATATGGCCTAATTCAGGCTTTTCAGGTCTGAAATTAGTTTTCTTTATCATACAGTGAGCTCATTACCTGCTGGGACTGAGCTGAAGGGTCAGGGTGCAGAGGAGCCACCTGGATCCTCTGACTGACCCTCCTTGTAGTGCTCAGGGCCTGGTGCCTCTGAGAAGGGCCCTCAGCAGGTTGAGGCAGCAGAAGGAGCAGCTGGGGCAGCTCACACTTCTGCTCCCTAGGAGGTTTTTGTCATGGCCTGTGTCTCTGTGGAAGGGTAACTGCTACCTTGTTGACAGTAATAAGTGGCAACATCTTCAGGCTCCAGGCTGCTGCTGATGAGAGTGAAATCTGCCCAGATCCATGGCCACTGAATCTCGAGGGGACCTCAGGTTGCAAAGTGTTTGCACGATAGATGAGGAGCTTAGGAGCTTGGCCTGGTTTTGGCTGATAACAGTGTAAATAACTGGGAATGCTCTGACTGTCCCTGCAGGTAATGGTGACTCTGTCTCCACAAGACACAGGCAAGGATGATGGAAACTGAGCCATCGTGATGTCACATCTGACACCTGACAATGGAAATATAAAAGAAATGTCCTTGTAAGTAGTGATGTTCTAAGAGGATTTCCTGAGTAGCCAGGCAGCACTGAACACACTGTGATTAGTAAATCCCTAGTGCTGTCCCTCCTTACCTGGGAGGCAGAGAAGCAGGAGCCCCAGGAGCTGAGCAGGGGCCCTCATGGTCATGCTGTGTCCTGACTTGTACTGACTCCTGCACAGGGTGTGAGCAGCCTCTTAAAAAGTCCTCAGGGCAGTGGGCTGTGCTGTGGGCACATGCAAATCAGAAGGGCTGGGCAGGCTGAGCAGGCATGAGCCCAGCTGTAGGGCTGGCTTCTCTCAGTCCCTCAACACTGACCAAGTGTCCCCATGTGTTCCAGGTCAGACCAAGGCAGCACCGATTTGCCTTTTAGAGAGTCTGTTTCTCTCTGGTGACATTTTGTTACTAAGGATATTTTAAGACAATTATTCAATTTTGAAGAAGACTTAAGGTCTGATTTGAGCAATTTTTTTCATACCTAATATGAGGATTACATAGGAGAAGGTTCTTGTAGAGAATACATAGTGAAGTGTTACAGAGGAGAATATCAGGCCATTAATAGTCTCTCGCATGTTCCTGATGGGAGGACACCTTCGTTTCATTTGAAATTATTTGAATGTGAAATAATTTTTAAAATAAAAAAATGCATTGGAAGAACATGGCTTTATGCAAAATCATTTGGAATGGCTCTATAACAGAACTACATTTATATCGGGCTAGGTCCTGCAGAAGAACAAAGATAATACCAAGTTTACTTGGTGAGTGTGCCACTTTGAGATCACCCTGTACATCTTTCATACCAGGAATTCAGTGGTCCTGGTTTGGTTTGGGGACCCCCATATCAGCCCCTTTTGCTGCCACTTCATCACATTCCCATGCCCATCAGCATGGGGGCTGACTAGTGGCATCAACCTGATGACTTCGCAATCCTCTGCTTCTTCCTCTGGCTCCAGTAGCTGCTTTAGCACAGCCTGAGCCCTGGAGGAGTCCAGCTCACAAGGAAGCAGACAGAGCACATGCCCTGGGCCTGCAGGGAGCTGCGCCCCTGCCACTGGCTCCTGCAGAGGCTCTAAGCTTCATGTGTCCCCAGCCACTACAGGGAGGTTCGCAAAGTGAATTCCTCCACATTCCCTCCTCACAATGGTCAAAATTGTGCCCAGAGCTGCCAGTTCCTTTATGCTGCATTCTGGCTGGGCACAAATCACGAGCCACTCAAGCAAGAACAAACTTTATTTTTTAAACTGCCGCCAATGCCCCATATGCTCCAGGCCCGATTGCAGACTGACCCACTCTGCATTCTCTCGGACCCCAACAGGAAGTCTCTCCTCCGGAATTCCTTCCTACTGCACTTCCCCAACCAATGAGAGAAATCTCCAGGAGTCGCCAGCAGGCCAAGGTGGACAGCAGGAGTCCAATATCCATATGAATGCAGATCTTAACATAATCATATCATCTCAATGGCTTGCTGGCATCACCTTTCAACCAAAAATGCCATGCATCATATTACTTGGCTGTGGCTCTTAGCACCTTTATCCAATTGTGTCTCATCTCTTAGCTGGTGGCAGGTGCCCTCTAACCTCTGCTCTTGTCCTGGACTGGAAGAGGCTCCCCTGTCCTTACCACACACAGCAGGACAGAGCAGGTGCTCAGTGTATCACACCTGAGGATGACAGTGACTGCAGACCCTGGTTTCAGGTGACAATCTTGGTTTATGATAGTGGGAATGGGGCCCTGCATTTACACGCAGAGCATACTCAGGCCCTAATCTCACTGGGAGAGGCCAGAGCAGGGGATCTCACAGGGCTAGCTCAAGCTGGCACTGCCTGAGGGCTGGACTGTGGCCCTGGGCTGGGGGGAAGCAGTTTTCCTGGGCAGTGTGGCTGAGGGCCTGGGGATGCAGAGCCCTGAGCATGAGCTGCCAGGCACAGGAGCCAGGGGGGACATCCCTCCACAGCTCTAGGTGCTGAGCGGAGCTCTGAGTCCACTGCCAATGTGAGAGTCCAAGACCATGAGCTCAGCCCTGGGCCTGGCTCTGAGGGGCAGCTGAGCTTGGCACATGCTTCATGGTCCTGGGGACTGACACCAAGAGGAAGGTGAAAAAACCTTCTGTCTCAAAGTCTTGTCAGAGCCAAAGTCCATGATGGTTACGAAGATAAGGAGCATGTGTCATACACTCAGATAAATTGTCTGTTTGCATGTAAGACATAATTAGTAAATCAACATATTATTAACTTATACTTTTATTTGGAATCTTTATCATCAAGTAAAATGCATATCACCTTAACTGTAGATAATAACAGCATAACCACTTTTTTTAAAATACAGATGACACATGATGGTTGTGACTCAGTGGAAGAGCCCTTGCTGAGCATGCATGAGCACTGGGTTTGATTCTCAGCATCATATAAATATAAAATAAAAGTATTGTGATCACCTACAACTAAAAATGTCAATTAAAAAATAGAGGTGATAATCCAAGTGCCATGGTGTACACCTGTCATCCTAGCAACATGTAAGCCTGAGACAGGAGGATCAGAAGCTCAAGATTAGCCTCCTCAATCTAGCAAAACCTGTCTCAAAATAAAAAAAAATAAAAATGTCTGTGGATGTGGCTGTGTAGTTAACCATAAGGTTCAAAAAAAAATACAGATAATAGAGTATATTAAAAGGTTAAAAAGATACACTAAAAAGAGGTAAACACAAGTAGTGCCCTAACAGGACATAGTTCATTATATAGAAAAAGGACTGTATCAATAGTTCACAAAGAGAACTTCAAATAAATAATAAAAATAAACAAATCAAAGATAAGGGGTCATGACCAGGAATGCACAAATCACAGAAGAAAAATAAAAATATACAATAAATATATGAAAATCCATTATAAATTATAAAAAATAACAAATAAGATAAAATGTTATTTTTGACATGAATTTGAGGGCAGAGTTTTAAGAAGAATATGGAGTGGACCAGTGTTAGGGAGAGTGACCCCTGCTGGAGGTGACAGTTGTTCCTGGAGGAATGGCCTTTGTCTTACATGGTCTGCTGATGGGAATCAAATGGAGGTTTTTCTGGATCCAGGAGTTATTTGCACATAAACTCACCCTCCAGAGGTTTCCAAGGCTGAGACCTGTACACTCAACACTGACCACTGTGGCATGTTTGAGTCGTTGAATACTTGGGAACAATCAAAATGTTCCCTCAAGGAAACAGACACTGGGCTGGGTAAGAAGCTCCGAGGTGGAGGCCCTGCCTTGCAGACACAGCCCTGGGTTCACCTCACACAGAGGGTGAAGAGAGTGGGGTCCCCATCTTGTACACATTTGTCTTTCCTGGAACTCCAGCCTTACTGGTGAGGATCTCTGTTCCTGCCCATCTTCCAGGGACCTGGAACAACTCTGCAGGGCCATAGGCCTGGAGTGCTGGAGTGAAGGCCTGTTCACCAGAGTCCAGGCTCAGAGCCACTGTTCCCATGTCTGGAGCAGCTGGTCCTCCTCAGATGGGCTCCCTCTCTAGCAGTGTTGCCCTCGTGGGGGCTCCAGGTACACTCAGGCCATCCTAGCTCTTGTGGAGTTAGTAGTGACCACACATAGCTTAGCACCCTGGGGACAGCCTGAGGGCAGCATTGACATTGCAGTTTCTTCTCCCCTTCCCCTCCTCCATTGATGTGCCCAGTGTCTGTTCCACACTACAGTGAAGCCTGCAGTGGGCTTTGTCCCCTCATGGTGACTCATGAGGCCAACTCACCCACTGCACACATGGCTGCACCCACTTCAGAGCTGTGGCCTTGTCCTCTTACTCCTCCAGGCCCACTGCTGACCCTTAGTTCTGACTCCACTCCATGTGTCTTCAGAGGAGGACATTCTTCTCAGGTTGTGATGATCACAGATTATAAAGCAAAATCAAAAACATTCAGGAACTTGCCTGTGAGGAGACTTATTCCACTGTGCACAGAGCCCCAGCAGCCATGAGCCTGGGTATGGGCACAGTTCCCAAGCCTGAGGGCTCCTCATGGGAAGGGATGTCTGCTGCTTTCCCAAGGCCTCTGAGGTCAGGACCATAGGTTGGGTTTCTTGTGGGGTTTTTTGCCATCTAGTGGCAGAGTTGAGGCATAGCAATTGGGAGATTTTGGGGTGTGGATTCCCAGATTCATAAAACTGATCCTCCTCCATCCATCATTAGGGCAGATTCTGTGGGAAACTCAAATGGTCCCTCTCTTCAGTAACTTGTTCAACTCGTTATGTACTGAAGACTAACACTGCACCAGGGATTCAGAAAACATACTGGTCTCAAGGGAGCTGGCATCTAGGTGTGTAACTCTCAGGATATGCAAAAGCTGGGGTTTTGCCAGAGAAGAGAATGGGCCTGAGCGACCCTGAGGTGGTGAGTTTTAAAGGTGCAGGAGGCTGAGGGCTCCTGGTGTGGAGAGGCCAACCCAGCCTCATGCTTCCCATGCAAAACCCTTCCAGAGCTGCTAAGTGTCTCCCAGGGCTACCAGGAAGAGCTTCCAGGCTCAGCAGTTGGGCCAGGGCAGCTGTGGCAGTTTAGGAGAAGTGCAGAGTGTCCCAGAGGTTCCCAGGCTCCATCCCCCAGTGCCACACTTGGTCCTTCCTCCCAGCCTCTGCAGGGTGCTGAGGAAGGAAAGGGACCTTCCTTTGCAGCCCCAGCATGCCAGGCTTCCCACATTGCATCTGGCCTTAAAGGAGCCCCAGATCACCACCTGCACACAGGACACCTGACACCCTCTCAGGGAGCAGATGGGGTGACTTTTTATCTAAAACCATAAACTTGGACAGAAGCAGGAGGATGGTGGTGGTGGGGCCCTCCAGATCAGGTGCGTCAGGAACTTGGTTCCTGGCTCAAGTCTTGGCTCTGCACAGCAGGTGCTCAGCACAGGAGATGACAAGTTCTGTGCCAATGAACAATGGAGAAACTGACTTGGGGACATCTCAGGAATTGGAAAGACCACAGCAATGTCACCATTAAAGATTTAAAAGTTAAATTTCCTTTGAAAAGAGACTAAGGGACACCCTTCTTTCATGGGGGCTCTTAGGAAGTAGTTTCCTGTGCTCAGCCACTCAGGGACACTGAGGGTGGTACATCTGTGGTCCCAGGAGACTTGGTTATAGCTCAAGATGGTGGCAGACATGGGCATCACCCACATGGAGCTGGTTCTGTAGGAATGCAGGATGCAGGAGTCAGGGGTCATAAGGTTCCACTGAGATTTCCAAGGAGGCCCTGAAGGCCAGGTGGGGTGCATCAGGGCTGAATCCCTGCAGCAGCCCCTGAGAAGACAAGGTGTAGAGATGTGAGAATGGAGGTGGCATTGCAGAGGAGACCCTGGAATTGGGAGATGTCAACAGCATGGGACATCTGCTGAGGCAAACTCTGAATCCAGCAGCAACAAGTGGGAAGGGAGGCTATGTGGGCTGCAGCCAGCAAGTCCACAGGGGCCGAGCCCTGTGTCAACCCTTTGGACAAAACTTCACTGTGCCCCATGCCTAGGTGCTGGTTAGGGGACTGCAAGGTGGGTTTGCCCAACTGGATTTTACAGTCCAGCTTTGGCAACATCACTTCTTGCTGTGGTCCTGTTCCTCCGCTTTGAAATGGGAATGCTGACATTCAGCCACTGGATGATGGACAAATGTAACTTGCTTTAGACTTTTACAGGGGCTCACCATCCTGAATCTTCCTTGGTCTCAGAGACTTTAAACTTGGACTTTAAGGTTATGCTGAGGTGTAAAGACTGTGGGATTCCCAAAGATGGACTCAATGCACTTTGCATTGTGATATGGACATGAGCTTTTCAAGGTCAGGAGTAAATTATTAGGATTTGAATATTAAATGTTTCCCAAAAGCCTCTGTTAACCTGGGTGTCTTCAGAGGGCAACCATTCAGAATAGGAGAGTGTGACATCATGAGTCCATCTTAGTCTGAATGGACAGTGTCAGGGATAACTGCGAGGAAGTGGAGCAGGACTAGAGGGGGTGGGCCACTGGGTGTGATCCCTGGAGAGTTGACCTACCTATGTTCTTTCATTTTTCTCCCCATCCCTCTCCTGTTGACATGACCTGAGCTGCATCTCTCTGCCACGTTCCCTCTTGTGACATCCTGCCTCACCTTGGCCCTAGGGCTATAGAGTCAGTTGACCATGGACTGAACCTCCAAAACCATGAGCCAACATAAACCTGTCCTTCTCTCAGTGTTCATGTCTGGTCTTTTGGTCCCAGAAATGAAGAGCTCACTAAAACATTTCATTTGATCCAGCTCTTATATGAGTGCATTATCTTTTCTCATATTTGTTATTTTTCCTGTTCACTTTCAGCTGTTAACTTCTAACTTCATACATCGGCATCAGAGGAGATAATATGCATGTTCTATGTTCTAAGTCTTTGTAACATCATTGATATTTGCTTTGTGGCCTAACACATGCAGGATCTTGGAGAACATTCCATGTGCACTTGAGCAGTCATTCAGCAAGCCATTGTGGGTGGAATCCTCCTACATGTCGGTTAGGTGCGTGGCAAGGCTGCAGGTCTCTGTTTCCTGACTTGTCCTCGGTTTGGTGTCCCAGGGACTATTGAAAGTTCAATAGTGAGGTCCCCTCTTTAACTGTATTGTTGTTTGTTTGTCCCTCAAATCTGTCCCTACTCTTAGATGTGTTTTAGAGCCTTGATTTTTGGTGCATGTATGTTTGTAATATTTATCACTTGGAGAATGGACCCCATTATCATTGTGTAATTTTTTTATCTCTCCAATCAAATTTGAAACAATTATGTATTTCTGAAACATAATGCATAAAAGTAGAATGACTACTTTCCCTGATGTTTTTCATATTTTTACCATCAAGCTCTGCTTGTTCTGAGATCTAAGGTGAGATTACTAAATGAACATGTACATACACAATTTCAATCCATTTTGCCAATTTTCACATTTTGAGTGGATATTCACCCATTTACATTCACCAAAATTACAGACCAGGAGGAGCTTCCCTTGGCCATTCTTCTGTGCTTTCTGTCTTCCTCCTGCCTTTTTAATCCCTAAATATCCTCCACTCCAACTACCTTTCTCTTTAGTTTATGTTGGGAGTTCAATGTTTTGATTCCCTTCTCATTTTTTTTCTGTTTATATGTTAGCTTTTTCTGCTGAGAGCCATAGCCCAGTCAGAATGACACATGACATTTTTTTACCAGAATGGAGTGGTTGAGAGGTGATGCCAGCAAGCCATTGAGATGATGATGGTTATGTTAAGCTGTGTATTCAATTGTATATTAGACCCCTGCTGTCCGCCTCAGGCACCAGCTACTTTGGAGTTCTCCTGCTACTTTGGAGTTCTCAAGGGGATTCCTGGTGAGTTTGCTTGGTTGGGGAAGTGCTGGAGGAGGGATTTCCAGTTGGTGTGGTGTGTAATGGAAGAAGGCTGCATGCATGGTGTTTGTGGGACTTTGGAAATAAAGTTTGTTACTGCATGAGTGGCTCTTGATTTGTGCCCAGCAAGACTGCAGCATTTGGTGGCCCATGTGGGGAAAACCTGAAGCTCAGAGGTAAGTGAAATTGCTTGCCCCTGAGGGATGGTGAGAGAATGGGTGACCATTTAAAAAAAAATGTGTTCTTGTTTTGATTTGTTTTGTTTTTGTTTCAAGCTGCCTATCCCTTGAACTTTCTCAGGCAAACTGGGAAAAATGGTTGGCGCAAGGTTTGAAGTTGTCCGGCCCTGAGGAAAAGATAGAGATAGATCATGAATATACATTTCAAAAAAATAGGAAAATTGATAGAACAATTTTTTGTTCCATTTTTATTTCGTTTTGCTTTGGTTTTGTTTTGAGTTATCTGTTTGAGTTGCATTATCCATGTAGCAGAAATATGGGGTCAGAAATTAGCAAAATTACAAACCGAAAGAATGTTAAGTAAATTGTTAGAGGAAGGAGGCACCCCGTGAAACCAAAAACAGTCAGGGCATACATTGATACAATACAAAAATGTAGCCCATGGCTTTTTAAGGAGGAGTTGTTGAATATGTCACATTGGGACCATCATGGTGAAGATTTAATGGACAGGGAAAAGAAAAACCCAGGAACTCTGCCAGTTGGAACATTGCCATTGTGGATGATGACACAATTTTGTTTGACTAGTCCAAATCTTTCAGTTCAGTTTATGGTAGAAGACACATTGGATCAGGAAAAAGAGGAGGCCTCTAGAGATAGTCAGAAAGGGGAAGAAAGTTTAGAGCAGAAAAAGCCATCAGGTGAAAAGTTAAAACAGGAGGCTGCTACTAACACCTTTCTATCACCAGAGGGCGTAAGTGTCCAACCAAGAGCTCCACCTATGGGGCCCCCAATGCCCATAGTTGATAGATGGGATGCTGAGACCTCAAAGATTAGCATGCCTTGTATTTGAACAGTCAGGAGGGCAGCAAATTCATCCTGTTTTAGATTTCAAAACAGTGAAACAGCTAAAAGAGGCTGTAACAACCTATGGTCCTCAAGCACCCTTCACTATAAGGTTGGTCGAATCCATTACCAGCTTGAACATGACACCAGCAGATTGCACTAGTATGTGTAAGGCTGTGCTAAATGGAGGACAATACCTGTTATGGAAGGTTGCCAATGAGGAATTTTGCATGGAGATGGCTAGGCGAAATGCAGCAGCTGGTTATCCTCAGAGAAATCTAGATATGTTGTTAGGAAAAGGACCTTATGAGGATCAGCTGCAACAAATTGCATATGATCCTGCTATACACTCACAAATTGCTACAGATGCAGTTAGGTCATGGAAGACTTTTCAAGGACATGGAGATTTACAAGGTCAGTTATCTAAGGTAATACAAGGAGTTAATGAACATTACGCTGAATTTGTAGATAGGCTTATTCAAAGAGCTAGTAGAGTTTTTGGGGATACAGAGCAAGCAATGACATTAAACATCTAGTCTTTGAACAAGCAAACAGATGTTGCAAGGAGGCCATTAGACCATGGGAACATGGAGATTAAAACACATATATTAAATTATGTAGAGACACTAATGAAAAAGGGCAAGTCTTGGCAGCTGCATTAAAAAAGGCTTTAGATGCCAGGCCGAAAACATGCTACAATTGTGAACAAACAGGACATTTTAAAAGGAGTTGCCCCATAGGAGGAGGGTTTAACAAAGCTAGGTATCAAATGAGTAGAATACCAGGTATTTGCCCACAATGCCATAGAGGGAGACATTGGGCTAATGAATGTCATCCTCAAACCACCATAGAGGATACTCCATTATCAAAAAACAAATAAGGACCAGGTGTTTACTCATGATATCATGGAGAAAAGCATTGGGCTCCATTGCCAAAAAATGGACGGGGGGCCCAATGCTCCGGTGCCCACAACCACAAATATACGACGCAATGGAGGAACCCAGCAACACCATCAGGGTAGTGCCTAGGACACATTTTCCATTAGATCCCTCATCAGACACACCAGAGGAAGGGCAAGGTTGGACATCTGCACCTCTGACAGAGCAGTACTAACTCCAGAGATTGGAGTTCAAATCATTCCCACAGGAGTAAAAGGACCTCTTCCCCAAGGAACAATAGGCTTATTATTGGGATGCAGTTCTTCTACTCTAAAAGGACTTATGATAATTCCTGGGGTAATTGATTCCAGTTATGAAGGTGAAATAAAAATTATACCTAGTTCTCCAAGAGGTATATCAGTAATTTCACCAGGAGATAGAATAGCACAGTTATTAATAATACCCAGCCTGCATGATAAGTTTTTCAGGCATACTGTACTAAGAGGTTCCAGGGGATTGGGCTCCACAGGTGTAGATTGGGCTATGCTGTCTTTAAATTTAGATTCTCGCCCAATGCTAAAACTAAATATTCAAGGACATGAATTTCATGGGCTACTGGACACAGGTGCAGACCTTAGCATCATATCTTGTCAAGAATGGCTGAAATATTGGCCATTCCAACAGGCCACTCAAATGCTTCGAGGCCTAGGAATGGCAACTAATCCCCATAGAAGTGCAATGGTATTAGATTGGAAGGATCCTGAAGGATGTGAAGGAACTACTCAGCCATATGTATTGGATCATCTTTCTATAAATTTATGGAGATGAGATGTCCTAGATCAATTAGGTTTGACATTAACAAATAAAATCAATCCAAATGTGCCCACTATTATGGCTAGACAAGTTTTTAGCAGAAAAAAAAAAGATTAGGAGAACAAGAACAATGTATAGCAGCACCAATTCTAATAGATCAAGGAATAAATATACATGGATTGGGTTTTCAGAAGGGGTCACTGAGACAATAAAAATTACTTGGAAATAAGAAAGACCAGTATGGGTTCCTCAGTGGCCCCTGACTAAAGAAAAGATACAAGTAGCCCATGACCTGGTCAAACAACAATTAGTGGAGGGACATATACAACCTTCTGTATCTCCCCATAATACTCCCATTTTTGTCATTAAAAACGAATCTGATAAATGGAGATTATTGCAAGATTTAAGAGCCATTAATAATGAGATAGTTATTATGGGACCTGCTCAATCAGGGATTTATTGTTAATGCCTGAAGCAAGAAAGGCATTAAAAATTATTGAAATATATATGGAAAATATGAATTTGGATAGAATTGATATGTTTGCCTTTATTATTTATTGTAATACCAACAAAAAATATTCTTACAAGAGAATTTTGACAAGAAGGTCCATTATTGTGGATACATTTATCTTATTCTCCTAACACTTTTTAGTTTAAGTATGTCCCATTTGTTGATTCTTGATTTTAACTCTTGTGTTATGGGTGTCCTATTAAGCAATTTGGAGCCCAACCCCACAATATGTAGATCGTAGCCAACTTTTTCTTCAATCAGATGCAGAGTCTCTGATTTGATATCAAGCTCCTTGATCCATTTTGAGTTAATTTTTGTGCATGGTGAGAGAAAGGGATTCAGTTTCATTTTGGTGCATATGGATTTCCAGTTTTCCCAGAACCATTTGTTGAAGATGCTATCCTTCCTCCATTGCATGTTTTTAGCCCCTTTATCAATTATAAGAAAGTTGTAATTTTGTGGATTGGTCTCTGTGTCCTCTATTCTGTACCATTGGTCCACCCACCTGTTTTGGTACCAGTACCATGCTGTTTTTGTTACTATTGCTCTGTAGTACAGTTTGAAATCTGGTATCGCTAAACCTCCTGATTCACACTTCCTGCTTAGAATTGCTTTTGCTTTTCTGGGTCTTTTATTTTTTCTATATGAATTTCATGATTGCTTTATGTATTTCTACAAGAAATGCCATTGGGATTTTGATTGGCATTGCATTAGACCTATAGAGAACTTTGTGTAATATAGCCATTTTGATGATGTGAGTTTTGCCTGTCCATGAACAGAGTATATTTTTCCATATTCTAAGATCTTCCTCTATTTCTCTCTTTAGGGTTCTGTAGTTTTCATTGTATAAATCTTTCACCTCTTTTGTTGGGTTGATTCCCAAATATTTTATTTTATTTTTTTGATGATATTGTTAATGAGGTGGTTGTTCTCATTTCCATTTCAGAAGATTTGTCACTGATATCCTGGAATGCCTTTGATTTATGCGTGTTGGTTTTATATTCTGCCACTTTGCTGAATTCATTTATTAGCTCTTGTAGTTTCTTTGTAGACCCTTTTGGGTCTGTTAGATATAGTATCATATCATCCACAAATAGTGATAATTTAAGTTCTTCTTTTCCTATTTTTATGCCTTTAATTTCTTTTGTCTGTCTAATTGCTCTGGCTAGTATTCCAAGAACTAAATTGAATAGAAGTGGTGATAGAGGGCCTCCCTGTCTTGTTCCAGATTTTAGAGGGAATGCCTTCAGTTTTTTCTCCATTTAGAATGATGCTAGCCAGAGGCTTAGCATATATAGCTTTTACAATGTTGAGGTAAGTTTCTATTATCCCTAGTTTTTCTAGTGTTTTGGACATAAAGGGATGTTGTACTTTGTTGAATGCTTTTTCTGCATCTATCTAGATGATCATGTGGTTCTTATCGTTAAGTCTATTGATGTGGTGAATACCATTTATTGATTTTTGTGTATTGAACCAGCCTTGCATCCCAGGGATGAATCCTACTTGATCATGGTGCAAAATTTTTTTTTGATATGCTTTTGTATTCGATTCGCCAGGATTTTATTTAAGATTTTTGCATCTAAGTTCATTAGAGATATTGGTCTGTAGTTTTCTTTCTTTGAAGTGTCTTTGTCTGGTTTAGGGATCAGGGTGATGTTGGCCTCATAGAATGAATTTGGAAGAGCTCCTTCTTTTTCTATTTCTTGAAATAACTTAAAAAGTATTGGTGTTAATTGTTATTTGAAGGATTTGTAAAACTCTGCTGTATACCCAACCAATCCAGGGCTTTTATTGGTTGGTAGTGTTTGATGGCTTCCTCTATTTCCTCATTTGTTATTGGTCTGTTTAAATTGTGTGTATCTTCCTGACTCAATCTGGGCAAATCATATGACGTAAGAAATTTATGGATATCTTCACTGTTTTCTATTTTATTGGAATATAGGTTTTCAAAATAATTTCTAATTATCTTCTGTATTTCTGTAGTGCCCGCTGTGCTATTGCCTTTTTCATACCTTATGTTAGTAATTTGAGTTCTCTCTCTTCTTCTCTTCCTTAGCATGGCTAACGGTCTGTCGATCTTATTTATTTTTTCGAAGAACCAACGTTTAGTTTTTTAATTTTTTCAATGATTTTTGTTTGTTTGTTTGTTTCAATTTCATTGATTTCCACTCTGATTTTAATTATTTCTTCTCTTCTACTACATTTGCTGTTGTTTTGCTCTTCCTTTTCTAGGGTTTTGAGATGAAGTGTGAACTCATTTTTTTTTTTTTGAAGAATGTACTCCAGGTAATGAATTTCCCTCTTAGAACTGCTTTCATTGTGTCCCATAGACTCCGATATGTTGTGTCTGTATTGTCATTTATCTCTAAGAATTTTTTGATTTCCTCCTTTATGTCTTCTGTAACCCATTGATCATTCAGTAACATATTGTTCATTTTCCAGGTGATGCAGGATTTTTCCTTCCTATTTTTATCATTGGTTTCCTGTTTCATTCCATTATGATCAGATAAGATGCATGGTATTATTTCCACACCTTTATATTTACTAAGAGTTGCCCTATGGCATATTGTATGATCTATCTTTGAGAAGGATCCATGTGCTGCTGAGAAGAACGTGGATCCACTTGATGATGGTTGAAATATTCTATGTATGTTGGTTAAGTCTAGATTATTGATTGTGTTATTGAGTTCTATAGTTTCTTTATTCAGCTTTTGTCTGGAGGATCTGTCCAATGGATGGAGCAGTGTGTTGACGTCACCCATAATTATTGTGTTGTGGTCTATTTGAGTCTTGAACTTGAGGAGAGTTTGTTTTATAAACGTTGCAGCACCATTGTTTGGTGCATACATATTGATAATTGTTATGTATTGTTGGTGAATGGTTCTTTTTAACAGTATATAGTGTCCTTCTTTATCCCTTTTAATTAACTTAGATTTGAAGTTGATTTTATTTGATATGAGGATGGCCACTCCTGCTTGCTTCTGAAGACCATGAGGGTGGTATGATTTTTCCAAACCTTTCACCTTCAGCCTCTGTATGCCTTTTCCTATTATATGAGTCTCCTGAAGGCAGTATATTGTTGGATCTGTTTTTTTTTTTTTTTTTTTTTTTAATCTTGGTTACTAGCCTATGTCTCTTGATTGGTGAATTTAAGCCATTAACGTTTAGGGTTCCTATTGATATATGGTTTGTACTCCAGTCATGCTTATTTATTTATTTATTTATTTATTTATTTTAATTTGGCTAGTTTTTCCTCTTTGGTTATTTCCTCCCCCCCCCTTTACTGAGTTACCTCCCACTGTTAGTTTTGGGTGCTGTTTTCCAATTCCTTTTCTTGTAGTGTTTTTCTCAAAATGCCTTGCAGTGCTGGTTTTCTTGCTGTGAATTTTTTTAACTTTTGTTTCTCGTGAAATATTTTAATTTCATTGTCAAATCTGAAGCTTAATTTTTCTGGATACAAGTATTCTTGGTTTGAAATACGTTGTTCCAGGATCTTCTCGCTTTCAACGTCTGTGATGAAAAGTCAGCCATTAACCTAATTGGTTTACTCCTGAATGTAATCTGCCTCCTTTCTCTCATAGCTTTTAATATTCTTTCATTGTTCTGTATGTTGGATATCTTCATAATTATGTGTCTTGGAGTTGGTCTGTTATGGTGTTGTATGTTTGGGGTCCTGTAGGCTTTCAGGATTTTGCAATCCATTCCATCTTTTATATCTAGGAAGTTTTCTAAAATTATTTCATTCAACAGATTGTTCATTCCTTTGGTTTGAACCTTTACACCTTCTTCTATCCCAATGACTCTCAAGTTTGGTTTTTTTATGACATCCCATATCTCTTGTATGGATTGCTCCTGTGATTTCTTATCAACCTTTCTGTGTTGACTATATTATTTTCGAGTTGATAAACTTTTTCTTCATTATCTGATTTTCTGACTTCTATTTGATCTAGTCTATTTGTAATATTCTCGTTTGAGTTTTTAATTTGGTTTATGGTTTCCTGCATTTCTAGGATTACTGTTTGACTTTTTAAAAATCTCTATCTCTCCTGGTAGAGTTCATCCTTTCCAATTTAAATTTGCTTATGCAATTCGTTTTCAAAGTATTCTTTCATGGTTTTGATTTTCTGTCTAATGACTTCTGTAAGATTGCATTCCATCTGAGTCAGGTGTGCCTTGAGTTCTTTCTGTGTCCATTTTTCTGATGCCTCTAGGTTCTCCTGTAAATTTAAGTTGTCCTGAATTGTTTCTAATCCTTTTTTCCCTGTTTTTTTTTTCATGGTGTTCATGTTACTTTCCAACTCTGTTTAACTGCTGTGTTTCTGTTTTCTCCTATAAATTTGTTTTGGTTTTGTATATCTCCGTAGTCTCTCCTTTGGGGTGGGAGACTATGCCTAGAAATGTTGTGCTTTATTGTGATTTAAAGCTGATTCATTCAATTCATAGAAGGCTTACAGATTCTGTATGCATATAGTGATTTGTTGTTTGATCTTAGGACTTTATGTTTACGTTAGATGCTATGATGGTATGTATGAAGGTTAGTATGTCTTGGCTACTTTGGAAGATTGCTCTAATTAAGGGGGATATTAACAGGTGATTCGATCAGGGTGTTTGGTAATAGCTAGGTATTTAGGAGCCCTATAGACAGCCTCGAAACCATCACCTATTTGCATTTAGACAATTACACATAATTGGGATGAAAGTTGGGGGAAAGGGGAAGGAAGGTGATCTTAAAAAGAAAGAGTGAGAAAGAGAGATAGAATAGAGGAGAATGGAAAGAATAATAAAACTTGAAAAGGCAAAGAAAGAAGGAAGAAAAAGGGGAGAAAAACTAATAAAATAGAAATAAAAAATATTAAGTCTTAGAAATCCATTTTCTTCTCTTCCAGTAGGCAGAGCTGTCCCCTGTTAACAGAGCTTCTGCCCTCTATGTGCCAGCAGCAATCCCTGTAAGGTGGCTCCTGGGAGTCTCTCCATCCTGTTAGTACAGAGCTGTTTCTCTTCACTGGCCCCTCTCCCCCTTCCTTCTGCCAAACAGCCAGGCCCACTAACCAGAGGTGCTCTCCAAGGATCTGGTTACACTTGCAGCCCCACTGCATGCCCTATTTCCTGAACAACTGAGCACTCACTCTGTCATTCATCCAAGCCCCAGTGCTGTGGAGTGGTAATCTGGGAACCAACAGTTTAATTTTTCTGGACCCCTTTGGTGGGCACGCCCCCTCCCGGGAACTGGCGGCTAAGACCTTGGGTGTTGCCGCTGGTGGTAAGGGAGTTGGGCATTGAGAATCCCCTCTGCTTCCCTTGGCCCCTACAGACACGTCCACGCCACTGTTGGTAGGGGGAATTGGGGGTCGGGAGTCTTCTCTGCTTCCCTCCGCCCCTAAAGTCATGCCCATGCCGCTGGTGGTAGTGGGAATTGGGGGTTGGGAGTCAACTCCGTTTCCCTTGGCCCCCACAGTCATGCCCACGGAGCTCTGGGTCGAGTTTTTCTGGCTGTATGTATCTGGTGGGGGTGGGATCGTAAGTGAATAGAATGAAGAGTTTTCTGCCAATAAATAGAATAACCTAGAAAAAATGGATAAAGTCCTAGACAGAACCAACCAACAATACTAAATCATGGAGAAACAGACAATTGGAATAGAGCAATATAAAGAAGGAGATGGAGTCAGTAACCAAGACCCCCCCCCCTAAGGGCTGGGGTGTAGCTCCGTGGCAGAGGTCTTACCTAGTGCATGACAGGCCCAGGGTCCATTCCTAAAACTTCAGGAAGGAAGGGAAAGAAGGAGGAAAAGAAATCATCTGTTAAAATCTCAGAATTCAATGGCTTCACTATTGATTTTATGAAACATTTGAAATATTGCACTGTCAGGATTGAACTAGGGGCCTCTTGCATTCCAGCAAGTGTTCTACCACCCAGCTACATACCCAGCCCCTCAAATATCTAAATAACATTGATCCTTCTTGCCCAGCACAGAGGTGCATACCTGTAATCTCAGCTATTCTGGAGGCTGAGGCAGGAGGATTGTAAGTTTTAAGCCAGGCTTAGTAAAAGTGAGGCACTAGGCAACTCCATGAGACCCTGTCTCTAAATAAAATACAAAGCAGGGCAGGGGATGTGGCTTAGTGGTTGAGTGCCCCTGAGTTCCATTCCTCATACATTGCCACCCCCAAGAAAACATTGAGGATTTTTAAGCTACCAAAAATTGAAGAGGACAGAGGACTCCCAAATTCTGGACTTGTTTGACTGTAGAATGTGTGAAGGCTGCATTGCCCAAGAACCCAGAGCAGACCCTGCAGCACTGACCATCTTCTACCTTTGGAATGTGAAAACTGAGGCTGTCCACTGGAGAGACAGAGGTCACCTGCAGGAGAAGCACCCAGCCCAAGCCACACCCACCCCCACATCTGTGGGAAGCCTGCCCTGGCACAGCAGGGAGCTAGCCAAGGACTGTGAGCAGGCTCTGTCTTGTGGGGATGAGAGCTCTGTCTCTGGTGCTGTGCAGAAGAGCTCAGGAACATTGACAGAAAACAAATAAAACAAAAAAAACAAAAGTCATTTGAAGTCACCAATGACACCTCCAACTGGCCTGTCATTAAGAAGAAAACCCAGGAGCCCTGGCTGAAAGCAACTCAACTTGAGGCAGGAAGATGAGGCCAGCATGAGGCTCCAGCCAAGCTGACCTGCTATGGACAGCTGCATGCAGCAGCCGGGTACAGCTGCAGAGGACCCACCACCATGCCACAGTCTCTCAGGAATAAATGAACCATCACTCAGTCTGAGGGTCAGGGGCTCTATTTTGCAGTGATTGATTTTGGAATCCTCCATCCATAAATTCCTTGGCACCTCTCCCCTGTGGTGGAATGTGAGTTGCACAGTGTCCCCTGCCCCTCCTTCAGTAGGTCAGAAGCACAGCTCTGAGAACCTGCAGAGCTGCAGAAAGGCCTCTTCACACATCCCGGGCTGCACTTCCTGCAAGGAGCAGGTGTCTGCACCAGGGCAGGGTCTAGAGTACACAGGGGTGAGAGGCTGCTGAAGTGCTGATGACAGTAAAACACCCCTACATCTTCAGCTTCCACTCCATGGATGGACAGGCAGAAGTACAGGAAGGGGTTCCAGCAGCCCTGGCAGATGCCCCAAAGATGAGCAGCCTGGAGTCTCCTGGGTCTCTGTGGGTCCCAAGCCAAGAAGATTCCTACTGCCATGCTACTTCTACAGGTGATGGAGACAAAGTCACCTTGAGAGGCTTCCGGGGTCTCTGGGAATGGGTCTGGGTGATCTTCCCCCTGCAGCCTGCAAGGACACAGCATCCAGGGTGCACCATGAGTTACTTCTCTCAAAGGATTGTTAGAAAAACAGTGTCCCGACCTCCTCAGAGAGGCCCAAGGCAGGTTCAAAGCCCCTGCCTCTGTCTGCCTCTCTGTTACCCTGAGGCTCAGCTTCGGGTTCCCAGTAGTGAAAACAACTCACCATATTACACTGCCATATCCAAAGCACACTGACAAACAGTATCTCTAGTCCTACAGCTAAATTCCCAGCTTAATGTCTTCAACCTGAATGTGCTTACACTGAAACCCCACCACCAGGAGGCACTCATGTTTGCACTCATGTTCAGGCATTAAATAGGCACAGCTGGCCGTGGTGTTCATTTGCATACCTGATGGCCTGAGGCGGAGCTACTCTCCAGGGTCCCCCAGGGCTGGCAGGCTCTCTCCACCTGATGCTCTATGGAGGTGTCCAGGGGATGCATGAGCCTCTAGTCCCTTGGAGACTACACTTAGTGGGACAAAGGTGCTGCCCGCTCCAGGCTCCACTCCAGAAGATAGAGTAAGGTCATTAAGAGCCAGCCTGACACCTACAGAGAGGTACCTGTGCACTCTGCTGCCATGACTTGAGGGGCAGTTCTGCGGGTTCTCCAAGTAGATGCCAAGCTGTCAGAAGGTGTCCCAAAGTTAACTTGGCCTACTGACATTCTTTATCACTGGACTCTGTGAGGAGAAAGTCCTATGAGTCCCTGAACTTCACCTTGAGTGGAATAAAGGAAGAACTAAGTGGGGGCATGGATCTTCAACAGTCTCCAGGATAGCTGAGGGCTGAGGACAGTCGGGTGGACAGGTCTTGGATTTTTGAGTTCCAGACCAGAACCTTTGGATATTACATTGCTATATTAAAGATTTCCCCGATCTGATGAGATGAGGCAGTAACTAGAAATCTGATTCTAATTCAACACTGAAAGCATTTCAAATTACTTTATGAAATCAACTAAGAAAAATACAGCCACCATTGTAGTCTTTTTATACTTTGGAAGTGTAGTGACTTGGCCCACAACATATGTCCACCCATGAGGTGGGTCCCATTTTATCCAGAGGTCACCTGCTTCCTCCCTGAGTCCTGAGGGCCACTCATCGTTAAAGACAATCCAGGGTCCAGGTAGAAACAACCCAGGACTCCCTTCTGTAAGGACCACATCTCCCACATGGTGGAGGGCCATCCTAGTTCTGTCTGTCCTCTGCATGGGAATGGTGACAGGGCAGGTCATTCAGCAAATCTTCCTATGTGAGCCCCTCCAAAGTACAGAGACCCTTGGAGAAGTGAGGATACTGGTGACCATGAAGGAGAGAAGCTGAGGGTGCAGGGAGGGAGACACAGTGGGGTGAGAACATGGAGACTTGGTTCTTCTCCATTCAGGTCACTGAGTGTGGAGCCACCATGGCAGGTCCTCCCCTATGCTGGCCTGCCTTGTATGGAAAGTGCCTGGCAGATTTGCATGGAGGATATTCACTTGGGGAGATGATCCGGAAGTCACCAGATGGGCCCTGAGGGTGTTCTCATAAGAGAGCAGGAGATCGAACATGGAAGAGGGGAGGCCATGTGAACATGGACATAGTCACTTCAGGGATGTGGCATCAGCCAGGGGACATGCAGCCTCCAGAAAGTGAAGACAGTGTGGGCTGGTACAGGAGCCCTTCCACCAGTTCCCTGGGCCTGTCCCATAGAAGGAGACCCAGCCTTCTGTACTCCAAAACCCCAAGCAACTTTCTGATATTTTAAGCCAACAGCTTTTTGATACTGTGTGAGGAGAGCCCTAATCTGCTGACATAAACAGGGCTTAGAAAACCCAGAGAGATGGGGATGAGGTCATTTTTAATCTCATTGACTTTCTAATACTGCACATAGTGGATAGAAAGAGGCTTCTCTGGTGGAACAAATGCACATCTGCCCACATTGTATATGATACCAAGCCAGAGCTCACTGCCCCACAGGTGGAGAAGACAGGCACATGCACACCATGGACTGGGGTTGTAGCAAAGGGAAGGACTTCACTGCAGATCAACCAACATGGAGACAGGAGGACAGCTTACACCTACATCCCCCACTGGCCAGTATAATGGGCTTCTACAGGCTATGGGGAGTCCATGGTGTCCTGTGTGGTCTTGACTGGATGCAGTTGTCTCTTTGAATGTTTTTATTACTTTTTTTCTGTGTTCTGATTTCATGGTCAGCACCCCAGTTCTTGATTTTAGGGGGCTGAACTTACAGTCCTGGGTCTAAGATTCAGTTGCTTTGAGAATTTTGGTTCTTCCAGGCTCAGGGTCAGCCTTAGGTCAGACTTCTAGGTATGTCCCAGGGCATGTTCTATAAGACGTCACACAACCGCTAGACATGAGACAGTTTGGGGGAATGTGAGCAGTAGGGGAGAAGGCTTAACTCCACTCTGATTGGAATGATTAGGAGGCAAGGACATGTGGATGCTCAGGAGAGGCAGAGACCAAAGAAACAGGTGATGGGGAGGTACTGACTGTGACTGGCATGGCCACAGCCAGGATTCTGCCTCCCATGGAGTCCTGGGGACAAAGCTCTTGTTCCTTTGATGATTCCACTCATGGCAAAGGCACTCAGGTCCTTGAGAAATGCTTCTGAGTTGCAATAGGCTTACATTTGCACTGTAGGCCTCAGTGGCACCCAGGAGGTTCTTGGTCTAGAGCAGGGGAAGGCTCCAGAGAGTCAGGTGACACTGAGGATTTTCAGTTAAGAATGAAAACAGACTAGCGGACTAGGAATAACTTACATAGAGTCTTCATTATAAGATATTCAGGGGTGCCCAAAAGAGCCCTGTGGATTTTCTCCAATTTGTATATATATCTCATGGTCGATGGTGTGGTCCAGCTGCAGACAACCTTGGAATCTTTAGTGTACCATTCACAGATGAGGGGACATTCATAGGATGGGTCAGTTGCCAGAGCCAAATGGAGAGAGGGGCAGAGAAGGGACTGTCAGAGCTGTCCCCAGTCTGCCTCCTGGGATGGCCTGAGAAACTCAGTAGCCTCCTGTGGAGTAGTAGCTAGGGTGAGATTAATGTCTTAGAGGTGACAGAAGAGGAACATGCCCTGAAAACAGCACAGCTACTGGCAGAGTGGCATCTGTCCAGACACACCAGCCACCATGGCCAGGACAGTGAGAGCCAGCAGGAGCTGGGAGCCAGGCCTGGTTTGTGCAGCTGCCAGGCTGGAAACCTGCTGATCTTCAGACAGGCCCTGCAGAGGATAGGGATCCTTTCTTCTGGCACAGAAGGATGGAAGCTAGAGACATGGTCCATTTTAGGATTCCACTGGCCTCTAAGTCAGAAGTAACATGAAGACCCTCAACTATCAACAGCAAGCACGTGTTCACTCCATGTGCTATTACTCTGATCAGAGACAAAACAAATGGACAACATCCTGTGCAAAGAAACATCACATGTCACACCCTGAGAATGAGGATTCTCCTTCCTCAAGAGTCAGAGGAGCAGGGGAGAGAGGAGCCCTGCAGGTCCATGTCCATGAGGTTGGTCCTGAGTCTGCTCTTGCTCAGGGAAGGTTGAGATTCTGAAGTGATCTTCAGGGACTGTCATAGGGAGACACATCCCCCTGGTCTCAGTGGCTCAGATAGTAAAAATATGTCTTCTCAATGTTCTGTAGAATGAAGTTCCAAAGTCAAGGAGTAGCAGATGACCCCTCTGTCATTGGCTCTCTTCCTATGGCTCCCTTCTTGTCTGTCCTCACAGGCTTTTCCTTGTTGCCTGAGAGGTATGAAGAGGCTCCCTGGACAGAGAGCTCCCTGGATGTCTACTCAGAAGGACAAGATTTCTGTGGGATCATCTTCACCTGAATGACGTTGTTTAAACTCCATTTCTTCTTATAGACTACTTCTGAAAACACACCAACAATGAGGTGAGGGATCAACATATGAATGGGGGCAGTGTTACTAATAAGAAAGAAGTGGCCTTAGTGACTAGGTGGAGGGGTGCAAAGGCAGACTGGGCATCCAGTCTCAGAGCACCAACACAGAGAGGTTTGTCCACACCTCAGGCCCCAGGCAGGTCCTCCACATGCTCCTGGCCACACAGAGTCCCCATTCAATCCTGGGGATCTCCCTGTAGGTAAAGGACAGTGTCACTCTATTGCTTACCTAATATTCCAAGAGCAAGTTTCTCTTTGCAAATTGTGGTCTGTTCTGACACCTACTGGTTGATTATTGGTATTGCACATTACAGGGTCAGAGATGGTAACAAGGTGTCTTCCTGCAGTCCCTCCTCTCTTCCTGATTGAGCTCATTCTATTGCATCAGTCACCAGAGGGATTCTGTAGAAGACAGAAAATGATCCCTCCTCTGATGCAGACACCAACTTCGGGGAACAAGAAAAGCAGATAATTTCATATTCAGAATATAAAATAGTTCAAGACAGTAGGGCACATCTGGACACTGTGATCCAGATGAGATGCCACAAGTGTGGATTTTCAAAGGCTCCTAAGGGCTGTAGGGCATACTATCAGAGGTGGCTGGAACCCTGTTTTCCTGGTCTAGATCTGTCCATGCATCCCCATTCCAATCATCCCAGGAGCCTTCCAGAGCAGACTCTGGACCACAGCAGCTACAACAACTGGGGAAGGACCTCAGGCCACCCAGTGTCTGTGTGTCTGTTGAATTTTGTGTTCTGAGCTGCGGCTCCATGAAAGACCTTGTGAATATTTTAGACCAACACAGGCCAACAGAATATCTTGCCATGTTGAAGAGATCTATATCTGAGCTGTCCCCTGAGGCAGCTGTTAGCCATACATGGCTTGTGAGATAAAGCATGGGTGAGAACCAAGTGCAAATGAAATGTTAATAGTAAAATTTAACTGAATCTGTGTTTATAGAGTCACTGTGGACTAGTGTGCTCCACATGAGACAGCACAGCTCTAAAAGCAGCATCAGCACAAATTCTTCTGCCACCAGGATGCTAATTGACAGGCACACAGTCTGTCCCATGCCATGGCAATACTGATGGATAGTGGCATTCCCAGTATACAAGCTGCCTCTGTAAGGCAGACATTGGAAAGTTGATGTCCTGTCACTCTGATATCTTTTTTCTGCTGGGGTGGTTTCTAAGGATTTTTGTTCCTTTGAATGGCTCATGTTTCCCTGCTCCTTTGTGTGCCTTGCAATCTTCTGTTGAACTGAAGACTTTGAATTATACATTCACCTGCCCCAGTCTTTGAATTCTGATGTGGAACCACTTCATTGATGATATAAGGCCTGGGGTCTGCCTTGGTAAATGCTTTGACCTTTCTGGGAATGCAGGCACCTGAGTATGTGCTTCCCCTCCCAAATTCCCCAGAATCTGTGGCTATTGATAAGTGAGCTGGTTATCCAGAGGGTCCCATGGAAGATTTTTTAGTGCCTGGCTGGGGTGTGTATTTCCTAATTTCTTTTCCTTCATGCAGTGGTCACACACAGAGGAGCCCACTACTGCTGTCCACAGTTCCCTCACCTGAGCCCTGAGCCCTGCACTTCCCTCTGTCTGAGTCATGTGATAGAGAGAGCAGTGCACCAGGCATCCCACAGAGGAGGTAGAAAGTCACAAGTAAGTGCTGCTCTGTTCCTCCTGGGCCATGGGAGGGATCAGGATATCGGGCCCTTTGTTCTCTCATACCTCTTCCTGCAGCAATGGAGTTGGGAAAGGTGCACAATGGTCCAGGTGATTCCTGCTTTAACTTGACAAGGCATTCATTTTTATGTTTCAGAAGAATTTGGAGTGTAATCAGAATTTTTATCAGGTTTTTCCGTTTAGTTTTCAGTTTTCTCAATTTCATCTTTATGTTTCTATAGGGAAAAAAAATTCCCAGAAATCCTTATTTAAATAGTTTTACTCTGACCCTGTCATCAGTTTAAAAAAAAAAAACTATTCATTGATGAAATTGATTTAAATTAAAAAAATTAATGAGACCATTCTTTTCAATTTGAAGGATTGTGTTTTCTAACTGCTCTGCAATATTTTCTTTACATTACACTAAAAAATTACTTTTTTTAACTTTAGTTGTATTCTTGATGGAATAAGTTAATTTGGAAGTCTAAACCTTAAGCACAATATATTTTCCTAAGTAGGATAATTTGTTTATTTACTTCAATTTTTAAAAATTTCTGTTATACAATATTAAAACACTTGTTCATGTATCACTGCAATTACTAGAACACAATTTGAAACAGATGAAATGAAGCATCATGGCCCCACCCTCACCCTGGAATATGGAGCCCCTCACTGTCAGTCATGCAAGCTCGGCTTCAACCATCATGATTTCTTTAGACGTTTCTTTATTTTCACCATTTTTGTCCATGTAGGATACAGGTTTTGCTGTGTAGATGTTTAAAACTCAGTAAAACAAACAAACAAACAAAAAAAAAAAGTAGAGAAGAAAACAACCATAAAATAACCACTTTCCAATCAGGCTTGTCACACTCTGAAGACTTGGAAGAAATGAAAAGGAGATCTACAACTCCCAAGACAGATTGTACCTTTTAGGTGAGCTGAAGTTCAACTGTTTTTTTTGTTTGTTTGTTTGTTTTTTTTTTTTTTTTTGTGTGTGTGTGTGTGTGTTTACTCTTTAACATCTTGAGTGTCCCCAGCACTCTGGTATGGCCCTGGCAGAGGGGCTTCCCTAGGGAAGAGAACCTGACTGGGCTTTGGGAGTTGCCTTGAGCTGTGAAGTTGTTTGACAATGCTGAGTCCTCAACAGATGCTGGATTTCTCCTATGGGCATTTGATAAAGTCTTGGGGGGGGGCAAAAGTGATAGGATGCCAAGTCCTCATGAGGCCTCCTTTCCTGTGATTCTGTACTAACCATCTCTGGGTGTGCCAGGGACATGGCCTTGGGCTCCTAAATGTCTGCTTACCTTCCCAGCTCAGCTTTGCATCCTGGTCAACCTCCTTTCCATTTTGTCCACATGGTCCCTCCTGAGTGACCATTCTCTCTGGACTTACCCCAGGTCTATCTTGTGGGGAAGGGTCACCTGGTGGGAAAGCTCCCCTGCCCCACTAGTTGGACTAGGATTGTGTGATGTGAGAGAAGCACATTTGGACAGGAGCTTCACTGATCCTTGAGTCACTGGGCACCTGGAGAGTGCAGGGCACACCACATTTCCATGAGGCTTGCAGTGTGCAAGGACAACCTTGAGGGCCAGGCAGAGCCTGTGACATTTGAGATTCTGTCTGAGAAAGAGAAGAGGTATCATCTAGCTTTCTAGGTAAAGCCCAACCCCAGCAGTGTGCCCACCCCAGCCAATGAGGGCCCCAGTTGTGTGCTGAACAAGACTTGACCTTTACCACCAGCCTTCATCTTCTCATTCAGTGCTATGGCCCTAAGAGTAATAGTATTTTTCTCCATTTGAGCAAGTATTGGCTTACAGATTCTTACACCCACCCGTATTTTCTGGAATGTGGCATCTATTTTCAGTTCTGTAATTCTTTCACACCTGGCTCATTATTTAAAAATATATCCATGGGATTCATAACACTCCCTTGTTATTTCAGAACCCATGACTGAATTTGGTCAAAGGTGTCAACATGAATCCTCCCTGGGAGAGTGCTGTAAAATGCTTAGTTCAACCCTGAGCTGGAGAAGAAAGTGGGACCGAAATAAAGGAAATACAAAGAAGGGTGTGGGAGAGGAAGTCATCACAGCACTGCTCAAGTCTAGCCAAGTGCAGATGAGGTTTACACCAGAATAAATGCTAAAAAAAAAAACATACTTTTGTGTTGCCACAAAGCACCTGATTCTGAACCTGGTCCTGGTGAAGGCACCTGATGGGAAGGAGCCCCAGCCTGAGCTGTCATTCAGCTCCCCTTCCATCATGCTGTGTTGACCAGTGGCTCCCAAAGACCCTTCACACTCCCTCCTGCACCTGCCCTGCCCCTCTGATGAGGTCTTAAAAAGAGCTTGAGCTCTAAGCTAGGTACATGGTCAACAGTCCTTAACTATTCTCTGTGCCCCTGAGATCCTAGGATCTTTCTCTCCAACAGACAGAGAAATCTGCAGTGCTTCTCCCCTGACAAGCAGCACATGTGGCAGCTGTGACACCAAGCAGGGAATTTTGTAGGGTTTTATACCCTAATTTTTTATAGTTAATATTTATAGCTTTCACATACCAATAATACCAGCCTCTTAAAGCTCCACTGTCCTGAGATCCAGCATGAAATATGACCCTGACCCTCTGCCACTGAAGTTGCCTGAGTTCCAGAGACAACTGGAAGCCCAAAGGATCAGAAGCCCCATAGACTCTCCTGCCTTCTGCAAGAATCATTGTATCCATCTGTCTGTAGAAGGCTCTGTGTGGACCTGCAGGATGTGTTTGGGTGAGATGCAGGAGGGAAGAATCTGGGTCATCACAGTAGTATCTGTGGGTCCTCAAATGAGAGAGAAATGGAAGGTTATGTCTACCATTATGAACCATGTTCATGGGTTCTCTCCCAACCTTAATCTCAGGCCACTGTGGTGTGTGTTTGTATGTGTGGGCCTGTGGGTGTGACTGTGTATGTGTGTTTTTGTGTGAGTGACAGTGTGTGTCTGTGTGAGTGTGTGAGTGTGTCAGTGTGAGGGTGTGTGTATCTGTTTCTGTGTATATGTGTGTGTATGTGTGTGAGTGTCTGTGTGTGTGCATGTGAGTGTGTGTGTATCCATGTGTGTGAGTGTGTCTGTGTCTATATGTGTGTACATGTATGGGAGTGTGTGTGAGTGTGTGAGTGTGTGAGTGTGTGTTTCTGTGTGTGCCACAACAGTGGTAACCGCAAACCTAAGGGTCCCACCCCCAGCAGGCCTGCTCTCCCTGGAGCACACCTGCTCTCACCTGATGGACAGGGGCTTCTCTTTCACTGCTGGGATCCCCTAACCCCACCTGTCTGAGATCCACGCAGGAGGATCCTGAGGTGAAGGCCTCAGTGCCCAACCCTAGCTGGTGCTGTGCTGCTGGGAGGAGAGAAAGTGGGCAGAGCAGCTTGGAGCTTCACAGACACACCTACCACACATGTGGCTGTGTTTCCTGACCTCAGCACATACAGGCCCAGTGTAAAGGGTTAGGACTGCAAGTAGCCTGAACCTGCTCCTCCTACCTCCTGGTCCTAGTCCACTGTCATTATCAGACCTTGGCTAAGCAGCCAGGATGGCTTCTGTAATATCCAGGTGACACTATGACATCTCAGTGAGGAAGGATGAGACTGGACTCCATAATTCTCAGCCTCAGGCTGACCAGGAGGCTGTGGTTGGAGGTCACGTCTTCCTGTCTATCTGTTCAGGACATATTCCCTGTGCCTCATGATGCTGCCTGGACCTGTGCTGGCCACCTCCTGCATCACCTGAAGCTCCATGCTGTTCAACTGTCCTACCAGCTGTCACCAGTGGCAATGCCATCAGGAGGACGATTCCTGAAGCTCTTCTAGAATTGACACATTTTCCAGTCACTTTCTTAAAATGCGTAGATAGATTCCTATTAGCCATTGATCACCAGGAACTATAGTCCTAGCCTGAAAAATGTGACCCTTTCTTCACAATTAGTCCCTTGTCCTATGGGATATGATGACCATGTGTTCATCATTTCACTCAGTTTAATGGAAGAGTGACCATGAAAAACCTCTGGGTCAAGAACTTTGACCAGAAAAGCAAAAGTTGAGCAGATATAGTTTCCAAGGTGCTCCATGGGCACAATAGATGGGGTGGGGGTGACCCCGTGATTCTAAAGAGCTAATATTTAATTTCTGAGAGAAACCGAACCACACAGGGTTCTGTGTGCACAAGGCCTCTGAGCCTTCTCCACACCAGGCAGGACAGGGAATCAACTCTAAGGGGCGAAGTGCCAGCATAGCTTGATTTGTGTGGGTTTCTCTTCTGTTAACACCACTGCACCTGCGTTTATGATAACATCATGGTCAAGTGCACTAGGATGATTATTTTTCTGTAAATGAGTTGCTTGTTGAATATGTATTATGTAAGAATCATAGCACCCATGAAAGCTTTTGGGAGCTTTCCATATGTTTCTGGCTGACACAGGACTGAACCCAAAGGCACAGATGAGAACCCTCCCAGCCTTCCAGTGTTGGTCAGGTCCACTGTGGTCAGGTGGACGTCGGGTGTCAGTCTGGTCTCATGGTGTGGATATAATAATGAGGGTCCACAGTGTCCAGCACTCTTGGTGAGTTGGATGCCTTCAAGTGCCAGCAGTCACATGAACTGGGTGAAAAGAGACTGAAATTATAGGAGTCCAAGGAGGGACCTCCATGACATTGGTGCATGAGCCTAAATGGGAGAGTAGATGACTATGTAGAATCTTTGTTTGTTCTTGCTAATTATTGGAAGTTGAGGCTCAGTAATGACCTTTAAATGATCATTTATTTGGAAAGTACTTATTTTAAATTTTTACCCATTTTCAAATATCTGGCCATACCTCTTCCAAAAGGGAATTGTTCCTAATGCACACACACTGTTTCTTCCAAGGCCTGATAATCTGTCAAAACAGGTTGTCAACAGCATTGCCTTGCCCATCTCTGTTAGGATCTTACTCCAAGAGGCCACAAACCTCAGAAGGAGAGAGACCATGGTGCATTCCCAGTCCATGTCTCCATGTCTCTTAGCCCAAGAGAGGACAGCTGGTGCAACTCCAGGTCCACAGGCCAAAAGACTCAGGATTGATGTTCATGCAACCTAGCAATGACCTAAAAACTTAGAGAACTCCTGTCTAAAAAAATAAATAGATACATAGATAGAGATAAATACAAATATTCCCAGGAATGTAGCTGAGTGGTAGTGCATGTCAGGATTCAATACCAAATTTGAAGAAAACTTGAAAAGATAAAAGAAAACGACTCTCTATGCTGTAGTGAAAACCCCTGGAGGAGGATTGTGTGCACAGCACTCAGGGTGACAGGCCTGTCTGAACATTGTCCATGCTGTAAGGTCCAGGCAGGTGTCATTCAGCCCAGGTGAAACTAAAGGATGGAAAATCATGAAGGTCTGCAGCAGAGAGGGGGGGGGTGAGGAACAGCTTGAGCTCAGACAGTATGAGGGTGGGACCTGCACTGTGCCAGGCCACACTGTTGGACACATGCCACTCTCCACTTGTCTAGTTCCACAGAATGCACAAAGTGACCCTGGTGTGACCTGTAGATGTGGGCATAGATTGTTGAATTGTAACAGAAGCAACAGAGTCTGGGGTGGTGGTGGAGGGTCTGTGGGAGCAAGGGGGACACAGGAGAACCCTGCACTTCACCCAGTTTAGCTGAGAACCTAAACTATACTGAAAATCAAGGTCTTAAAATATTCCCATGTAGAATATGTGGAGAGGCCTGATTTTGCTGCATTCTGTTTTATAACATATCAGTGACGCTGTTATCATGATTGCCTGCTGGGGCTGAGCTGAAGGAAAGAGTCAGGGTGCCAAAGAGTCCCCTGGATTTTTCCACAAACCCTCCCTGTGGCCCTGGCACCCTGGGTGATTCTGAACAGTGCCCTCAGCAGGTGGAGGCAGCAGGAGGAGCAGCTGGGGCAGCCCAGCCTCACACTTCTGCTTCCTGGGGTTTTTTGTCATAGCCTATCTCACTGTGGGAGAGGAACTGCTACCTTGTTGTCAGTAATAAGTGGCAGCAACTTCAGGCTCCAGGCTGCTGATAGTGAGAGTAAAATCTGTCTCAGATCCACTTCCACTGAACCCTGAGGGGACCCCAGATTCCAAAGTGTTTGCATTTCTTATGAGGAGCTTAGGAGCTTGACCTGGTTTCTGCTGATATTAGTGTAAATAACTACCAATACCCTGACTGGGACTGCAGGTGAGGGTGACTCTTTCTCCACGAGAAGCAGGCAAGGACTGATGTCACATATGACACGTGCCATTGGAAATATAAAAAGAAATATTCTTATGAGCTTTATGTTTCAAGAGGATTTTCCTGAGTAGCCAAGCAGCACTGACAACACTGTGACTAATAAATTCCCATACTGTCCCTCCTTATCTGGGAGGCAGAGCAGCAGGAGCCTCAGGAGATGAGCATGGTCCCTCATGGCCATACTGTTTCCTCACTGGGACTGACTCCTGCACAGAGTGCAAGCAGCCTCTTAAAAAGTCCTCAGGGCAGTGGGCTATGCTGTGGGCACATGCAAATCATCAGGTCTGTGCAGGCTGGGCACAGCTGCAGGAAGGCGCCTCCTGGTCATTCAACACAGGCTCAGTGTGTCCAGGTGTCCCAGGTCAGATCAGGGAGCTCATATTTGCTTGGGGGAACAAGATTCCCTGGGGCCACAGGACATAGTCAGCCCCCTGAGCTGTGAGGGGTGATCTGGAATCATTTTCTGCTTCAGGACAGGCTGTCCTTGTGTCCTAAGCACAGTTCTGTGTTGGTGACCCTTGCAGGAGGAGGAGGCATTACAGAAGCAAAGGGATATTTTATGCTTTGGAGGTAAAAATTGAAATAAAAGTGGAAAGAGAGGAAGATGTATAAACTCACTGAAGGAAGATGTATAAACTCTTATACTGGCACAGCATGGGTAAAAGGCAGGGAAGGAGGGACCCACCCATGGACCCAGCCCTCCCTGCCTCAGAGTCCCACATGGTGCCCATCTTCTCCAGACCAGCATGTCTAAGGCCAGCCAGGCTCTTCCTCTTAGCTGTCCTTAGGAGAATAATGATTTTACAAACAAGTGAAAGTACTATAGAAGATTAGAAAATATAGGGTTGGTCCAGCATCTTGGTAAAAACAGCAAATATTCTGAATCCTTACATTATCTCTGCTTTTCCATTATTACCACAGGGCCACTTAATTCTTAGTAATGCCTCTGACCTCAGGAGTGCTGCAATGTCTCTAAACAACATGTCTTACATCAAGTCCTCTAGCAACTTTTTCAGGAATAAATCACGCCAAAATTCTTCACTTTTGTTCTTCTCATAGTTATCAAAATCCTTTCTTTCTTTTCTTTTTCCTCCCTCATCCTGTCTCTTCTTTCCTTTCTTCCTTCCCTCATGTCTTCCTACTTTTCTTTCTTTTTACCTTTCTTTTTCTCATTCTTACATTTTTTTTCATTCCTTTCTTCCTCCCTTTGGAGCTGATGACTGAACCCAAGGCCTGGTGCATGATGCACAGTTCTCTACCTCTGAGTCAGAGCCCCAGCCCCTCCTTCCCTCAGTTACACTTCATTTCTGGGATCATCAGTTGTCCCCTGATACTTCCTTCTGCCCTGGTCTGGGAGGGATCACCTGTTCCCCCCACAAACAGCAGGAAAGAGCTGGTGATCACTAAATTAAAGGGAAAAGGGGAAGGCTTAAAAGCTTCACTCTATTTTAAATATCCCTGTGCTTTTGATAAGTTCCTTAGGGAAAAGAGACGACAATGAATTTTTTACTGTGGGGCTGGGAAAAGTACATTCAGGTCAACTTTCTCCTTAGCAAGGTGAAAACCTGCAGGTGGACACTTGTGGGAATGTGTGCAGAGCATCTGATGAAGGAAGGACTTTGGTGGTGATATAGATGGGACAGGCTGGGACAGGAGCTCATGCAGGCTGAATTCAGGCTGGAGCTGCCTGAAAGCTGCAGCCTCTGGCCCTAGGCTCTGAAGAGGAGGTTCTCCTGGGCAGTTTGGTGAGGACCTTGGGAAGCAGAGGCCCTGCCCTTAGGCTGTCTGGTAGGGGAGCCAGGGGAGAAAGGTGCTCCACATCCTGGGGTTGAGCCAAGCTGAGAGGCCAAGGCCAGGGGAGGTTCAGAGACCAGGAGTAGGCTCTCGCCTGCTCTGGACTCAGAGCTGAGCTCACTGTCCTGGGCAGAGACCCTGCTACCAGAGAGGGGGGTCAACAAAGAACCCCAGAGCCTCTTCTCAGCCAGAGTTCAATTTGCTTAGAAATAAAAGGAATACTACCTGCCACATATGTAATGTTTAAAATATAAATCCTATGGACATGCCTGTGTTTACTCTGTAACTCTAGTATGAATATGTGTATGACATAGGTATTTCTTGACTTTTTGTTAAACTTATGATTTATTTATTTATTTATTTATTTATCTATTTATTTATTTATTTTAGTTTCTCGGCTGCAGTGATGCAGTCAGAATTCTCACATGCTAGGCCATGATGAACTACATCCAAGTCAGTTACTTTTGTTCACATACTGTGTTCTATATTTTTCCTGGGATGCCCTTGAACCTGCAGTCCTCCTCCCTCAGTCTCAAGTCATTCAGGACTATAGGTGTTTGCCACCCTGCACATGGGACATTGAGTGTAGACACCCTTAGCCTGGGCAGGTAAAACTGGCATCTCTTGCCTAAACCCATGGCTGCCTCTCCACTCTCAGGACTGAGCATGAGCACCATAGAGTTCAAGACCTGCACAGGGTCCTCCTGCTGCCTGGAACAGTGACCTTACCATTGCTCAGGACACTGGGGGATGTGAAGGACTCCAGTGACAGAGAGAAGCAAGTGTCATAGAGACGGGCAGTTGTTCTGTGGCCCAAATGCAATTTCTATATCCATATCTGGGCATGGGCAGATCCTGTATGGTTGCTTCCCTCACACAGGGCAGAAGAGCTGGTTCAGTGACTACATGGCCACAGGATAAACCCTGCCACAGCTGTTGGTGGCCACTCCTCTGACTGGAGAGATAGAGGTGCCTCTGACAGCTCCATAGTTCACATGACGCAGGGACTCTGCTCACAGTGGACCATGGCCACCACACACACAACACTGAACACCTGCTGCTCTCCTTTCTGATCTCTAAAGACCACCAGGCACCACCTTTGACTCTTGCATGAGAATCCAAGGGCTGGAGTCAGAGGCAAGCCAAGGGCTAGAATATGTAGGAGAACAGGGTTGTGACCCATATGAGGACAGTCATGTGAGGAGTGAGGATTGACAGGTGTGAACTCAGAGTAGGAGGGGACAGAATAGTCCAAACTCCAGGGACCTGCTCCTCATTCCTAGTTCTTGACTACATATTTCAAGTGCAGTTCCCCAGCGAGGCATCTGCTCAGACCCACACAGCTACTGCTTCTCCCTGCCTGTGTTATAAGTATTGATTTTCACCAATTACCATTAAGTACTCTCTAAGTCTTTCCTGGGTACTCATTGCCCTATGGACAGAGAGTCTACTGGAGCAACAGGCATTGAGAGGAGGTGAAATGACTCCCCAATGGGATGTGTGAGTGTGACAGGGGGTGGTGAAGTGGTGACATGTACAACCTCAGGGTCCTTCTGAACTCTGATTTCCAGGGAGATGATTGAGGGCTGTCTGTCATCCCAGCTGTGCACTGACACCCTCCTGTGGCCATGTGTAGAGAGGCACCCTGTGAGTGTCCTGTCCACCTGGTTGTTTTAGAGTGCTGTGCACTGTCTTGCACATTTGAAACACATTCTGCTACTGTTGTGTTTGTTTAAATAGAAAAATCACATGTGACTTTAATGCACTCTGAAGGATGGTTGTTACATTTGTAAATCATTCCTACTGAGATGTTAGCTGCCCAGGAATTGGGATTCCACACCGCATCTGGAGTTTTGATGCCACACAATATTTTCCCAGTCAACACAGTCTAGGTGGTAGTGGATAGAACATAGAGTCATGTTGCTTGGAGGCCAGGCAATTGGGTGAATCTTTGTTTGAAGCACAGATTTTATGACCTCTTCTAGTCAAAATCTGTGGGGTGTGATCAATGGAAATTGTGAGATGTCATCAATTTAATTACCAGGACTACAGGATGCAGGGGAGATGAGGGAGTCATCAGTTAACAGCTACTGGACACAACCAGAAAAAGCCTCTTCTGTATCCTTCAATGTTTCCTTAAATCATAAACACACCCCCAGGAGGACCTGGCAACTGAGTCCCACTCACCAGGAACCTTCTTGACTGCTCACCCCACACAATCCAAAAGGACCAAGTGCTTGTCCTGAGGGCCACCCTGTACCCCAGAGCTCTCCATCCTATGTGGTATCACCCTCTCATTCATAGTCCTGTGGGCTCAGGGCAAATGATTCACCCTTCCCTTCCCCAATTTCCATCACAACAATACCATGTCCACTGGATGTGTTTCCTGCTGCCATGGAGCGTTGTCACTGGTCACTGCAGGAGCTAATTCAAGGACAAGGTGCTGCCCATAGAAGGACCTGTACAAGTTCATTGTCCTTCATTTCAATGAAATCTGAGTCTCCAGCACTTTGCTGTCATAGGCAATGGCCCTTTTCCCCGCCACAGGACTATATCAAGAGGACAGGGGTGAGGGTCACATGGAGAATGGCTCTCAAGTCCACAGTCTGGCTGAGTCTCACTTTAGTCCACTGAATATCTTCCTGGGACCAGGTTGAGCCTTCAGGTATTGTGGAGGGAGGGACAGCTTCTCTCTCTGTCTACATCAATCACACCCTGGATATTATGAGCACTTCAGCCAATATTTATCAGAAAATACAGATAAATTCTTGAAATTCTGTTGAATTCTGTGACTAAGACCATAATCCCACCATCAGGTGAACTGACATGTCCCCAGGTCAATCAGTAGATGCATTGTCAGGTCAGTGCCTCTGGGGCTGAGGAGGAAGAAAGAGAATGAGGGTAGACAGGAGCTCCCTGAGCCCTTCCACCAAAATCCCCCAGTGCTCTTCAGACCCTGATGCTTCTGTGAAGGGCCCTCAGTAGGTGGAGGCAGCAGGAGGAGCAGCTGGGGAACCCCAGCCTCACACTTCTCCCTGGGATGTTTTATTCATGGCCTGTGTTACTGGGGGAGGGTAATCCCAACTCTGTTGACAGTAATAAGTGGCAGCATCTTCAGGCTCCAGGCTGCTGCTGCTGAGAGTGAAATCTGTCCCAGATCCACTGCCACTGAACCTCATGGGGACCCCAGATTCCAAAGTGTTTGCTTATCTGATGAGGAGCTTTGGAGCTTGCCCTGGTTTCTGATGATAACAGTGTAAACAATTGCTAATGCCCTGACTGGCCCTGCAGGTGATGATGACTCTGCCTCCCAGAGATACTGACAGAGGGGATGGAGACTGGGTCAACTGGGTGTCACTTCAGGCACCTGAGGTTGTAAACAACAGTAAGACATAAATATTCACATAATTAGACATAAATAGTCTACAAGGCATGCCGCAGTCTGGCTGGGCACAATTCGTGAGCCACTTGTCAAGCAGGAACAAACTTTATTTTTAGAATGCACAACGCACCACGCAAGCTCTGTAGGAATACCCAAGAGCCCAACCGCTACCTCCGACCCTTCTGGCGAGCACATTCAACCGGAATTCTTAGGTCATTTTCAATTTTTCCGCTCTTGAGGTAGATTGGCTGGGTCGCGTGGGTGGAGCCAAAAGAGTCCCCCAATGAGCAGCTCCATTGTCTGAAAGGGCGGGGAAACAGCCCAATGAGCGTCACCGACACCACAGAGGAGCCAATCAGCTGAGCAGGTGGAGTCCAGCCCCTCTATCTTGCCACCTCAGAGTGGTTTGCTCCTTGCTCACTGCCTGTGGACCAGGCCCCCTCTAGCCTCAGCCCGCAATAGGAGGAGGTGTCCTAGGCTGCACGGATCCTGGGCCCCAGCTGCCAGGGCTGTGGAGGGAGGTGGAGACGGGGGGGGTGCACTTCTAGGAAAGAACAGGGACATAGAGGAGGACTAGGGAGCTGCAGAGCGGCTCCATCAGGGTGCGTGGCCCTCAACAAAGGCAAATCACTGAATGCTTTGGCCTGAGACATTCCTTACCTGGGAGGGAGAGCACCAGGAATCCCAGGAGCTGAGCAGGGGCTCTCATGGCCATGCTGTGTCCTGATGGGGACTGACTCCTGCACAGGGTGTGAGCAGCCTCTTAAGAAGTCCTCAGGTCAGTGGGCTGTGCTGTGGGCATATGCAAATCAGCAGGGCTGGGCAGGCTGAGCACAGCTGCAGGTAGACTCCTCTCAGTCACTCAGCACAGACTTAGTGTCCCCAGTGTCCCAGGTCAGTCCAGAGCAGCACAGATTTGTCAGAGAAGAATATGCTTCTGCCTGAAACACGCAGGACAGAATCCATGCACTCTCTTGTAACTTGACATGTTGTTCTCTTCATGATTCAGGAAAGGTGTTTCTTGGGTTTCTTAATGACAATTCTTTATTATTGACAGTAACAGGGAGAATTTAAGGGGAAAAAGAATTTGTCATGAACAAGTCAAAAAATTAAAATTTGAGAACTCCTTGAGGATGCTTGGGTTTTCCTAGACATTGACCTTACAGGACTATGAGTCTGGGGTAGGGTGTGACAATCATGATCCAGTCCATCTGCCTCAGTCTCTCCAAAAGACACACTCAGACAGGATGGAGTCTGTCCCCCCAGAGCAGCAGGTGCAGGGCTCTTTCCTAAGTGTCTTTCTAGAGAAGTTACTATAATTTTAGAAACAAGTTTTGGTTCATTTCATGGCTCTAGTGAAGATGGAGCTCAGCGCAGCCTGTCCTCCTGTGTACTGAACAGTAACCTGCTCCTTGCTGAGGACTCTGAGGACACCCTGGGGACAGCACTGGGATTGCAACACCTCTGTTTTCCACTCCTGTTTCCTCCTCTTGGGGCACCTCCAGGATCTGATCACAATCACTGAATGGGCTTTCAGTGTGTCCAGTCCCCTCTTTTGAAATCCCAAGGACAGACAATCCTTACTGCTCACCAGGGGCATCCTCAGAGAAGGGCCCTTGTCCTCCTACCAGCCTCGTCCTCTGCTGACCCGTATTCTAATGGTACTCCATGAATCCCTGGGGGAAAGTTCCCTTCATCAAGATGTGGTTAATACAGGTCAAAATTATAAATAGAAAACCCTCCTGAGCTTGCGTTTGGGGAGACACTGCCATTGCGCAGAGCCCCAGCAGCCCTGTAGGCCTGAGGGCAAGGCACAGCTCCGAAGCCTTCATGTCCCCCATGGGACAGGATCAGTGCTCCTGTCCCAGGGCTTCTAGGTCTGGTGCCCAGGATTGTTTATTGTCTCCCGTGTTTGCTGTCTAGGGACAGCTAGGTGGAGGATCCACAACCAGAATCTGTAGTTTAGGGTCCCAAAGTCTAGACCATGGATCTTTTCCTCCCCAATTTATGAAGCTTCCTCTTCCTTTATCACTAGGAGAGATTGTGTAACTCAAGTGATTCCTGGGTAGAAATTGTTCAATTACTTAAGAACAAAAGATTAACATCTCCTCAGGAACTCATAACCCATTCTCATCTTAGGGTAGTTGACATTGGCCATGTGACCCATATGAGATGCCAATGAGATGGTTTTGGAAGAGAGAAGAGAAAGGGAACACTGAACACTGCTGTCACATCAACTCCATGTCATTCCCTGTCTTCTTCATAATCTTTCCCCATTAGTAACTTTTTCATTAAATGAGCAAATTTAGCACCCAAGGGAAGGCATGTAAAGGACCCTATATGTATCTGTAGTGGAAGGAAAGGAAAAGTTATTTGCAACAAGTGGTCACTATTTGAAATGTGACAGTTGGTGAACATGGCTGTGTCCTGCCAGCAACCTGGGTACAGCTCTGTGTGGGTGGGACAGATTTAGGGTGTTGGTCAGGTCATGGCCCCAGGTGTACCAGCAAGGTAGAGAAGGAGAGCATGGTATAATCAAGTGTGACTGTTCAGAGAGGTACAGGGACCAGATACAGGACCCAGCAACACAGCAAAGACCCACCTGCCACAGACCTCTGCCTGACCTTGTAGGAATCTGGAATCCCCAGAAGCTCAGCCCTCAGACCTGACCTAAAGCAATGAGAACTCTCATGTTCTAGGTTGTAGCACAGCCTGAAGAAACTCTGGTCATGTGGACACCATGCAGCACCACCCCATGGGACTCTGCCTGGATAGCAACATGTTGATTGGACATGATTAGCAGGAGATGGAAAGACCTCTGTTTTCCAGTGAAGTCCATGCTGTCCAGTGATTGGGGCTGCAGACCTACAGCAACTGATGGGCCTGTCACATTGAAAAGATGTTGGACTATGGGCGTCCTATTAAGGAATTTGGAGCCCGACCCCATGATATGTAGATTGGAGCCAACTTTTTCTTCTATCAGGCGCAGAGTCTCTGATTTGATATCTAGCTCCTTGATCCATTTTGAATTAACTTTTGTGTATGGCGAGAGAAAGGGGTTCAGCTTCATCTTGTTGCATATGGATTTCCAGTTTTCCCAGCACCATTTGTTGAAGATGCTATCCTTTCTCCATTGCATGCTTTTAGTGCCTTTATATACAAGAATAAACAAATGGGACTTACTTAAACTAAAAAGTTTTTTTCTCAGCAAGAGAAACAATAAGAGAGGTAACCAGGGAACCTACATCCTGGGAACAAATTTTTACTCCTCACACTTCAGATAGAGCCCTAATATCCAGAATATACAAAGAACTCAAAAAATTAAACAATAAGATAACAAACAACCCTATCAACAAATGGGCCAAGGACCTGAACAGATACTTCTCAGAGGAGGACATACAATCAATCAATAAGTATATGAAAAAATGCTCACCATCTCTGGCAGTCAGAGAAATGCAAATCAAAACCACCCTAAGATACCATCTCACTCCAGTAAGATTGGCAGCCATTACGAAGTCAAGTAACAATAAGTGCTGGCGAGGACGTGTGGAAAAAGGTACACTTGTACATTGCTGGTGGGACTGCAAATTGGTGCGGCCAATATGGAAAGCAGTATGGAGATTCTTAGGAAAGCTGGGAATGGAACCACCATTTGACCCAGCTATCACCCTTCTCTGTCTATTCCCTGAGGACCTTAAAAGAGCATACTATAGGGATACTGCCACATCAATGATCACAACAGCACAATTCACAATAGCTAGACTTTGGAATCAATCTAGATGCCCTTCAATAGATGAATGGATTAAAAACTGTGGCATTTATACACAATGGAGTATTACGCAGCACTAAAAAATGACAAAATCATGGATTTTGCAGGGAAATGGATGGCATTAGAGCAGATAATGCTAAGTGAAGCTAGCCAATCCTTAAAAAAACAAATGCCAAATGTCTTCTTTGATATAAAGAGAGCAACTAAGATCAGAACACGGAAGAAGAGCATGAGGAAAAGACTAACATTAAACAGAGACGAGTGGGGTGGGAGAAAGGGAGAGAGAAGGGAAACTGTATGGAAATGGAAGGAGACCATCATTGTTACACAAAATAACATATAAGAGTTTTTGAGGGGAAAGGGGAAAAAAAAAACAAGGGAGAGATTCAAACAACAGTAGATGGGGTAGAGAGGGAAGGGGAGGGGGGATAGTAGGGGATAGGAAAGGTAGCAAAATACAACAGTCATTAATATGGTATTATGTAAAAATGTGGATGTGTAACCGATGTGATTCTGCAACTTGTATTTGGGGTAAAAAATGGGAGTTCATAAGCCACTCGAATCAAATGTATGGAAGATGATATGTCATGAGCTTTGTAAGGTTTTGAACAACCAATAAAAAAAGAAAAAAAAAAGAAAAGATGTTAGAGCCCAGATGTGTGAGGCCTGCTGCCTCCTCCCCTTCAGGGAAAGGACAAGGGATTGCTCCTTGCCCCTCTACTCAATGAGAATGAAGCTCAGTGCTGGCTGGGCTCTGTTCAGAGCTGAAATGGCACCCTCCATGCTGGGTGAGCTGCACCAACTACTTGTCAGCTAACTGGGAAGCCTGTCTGTGCTGAGGGGTCCAGAGCAAGACACTGTAGCAGGCTTGTGCTGTGACCCAGGAGCCCTGCTGTGTGGCCATGGGGCCCAGCAAAATGCTAGGGGTAGGAGTTTTTGTACTGTACGAGATGAGGACAGTGTGTGAGCCTCTTCCAAATAGTCACTGCATAGACTTGCAGAGCACTAGAGAAGAGCATGTCATTCCCAGGACATAAAAGAGAAGGAAGGAAGGAAGGAAAGAAAGAAAGAAAGAAAGAAACTGTTTACTGTTTAAAAGACACTGAGTGACAGAGTGACTGAGCTGCTCACCACACGGGGAGTGTGGGACTCAGCACAGTGCAGCACCAGCTGGGCCCAGCTCTGCTTACATTAAGATGGAAGTGGTACATTGAGATTGGTCTTGAGGAGATGCAGAGGCTCCACTGAATGCACAGATAGTGTCCCAGGGTCCCAAGAGCCTTTCCTTTCCTTATGGCATCACTTGACCCCTGTGGCCTCATTGATTTTATACATATGTTAATGCCAGAGGGAAAGAAGCTAGACTGTCCTCAAATAGCACAAAGAAGGTGCACTGCTTTCCCAATGCAGCCATGGTAATGGGGACAATGACATATTACTTGAGGTTAGCAGATGTCTGAGCAGAGTTTATGGTTGTAACCTTAAAGTGGACAGAGGAGTGATCTGAGTCCAAGATGTGAGAATAGTTTTCTGGGTCTGTGCAAGCCTGGCGATCATGGATCCTGTTAATAGCAGCCATGCTTCCGAGCTCCAGAGGCTGCAGCTCCTGCTGACCCCACCTGCCCACAGAAGCCAGGAAATTCCAGTTTCATAACTACTGCAGTGACTGCCTCCTGCTCCTTACTAGACGGCTCAGAGAAGTTTACCTGGGAGTGTATCAGGACTGAGGAAATTTGATGGACACGTGTCAAAAGCAGATGATAACTTGCCACCAGAGAAGGTAAGGTAAGATTGGGAGCCATCAGAGGATGAGTAAGTAGAGCTGTTGTGATTCCTGCTCAGGCAAAGACACCCTACAAAAGAGGCACTGGCACTTGCTATGGGATGCCTGGGCAGGAGGAGGGTTCAAGGATAAACCTGCACTGTGAGCTGATATTGCTATTGCTGTTGGTACCAGGGATTTGTTCCAGGGGCACTTAACCACTGATCCACACCCCAGCACCTTTTTCTGTTTTATTTGCTGCATGTGGGAATCACAACAATTATGTGCACATTATTGTCTGTGCTATAGTTTGGGTGTCAGAGTCCCCAAGGAGCTCCTGGGCCAGTGTAGGAATCCTCAGGTTCCTCCTTCACTCAGAGGGGCTGTGGCTTCTGAGGAGCAGGATCCCTTCTCATGCACAGATCCCGGGTTTTGAAACCTGTGAATTAGACTGTGATTCCATGGATTTCAAAAAATGTCACTTGAAATTTCTAGGGTGTCTTGTAATTTGAGGTAGGATTCCAAACTGATACAGAATGCAACTCCTCCCACAAAGTGACAAAATCATTCACTAAACCTGAAGGAAATTGCCATGTCTCACCATTGGGGCTGAGAAAGAAAGAGGGTGGGGTGCAGAGGAGCCTCCCTGGCCCTTCCTACCACAGTCTACTAGAGATCTCCAGAGCCTGGTGCCTGTGAGCTGTGCCAGCAGCAGGTGGAGGCAGCAGGAGGAGCAGCTGGGGCAGCCCAGCCTCACACTTCTGCTCCTTGGGAGGTTTTTGTCATGGCCTGTGTCACTCTGGGAGGGAGACTGTTATACTGTTGACAGTAATAAGTGGCAACATCTTCAGGGGCCAGGCTGCTGATGGTAAGAGTGTGATCTGTCCCAGATCCACTGCCACTGAACCTCGAGGGGACCCCAGATTGCAGATTGGATGCCTTATATATCAGGAACTTGGGAGCTTGCCCTCCCTTTGTTGATACCAAACTAACCAACTGCTAATACTCTGACTGGCCCAGTGGGTGATAGTGACTCTGTCTCCTGGAGATGCAGACATGGAGGATGGAGACCGGATCATCGTGATGTCACATTTGGCACCTGATATTGAAAACATAAAAATAAAGTTTCAGAAGGACTTCCCTGAGTAGCCAGGCAGCATTGACCACACTAGGCAGAGCAGCAGGAGCCCCAAGAGCTGAGCAGGGGCCCTCATGGCCATGCTGTGTCCTGACTGGGACTGACTCCTGCACAGTGTGTGAGCAGCCTCTTAAAAAGTCCTCAGGGCAGTGGCCCGTGCTGTGGTCACATGCAAATCATCATGGCTGGGCAGGCTGGGCACAGCTACAGAGCTGGCTCATATGTCACTCAGCACAGGTCCTATGTCCCCAGGTATCCTATGTTAGACTAGGACAGCATAGATTTGCCTGCAGACAATATGTTTCTGTCTGGGGGCCACCGGAAAGATATGGTCCACTGTTCTGTGTGTGGTGATTGATTGCTCTTGTCATGGTTCTGAAAACGGTTTATATTGTTTCATTTTTCCTTTTCTTCATTTTTTTAAAATTTTCTTTTGTTGGGGGGTAGCATGGATTGTACCATATACAAGGGGTGCTTAGCCATACAGCAAAATCCCTAGTCCATAGATAGATAGATAGATAGATAGATAGATAGATAGAGCGAGACATAGGTATACTTAATGTTAAGAAAAAATAAACATACATGCATGTTTAGGTCCATCATTTACTAAAGCAATAGGGGCAATCAGTCTCAAAAATAAATATATTTGTCTGCAGAAAACATGTATATATCTGAGTCTGGCTTTGAAGCTGTGATCCTCTTGCTTCAGCCTTCCAAGATGCTGAGATTGCAGTCATACATCGCCACAACCAGCTCTAGGGTTAATTTCTTTCTTTTTTTCTCTCTTTTTTTTTCTTTTTGGTAACAGGAATTGTATTCAGGGGCACTCAACCACTGAGTCACATCATCAGCCTTATTTTGTATTTATTTAGAGACATGGTCTCCCTGAATTTCTCAGTTCCTTGCTTTTGCTGAGGCTACCTTTGAACTCATGATTCCCTTTGTCAGCCTCCCAAGCCACTGGAATTACAGGCATGTGCCACTCTGTAGTGTTTCTTAATGACAATACTCTTGGAGTATGACAAGAACCTTGGAGCAGGGTGGAATAGGAAATGGAGGAAATTTTTATGTTTAGAATATACTGACCACTGAAGATAGGAAGAGATTTGAATGTTTAAAGCTTTGGAGGTTTGGGGTTTGACTGGACATTGGCTGGGCCTGACTCAGACACCAGAGGAGGAGGGAGCCTATCATGATTCCAGCCCTTCAACCTCACTTTCCCCAATGCACTTAACACAGGCGAATGCCTCTCTCTCCAGAGCAGCTGGGCTCAATCCAAGGAAGGCTCCTTCACATAAGTGTCTTTTCTACAGAAGGTAGAATGATGCTAGAAGCAAATCTTAGTTTTGTTCACCCCTCCAGGGAAGGTTTAAGAAATAAATCAACTAAGAAGGTTGGAACATGTGGGGATTTGCAATAGAAAATCAGAAAAAGCAGAAAGGACCCAGGTTCACTCTGTGTTTCTATCCTCAGCACAATGAACATTCAAACCTGGGTTTCATTCCTCCTGGGACAAGGAAGACCCATGTCTGGGTCTAAAGATCACCATGCACCATTTTGGACTCTCCTATTACAATCCAAGGAGTGGAGTCAGAGTCAGGCCAAGGGCCAGGATGTGCAGGAGAACAGGGGTGTGACCCACATGAGGACAGCCATGTGGGAAGTGAGGAGTGACAGGTGTGAACTCAGAGTAGGAAGAGACAGAATAGAGAAGACCCAGGCCAGAATGCAGAGGAGGAGCCCACGATCAAGGGACAAGAAATGGGAAAGGCAGAGAAGGTGTGATTTTAGAGCTATCCCAAACTTACTTCCCTGAGAGTCCCCAGACTGTCAGCTGCAACTGGGCAGGAGGAGCACCTGGAGAGATCTTCATCTCCAGTGGTGGAGAAGGAGGTTCTTGTGCCTTGAAGGAAGTGTGGCTGTTGGGGGACAGAATGGCCTGTGTCCCTGCCCCACAGCCCTCCCAGGCAGGCAGGGTATGCAGAGGGCAGCAGGAGGCAGCAGGAGCTCAGCAGCCAGGCCTGGTCCTGCAGGTGTCCATGCTTTCAGATTCAGCAGGGGACAGTCACCTCTCTCCTGGACACAGAAAGGAAGACTAGAAACATGTGTGAGACCCTGTGTGTTTTCCCTTCACCAAAAGGCACAGGACATGCTGGGAAGACCTCTCTCCATATTTCTGATGCCTGGTGAGAGGGACATCACTAGAAAAAGGGAGGAGGAAGTGCCCTAGGAGATCAGGTGGCAGTAGGTGGTGTCAGGGTGCAGGAGGATCTTGACCAGCATAAGGCAGTAAAGATGGCTGCATTGTACCTTAGTGATTGTTCTGAGCAGGACAATGTGGCCACTCCCTTGAGGGCCTATGGGGCCTGAGCCCTCAGCAAGGAGGGAGGAAGACTTTCTGTGGACATCCTGCCCATGCCCTGGACTGACTTTGCACACAAGTGTCCATGTTTTGTCTCAGGCCTTCCTGGCCTCCTCCAAGGCTCTGCACTGTCCCCACTGAGCCCAGCCTGGTGTCCAGAATCCCTTGGAGTCTGCAACTTCTCCTGCTGCACCTGAAGGCTGCCCTCCCTGGGGGCTGGTGCTGTCACTGCTGCACCTGCAGGGCCTGGTGAGCGTCCTGCTCATGAGAGTGGGCAGCAGCTCCAGGACACACACAGGGCCTGTGCAGGTGACAACAGAATTTTGGATATACCTCTTCACACTCCTGAATAGGGGTTTAAGTGTTGTCTGAAGACTTGTGCTAAAACACCTTCGGATAAATTATATTTTCTTTGTTATCCACTTACAGATGTGGAATATGTTTATGTTAAATATGGAAATCATTACCTTCAAGTAACTTAACAGTGTAAAATATATTGTTTCCTTAACCATCAATAAGACAATGTTGTCCTGGATGTAAGCATTTTTTTGAGTAAAAGAATAAATATTATGTTTTTGATCATTATTTTAATGAATATCTGTCAAACACATTTTCTATACAGCTTTTTTTGGAATATAAAAATCAGATTAATTTGCATAGGGGGTTGGGATGATGGAGGGAATTGTTTCAGCATGTCACCTCCCCAGACCTCAGAAACCACCTCTGCCATGGCTCCTGGAGACTTGGTTACTCTTCAAGAGTGTGGCAGACTTTGGCATCAACCCAGTAGTGCTGGGTCGGGAGCTGCCCTGGATGCAGATGTCTTTAAGTCCCAATGCACCAGGTACTGACCAATTATTGCCTTCAGTCTGGCTTGGCAGTGCCAGGTTGCAGTAACTTGGGTGTTGCGCACTGAGATAATGAGGCATGGCTCCAGGTGTAGGCATCACCAATGGGGGTTGAGTTACATTCACCTGTTCCTTTGTAAACCTGACTCCTTGCCTCATTTGAATGGTTTCTCTCCAATAAAATAGTTCAGCACCTCCTCCCAGCTCTCTTTCTTGTCTGCTTGCCCCACTTGTGGCAGCTGCTGCTGAAGAGCAGTCACTGAACCCAAAGAAAAAGTATTTTCTGTTTCTGTGTCTTTATTCCCCAAATTCATTTGGAGTGACCCTGATCGATATTGTCCTGTGACATGACAGTACTGGTTCTACAGGAATGCAGGATGAATGAGCTAAGGGGTTTGTGGAAGCTTCCACCTGATCTCAAAGGAAGTCCTGGGAGGCCAGACCAAGTGTGCCAAGGTCAGAGTCCCTGTGGGGTGCCTCTGAGAGGGCAATGTTTGGAAAAGTGGAAGGAATTGGAAGGTCTATTGGAGATCCCTGAGACTGAGAGATGCCAGTAACACAGAACATCTGCTGAGAAAAGCTGCAGGATCAAGCAGAAACAAGACCAGAAAAAAAGCATGTGGGTTGCACCCACAAAGTCATCTGTAGATCTCCACAGCCCTTTGGAGAGAATATCAGATTGCCATGAGCCCCAGGGGCTGGATGAGGGGCTACAGGACTGATTTTCCCAGCTGGATATAGGTATACAGGTCCCATTCCTTCTTATATGACTATTTGACTTTCTTTCTTTTTAAATTTTTCTTCCTTTTTAAAATTTTGGAATGGAAATCCTTATTTGGTGCTTTTATATATTGGATACATGTAACATGATTTTGATTTGTACAAGGGATCACAATGAGAGTTTGCATTGAACTTGGACTTGGGCAACTCAGGAAGTGTTAAAAGTATGCAATCTCCAGCAATGGCCTAAATGTATTTCACATTGTGAGGTGGGCATGAGCCAACCTGGGGGGGGGTCAGGGGCACAATGTTATGATGTGGATATAAGATGCTCCTCAAAACCTCATGTGTGAGCAATGCAAGGGTGTTTAGGGTGAGATAATCAGATTATGAGTTGTAATTTTATCCCCTGAAGATTAACTAGAGGGTTACTGTAGGCAGGCAAGTGGTGGCTGGAGGCTGGTCATTGGGGACATGTCTTTGAATGATAGATTTTGCCCCTTATGTGCAGTGCCTCTCTCTTGGCTTCCTGGTGCCATGTCCTAAGTGGTATTTCTCCCGGTCACCTTTCTGCCAGGATGTTCTGCCTCAGCTGGGGCCGAGAGCAATGCAGTTGGCTGTCTATTAACTTTGTCCTTGGAACAGTGAGCCCCAAATAAACTTGTATTTTAGTGTTCCTGCCAGATTCCTGGCCCCAGAAGTGAAAAAGCTGACTAAAGCAACTTCCAACCTCGTTAGTGTGGAAGCATGTTGAGCTTGGAGCAGCTGGTGTTGGAGGCCTCCTGAGAGAAAAAGCCTGGGCTGGGGTGAGTGGGGATGTGGACCTGTGGACATGGCCATAGGAGGGAGCTCAGGACCTGAGTTAGCTGAATGAGGTCTGAGGCTTGGACTGGACAACACTCATGGAAGTGTTAAACCTTTTTCACTTTTCTTTCTTTCTTTTGAGGACATGTTGGTTTGAGCTCATACATTTAGAGGTTTGGTTCAGTTCATGGTTGTCTGATTTGATTCCATTCCTATGGTACAAATTGAGGCCCATGGCAGAGTGGCATGGGGAAGAGAAGCTGCTCATCTCATGGTTCCTAAGAAGCCACAGGGATGACGTAGACTTCTCAAGGACATGTGGCCTTACTTCTTTCAGGAATGCCCAGTATGCCCAGATTTTCCACCCAGGTAGTCCATTTAATTAAAAATCAACAAAATGGATTAATACACTGCTGAGGTTACCACTTTCATAATCCCATCATTTCATATCAGAACTTGAGTTTCGGGGCCACCTTATATTCAAAGAATATCATTATGCCTTGTACCCCTGAAACTCATGTCCATCTCACCATGAAAAATACATTTAATCTCCATGCAAGAGTCCCAATAATCTTAATAATTCCTGCTTATGCAAAAGCCCTAGGCCAAATTCTTATCCAAGACTCAAGGTAAACCCTTGATAGTGAGACAAAGAAAGGTGGCTCAAAGGCAGAGGTTTTCTACCCATTTGATTCTGAATATCATCAGCAGTATTCATATAACCAAATGCAGTATTTCTCATTTACTCCTCAGTCACTGAGACATGGTGTTCACCATAGGGAAGAGCAGGGGAGCTGGAGCCTGTCCATCCTGTTTTGGGGCCATGAGGACACTGTGGTTGAGCAATGTAAGTTTTATCTGCAGGTATCCAAAGCTTCAGCCCTGGTCACAAGGAAACCTGCTGGTGTTGTACTTCCTCTGTCTGGATGTGGAGCACCTTGATCCTGGTCACTCTGGTACCCATGAATGAAAAGACCAAACTCCAGTCACCTCATCCTCATTCCTATTCTTTCCTAATTAGGATCTTCTTTGAAGTGCAGGTTCCAGCAAGGTGCCCGGATATTTCCTTCTCCAAATTACTTTACAAAAACACCATGTCTCCTGGACAGGTTCCTGCTGCTGTGGAGCCTCACTACTGCTCCTTTCAGGAGCTTGTTCCAGGACATGATGCTGCTCAGAGAAAGATGTGTAAAAGTTCCAAATACCCCATCATTTCAGAGAGACTCCTGTCTCCAGTGCTTTGCCTTGACAGGCGGTGGCCCTTTACCCTGCCTCGGGCATCGCAGAACCATTGGGATGTGTCAGGAGAATGCAGGTGATGGTCGCACAGAGACCTGGCCTGAAGTCCTAGGTTCTGGCTGCATCTCAGGTCAGTCCATCCATTAGCTTCATGGGACCATGTTGAGCCCACAGATGATTGTGGAGGAAGGGACAGCCTCTTCTACCATTCTAAATTAATCATATCCAGGATATTATGAGTTTTTAATCCAATAAATATGGGAAAATACAAATGCATTCTTCAAACTGTGAAACTCTGTATCTGATGCCATAACCCCACCCCCACCCCAGGAATTTGCACTGATATGCACCTAATCCCATCAGTAGACACATTGTCAGGCCTGTGTTTCTGAATCTGAGGTGGAAGAAAATGAGTAAGGCCAAAGAGGAGCCTCCCTGGGCCCTTTAACCAAATGCACCAGTGACCTCAGAGCCTGGCTGCATCTGAGCAGTGCCTTCAGCAGGTGGAAGCGGCAGGAGGAGCAGCTGGGGCAGCCCAGCCTCACACTTCTGCTCCCTGGGAGGTTTTTGTCATGGCCTGTGTCACAGTGGGATGGTAATTATAATCTAGTTGACAGTAATAAGTGGCAGCATCTTCAGGCTCCAGGCTGCTGATGGTGAGAGTGAAATCTGTCCCAGATCCACTGCCACTGAACCTCGAGGGGACTCCAGGTTGTAAACTGGTTGCCTGATAAATGAGGAGCTTAGGGGTTTGCCCTGCTTTCTGTTGATACCAGGCTAAAGTAGTACCTATGCTCTGGCTTGCCTTGCAGGAGATTGCCACTCTGTCTCCTTGAGATTTAAACAGGGAGGATGGAGACTGGGTCATTGTGGTGTCACATCTAGTACCTGACATTGGAAATACAAAAGCAAACATTCACACTATTAAATGTGTTTTAAAGGGACTTTCCTGAAGAGCCAGGTAACACTGACCACACAGGGCAAAGCGAATCCTCAGCACTGTCCCTTCTTACCTAGGAGGCAGAGCAGCAGGAGCCCTAGGAGCTGAGCAGGGACCCTCATGGCTATGCTGTGCCTTGACTGGGACTGACTCCTGCACAGAGTGTGAGCAGCGTCTTAAGAAGACCTCAGGGCAGTGGGCTGTGCTGTGGGCACATGCAAATCAGCAGGGCTGGGCAGGCTGGTTACAGCTGCAGGGTGGGCTCTTCTCAGTCACTCAGCACAGGCCCAGTTTTCCTTGGTGTCCCAGGTCAGGCCAAAGAAACAGAAATATTACAGAAATTATGTTTCTTATGGGGGTAGATGATTAGTACTTTGACTTACTGTCAAATAATTCTCAGTGGGAAAACAATCTGTTGTTTTTATAACATAATTGAGACTTTACCTTAATTTTATTTATTTAAATACAAAAGAAAATGTTTATGGAAGCATGCTAAATGTATACAATAGGATTTTATGATGTACTCAGGCAACTTACTGCAGGTGCAGAAGGACAACACCATGAACCTTGGTGACTGTCACTCAAGTTCCTTCTCACTGAGAGCTACAGGTGACTTTCATACCCAGGGACGATGTGGTCTGCACCTTATTTTTGATTTGAGTTCCCCATCTGCTCCCCATATGTCCCATGTAGAGTTATTTCCTGTATTTCACCACATAAAGGGCTAGTTAGTGATGCCAGATGCCATCACAGCAAAGGTCACTGCCACTCAACACATATCCCTGACATGCACCATATGTGCCTCTTTCTTACTTAGCCCTTTAGCAGGGAGGACATTATTCTTCCCCCAATTCCACCATCCCTGTGGGCTTCTTCAGGAGACAGTCTCTGCCTCCTATATATCCAGGGCAGACACATGCAAGGAAACATCTTGGGTCAGGTAAAACTTGGACAAAGATTTGGAAAAACTTATATTTCATCTCTGTGGCTTTGCCCTGGACATACAGCCCAGTTCATCATCAGGGGAAGTGCAGCCAGCTCTGCCCCCCACCATCCATACCCTGGAGTCTGGGGACCTGAGCTAGTATTGATAATGACTGCAGGTGGCCCATTCACAGTGGTCCACCTGGGCAGGAAACTCCTGTTGGTTTTCAAGGGGCCTAAACTTCAAGAGCACTTGCTATCAAACAGCTTAGGCAGAGCAAGTTCCAGAGAGATCTCCTGAAGCTTAAAATGAGGACATAGCTTTTTCTGTTAGGATTAGGAATCAGTGCCTATGGGTGCCAGACCCTGGGCCTTTCCCTCCCTGTGCTTTTGCTGAATCCTGAGACACATCTATGTCTCACTGGGCTCTCTGGAGCTGGGGAGGGTGCTCTGCCTGCACACAGTGGACACAGAGCCTGAGATGAGGGTCTCCAGGACAGCACCAAGCGGTGACAGCAGGAGGAGGGGCAAACACCCTAGCTCCTCATGTCATTGGGAATATCCAAGGGGCATCTTGTGCCTTTCCACAGGGGCTTGAGCTGCAGCCAACCTCAGCAGGAGGCTGTAGAGGACTTTTGTGTCCTCTCCTCTCTCCTCACTCCCCCCATCCTTGCTAGTGTTTCCTGCCAATCATCAGTATGCTCACCACACAGGATGCCCTGTCCAGGCAAATCCTGAGCTGGAAGCATATCCCCTGCATGGCTGGCATCTTTGAGGGAATCACTCACTCCTCCTTTACTTTTTTTTTTTTTTGTCTTTTTTTTTTTAATTGGTCGTTCATAACATTACATAGTTCTTAATACATCATATTACATGGTTTGATTCAAGTGGATTATGAACTCCCGCTTTTACCCCGTATACAAATTGCTGTATCACATCAGTTACCCTTCCATTGATTGACATATTGCCTTTCTAGTGTCTGATGTATTCTGCTGTCTGTCCTATTGTCTACTATCCCCACTCCCCTCCCCTCCCCTCCCCTCCCCTTTTCTCTCTCTACCCCTTCTACTGTAAATCATTTCTTCCATTTGTATTCTCTTGACTTACCCCTCCTTACCTCTTATATGACATTTTGTATAACCCTGAGGATCGCCTTCCATTTCCATGCAATTTCCCTTCTCACTCCCTTTCCCTCCCACCTCTCATCCCTGTTTACTGTAAATATTCTTCTCAAGCTCTTCGTCCCTACCCTGTCCTTGTTTACACCCCTTATATCAAAGGAGTCATTTGGTATTTGTTTTTTAAAGATTGACTAGCTTCACTTAGCATAATCTGCTCTAATGCCATCCATTTCCCTCCAAATTCTATAATTTTGTCATTTTTTAATGCAGAGTAATACTCCATAGTGTATAAATGCCACAACAAGTACATGAAAAAATGCTCACCATCGCTAGCAGTCAGAGAAATGCAAATCAAAACTACCCTAAGATACCATCTCACTCCCGTAAGACTGGCAGCCATTAGGAAGTCAAACAACAATAAGTGCTGGAGAGGATGCGGGGAAAAGGGCACTCTTGTTCATTGCTGGTGGGACTGCAAATTGGTGCAGCCAATTTGGAAAGCAGTATGGAGATTTCTCGGAAAGCTGGGAATGGAACCACCATTTGACCCAGCTATTCCCCTTCTCGGTCTATTCCCTAAAGCCCTAACAAGAGCATGCTACAGGGACACTGCTACATCGATGTTCATAGCAGCTCAATTCACGATAGCAAGACTGTGGAACCAGCCTAGATGCCCTTCAATAGATGAATGGATAAAAAAAAATGTGGCATTTATACACTCCTCCTTTACTGATGGGTAAAAAAATTAAGACAGTTCCATATGCATTGAATTTTCCTTTACCAATTGTTGGCTAAATTGTATTCAGTGGTGATTCTTTTTCTGTTGATCCCCAAAAGAATGTGCAACCAAAAGCTGGTCGCTGTTCCCAATGCCAATTAATGCCAATTTAATAATGAAGACACAGTTCTGAGAAAAAGGAAAAGGAAGTTTTATTGCTTTCCTAGCAAAGGAGTCCCGAAGGCTGTTACTCTTCTGATCAAGAGGGAAGGGGTGCTTGAAAGGAACTCTTCAAGAGTTACATTTCAGGTGTGCTCTGGTAGAGGGTCCCAGGGCACTCTGATGTCCTGTTAGGATTCACTTGTTAACTTAGGAGTTATTCACTTTGCTGGTTCTCAGTAGGCATTTCCTTCCTGTAGTGGATGTGTTCAAGAGCAATTAACCAGGAGAAGAAAAGATAACACTGTCTCCCTAATCTTGTTAAGGAGGTGGAGAGGGGAAAAAATAGAGAAAAAAATAAGCCTTAGAGCAATGAGGACTATTCAGAAGGTGAAGGGATGATTGTTACAAATGGAGCCTCTGACAAATTGCATCCTCTTGTGGATTTCAGGTGAGACCCTGTGAAAAAGGAATCCTGCTCTCTCTCATCCCACAGACAGAGGACTCTGAGCCTCATATCTCTTCTTAATCATATGCTTTATTAATCTGCCTTGCCACCTTTATTCTAGTTGATGGCAAGACAGTTTTGGGGATATTAGAGCTATTGCTGTTATAACAGTGGGATCATAGGAGCCACAACCTACAAATATCATTTTTAATACTGTAGTGTTTTGCATTGGGATAAACCTCTCCTGAGATACCCATGTCCTACTATGAGGAAACTACAGGTGCTACATCACAGGACACAAGGAACTTGGAAATTGTGATGGGATGTTGACATTGCCATCTGGAGATTGTCCAGGATTATCAACATGAGAACAATGACATCACAATGGTCCTCTTGACAGGGAGGGAGTAGGGACCATCACAGTCACAGAGGGATGTGGCAATGGAAATGGCTGCTGATGGGTGGAAGTTGGAGGAGAGGATAGCAGAAGCATTTAGGCCTTCCTGCTGTTGGGGGTCTGCCCCAGAACTGCTGCCCCGACTCCAGACCTCTGGTTGGGCCTTAAGCCACTGCGCAGTTCCTTGGGTTTGCTCCTGATGCTGTTCCCATTTCTCCAGGGAACACCCTCTAGAGAAGCCTGGCTGGGCCTAGACCTCACCTCAGGGAGGACGGGCCTCAGCATGTGCTCCTGAGATGAGGGTGTCTGCAGGTTTCACAGATGGAAATACTGTGGTAGTAGGAGCAAATGTGACTCCATTTTGTTTTATGACTTCATCCTGTAAACAACCATGCCAAGTAGAAGAGTCATTACTGGAGCAAGATGTTCTTTTCCTTTTGCTATAGTAACCTTTAAGAACACAGAACTACCTAATGGGGTATTGTTTCTGTAACTAGGGTAACGAGGCTCTGTTTATGTAACTGGGGTGACTGGGCTAACTGTGATTGGTTAGGCTTCCCTCTGCTTGACTGCACTGTCCTGCTTCTGTAACCTGGCTTGCTTGCATTGGCTAGACCCCCTGAACATCCCTTTTTGCAGTTTTCAGGCTTATAAGGAATGCCCTTGCAATTGTTCAGGGCTGATCAGGGAAACAGCTTTATGTTCTGGTCAGCCACCACCGGTGTGCTTCAATAAAGGCTTGATACAATTATATGTGAGTGGTCTGGAAGTCAGTTTATGAAACCCTGGGACAAAGCTTTAACTATAACATTTGGGGGCTCGTCCGGGATACTTTTTTTCCCTACCCTCAGGCCAAATTTGCCTCCAATGATGGGCCTTTGGACCTTAGCCCCAGAGTAGAGGGGAGCTCCTGAGAGATGTTCCTCAGCCTCACTCCGAGGATGACTCCAATCCGTCCTAGGACTCTCTGTAAAGCCTCCTGCTGGCTGTCAGTTCTGGTGAGTCGAATATTCTCTGGGGGAAAAGGTCAGATTGGACACAGTTGCTTACACCTTCCTGGGACAGGAGGAGATGTTGTCACTGTCTCCCTGGAGGTCTCCCTGTGAGACCTCATCTGTCTGTATCTGGGGCCCACTGGAGGCCTCCCTGTTGGGCCTCATCTGTCTGGGGGCAGGACAAGACATGGTCTCTGCCCCATTAGAGGTCTCCCTGTGTGATCTCAGCAATTGTTGCTTGTCCTGTGTCTGTTTTGCTATTTGTCATTTCTCCAGCATCCTCTTGCTGTTTGTCATTTGTCCCATGTCTGTTCGCCGGCTGTTTGTCATGTTCTTCTATCGGAGTGTTGTGTGTGGGCCCTTTTCTTGTTCTCATAACCACTCTTCTTTCATCAGGACTCCTTCGATCCACCAACATCAGAGACAATAAAATGCTACAGAGATATCTACCTGGACTCCTTTAACTTGTTTTCTTAACAATTTTCAGGACTTTGTCTGTTGGTTTGTTTTGTTTGTTCCCTTTGTGTTCTGTGTTAATTTCTACCTCAATTTATTTCTAATGGGAAAAAATGGTTAAGATGGTTTTAACTGTGCTCACTACAGCTTGCATTAAAATGTAAAGTGCTGCCAAAAGGACCAAAAAAATTGTCAAAAGTAAAAGCTAAAGGTAAAAAGAAAAAGACATTCTAGAGATTGCCTTCATTTAGGAACTGGGCCAGGGGGCCAACTGGGTAAAGCATGTCAGTTCCTATAGAGGTCAGATTAAAACTAAAGTGTTTTATAAAATTATTATCCCTAAATCGTATAACAAAAATCATAATTTTGTCTAAGAATTTGGCTTTTGTCTCTCAGTATTTACAAGCATGAATAACTCCCAACTATTAAAAATGGTCTAAAGATTTTTCAATGTTAGGCTAAAAGTTGGTGGCCACTATTCAAGTAACCAGAAAAAACAGTTTAAATGGGACCCCAACCTGGGGGACTCTCCCAACGAGACCAATGAAGCTGCATCTTTGGGAAGTTCCTCCAGGGAAAAATAAGCCCCCTTTGTTTGTCTATGTTCCCTCAACTCTTTTCAGCTTTGATGAACAAGACCACCTCAGAAAAAAAAGGTCAGAAAACTTTTAAAATTCTATGTTTGTTAAACTTATAATTTTGATCCAATATGCCTAGGTTCATATGTTTTTCTGATTACACTCTGCTTTATTCTAAGGCCAATTTACAAGGGTTAACTCTCAATCTAATAGGTTTTTAAAATATAAGCTACAAGGCTTTTGTTTGTATGTTTGCTCTGTGTGGGTGCACCAGTGTACTGTCTGTCTACATGTATTGCCATGTCTACATATACTTGGTACAAAAAAATTGACATATGAGCTTATAAATTAAAATTTTAAAAAGTGGATCCAAATACTTTTGGTTAATATAATTTAAAAGGTTCAATTTAAATTGGGTAAATAGATAAAAGTACAAATGTCTTTAAAGTTACTAATGCACAGTTTTGTTTCTAGATGGTTAATCAGCTGTTAAAATGTTAATGTCTATAAAGTGTCTGATATCCATTTTCTCTAGGATTTTTATTCAACAACAACAACAAAAAAGATTACTAATACTATTCAATGCACTTGTCTGATACCTTGTTTTTAAAAAAGATATGTAAATTACATCTAAACATATATAAAATTAATCATAGAAATGTTTGTTAGAGACATCTAATTGGTACAAAGTTAAAATGCTGACTGTTAAATATAATATCAAGTACTCTTAACTTCTTAAATTCCATAAGGTAAAATACTTAAACAATGTTGGTGTTTTCAAAAGTTAGTAAACTAAAAAAGAAATTTGAAATCATTTTGTGTTATTATAAAAACAAGGTTACTCTAAATTACAAAGTCCCAACAGGTATAATTCTACATACAAGGAGTCAAGAGTTTTCAACTATATTTCAATTAAAGTACTGTAAATAACAAATATTTCATCTTATTAAAATGGATTAATTTATCTAAATTGAGAAATTTATAAGGGTTATTTCAAGATACAAAAAAAGATCAATGGGTTAAAAAATTATTAAAAAGTTCTAAATATAAAAATATATTTAATGAAAAGCATTTCCAGGTAAAATGTCTTTATGTAGTAAAGTATAATTATAATACATCTAAGTAAACAACAAAAGGGTCTAATTAACTAACATAAAGATCTATAAATAAATGACAAATATTAAAAAGTTTATATGAAACTAAGTTGGTTATATATGTAACACACATAGTTAAAACAATTCAAGGTTGTTCCCTAAGGACAAATAATAATGTACTGATATAGTTATATGTTAAATTGACAAAACTTCTAAAAATATTAATTACATTATGTCTGTTAAGTTTATCCCTTAGAACAAGTAATCTTGGAGAAACTAAGGTTTTTACATCTGTGGCTAAACAGCAACTGTTATTTTAAAGTATTGTCCTACATTACAAAGTCTAGATTTTCCTTTAAAAGCTAACCTTGGTTAATATAAAAACATCAATAAAAGTGTGGTACATTACTCTTCTTCACAGATTAAATGTGCTCATATCTTTCAGGTATACAAGTCTTTAAGGTAAAAGGTTTAAAGGAACATTTTATCAAGCGAATATTCTCCAAACTAAAATTGTCTGTAATGGTAATTTAAACTTATAAAGATAATAGATTTTATTGGGGATTTATTTATATTATTTGATGTTTTATAAAGAAATCTTATGTTAACTTTTACACTAGATATAAAAATTTAAAGGTATTTTAAAAGATAATAAAATCCTGATCTGTTTAAAAATTAATATTATAAAACATTTTGCCACTTTTCCACATAGAAAAAAAATGTTAAGGGCTCTCAGCCTTTCCTTAATTAATGTTTCAAATATATGTCATATTGTGCTACCTAAAATTTATACAGAGTCAAAAAAACAATATATGTAAACTTTATAAAATTATATCTAAAAAGAGAGACAAAGATCAGCTTTAAAACTAAAACACTTTACCTAAGATTTGTAAAGAGCCCTGCCTTATCTGAGATAAGGCTCTGCCTCCCACCTTACAGAATGTCAAAATAACTTCAAAGTAGACCAGATTTCAGTTAATTTAAAGTTATATTCAAAGATTAATTTTATTACAAAAATTACTGTAATCTCAAATAAAAAATATAATGTATACCTCAGCCGAGGTTCAAAATAATATACAAGCTAAATATGTTTTTACTATTGTTAATTTTACTTTGTATTTTTATTATAACTAAAAAAAGTGACCACTACACTTAGAGCAACCAAGCGACCTTTACTGTGACAGTGTCTGATTGAGAGAGAGAGAGAGAGAGAGAGAGAGAGAGAGAGAGAGAGAGAGAAGTACGAGAGAGAGAGAGAGAGAGAGAGAGAGAGAGAGAGAGAAAGAAGAAAAAAAAGTGAGAGGGAGAATGAGAGACAGGAAAAGTGAGAGAAAAAGGAGAGAGCAAGAGAGGAGGACCTGGCAAGAGAGAGTTTTTATAGCCAAAAATCTAATGGGGTCTCTGCAAACTGCCTTGTTGGTGTACAGTGATTGGATCATACAGTAGATGCTAAGGTGTCATCTTTTGCCTTCAGGCAGATCTTCAGCATTATGTAAATTAATAAATAAAATAAAGATATTGTGTTATGTAGAAATTAACTGTAAAGTTATAAACATTAAAGTTAAAGCCCAACATTCTTACTTTAAAACTGGTAAAACTGACTTGCTGGATGTTTAAGACCAAATTTAAATATTAAGGTTAAAATAAAGAGACCAAAGAAACCAATATTTGGCTCTTGCCCTCTGAGTCAGGCTGAACCCAGGACAGGGGGAAAAGCTTTGCAACTCCAGGCCACATAACCTCCTGATAAGAGAGATTAATGAGACCAATGGAGAACAGAAAGCCAATGAGTGTACATGCTGCAAAAGAGGAGGGTCATTTAAAAAGGAGACATGCCTGATGCTTCCATGGGAAGACATATGGTCAGCAAGACCTGGACCCATCCTAATGCAGATGACACTAACAGAGCTAAAATGCCACTCACATGTTCCCTAAGAATGTCCTCTGAGGAAACTCAGCTGACTCTTACCAATAGATAGAAACAAGGTCAGTTTGACCAGCTTGGTCTTAAACACCTAGCAAAAACAGTTAAAACAAAGCACAGCCATTCCTGGACATTTCAAAAGAAACAACATTTATTTTGATTGTAACTTAAAATGTACCCTAGTGTTAGCATCCCCAAAATAAGTAAGACTGTAGGCAACAAAAGAAAAATTCTTAGGCAAAAATGCCTGATAACTACTAATAAATGCCAGAAGTTTCTATTCCATTTAAGGCCTACAGATCTTCCTAACTTCCTACATAGGTAGGTGTAATCATGTTTATTAACATGTTTATTGACATTTGAGTGTGTAGATGATGGGAGGATAAATGGTCAAAGTCTCTGGAGAGCAGCCAGGACCCACTCACAGGACAAGAAGGACCCACCTGAGGTCAATGGAAGATATGAGAAGAAGAGGCCCTTGAGCTTCTCCACCTTACCTTGAGCTACAAAGTCTATTTTGTCCCTTGTGCAGTCATCTTTTATGATGGGGTCACACTGAGGATTGAGGGGTCTTCATCTCAACTCCCCAGGCCTGGAGCCCTGTCCTGCCCAAGGCTGGCCATAAAGCACTCTGATTTCCTGCCTTAGTCCAGCCTTTATTTCCCCTGGGAGAGTCTGCTTTGCAGAGACTGTCACTGGATGTCCACACTTCTGCTGACTTTGGGTCAGTTTTCTTACAACAAGGCCCAAGTACTCAGTGTCTCCTGAAGTCTCAGTCCAGTACTCACCTGCACGATGATGCTTCAGGTGATGTGAATCTGAAGGAAATTCCCAGGCTTCAGGGAGTCCATGTGCCACTCCTTAATACATGGAAACCAACACAGGCATCCATGGAATGTGCTGTCACCTTAGCTCCAAGACACATCCTGTGTCTCACAATCATACTCTTTTAATATCCCATTGAAACAAATTGGCACCTACAACCTGGAAAGAAAAGCCATATAATGTTGTCCCCAGTTTATTAAAGAACATCTATATAACATAAAGAATTCACTTGCAGCACCATTCTCTAGTGTGCAGAGTGGCAGCAGGTGCAGAGGCAGGTAAAGAAGGGACTCCTGCTTCAGTTCTGGGGGAGGTTAGCCCTTGGGCACTGTTCAGGATATGGCCCAGCTGGCTATGCCAGGCTCAGTGGCAGAGCAGGAGTTCCGCAGGGTCTCTGCTCTGCAGGCTCAGCCAGGTGTTTTCTTACAGCAGCCAGGTGAGGAGGATTGTGGCTGTGCGGGCAGCAATGAGCTGCAGCATATCCAGGTGCAGGCTGTTGATGGGGAGTGGAGCCTGCTCCAGACCCCTACCCTGCACTTCTGGGACCCTGAGAGGGATGGGGAAGCACACCTGAGAGGAGCTACTGCAGGTTGATGAGGTGTCTGGTAGTGCCAGTGTACTCAGTGGCCCGCGGTGATACTGGCTCTGTCCCCTACAGGCACAATCAGAAAAGCTAAAGCTGAGTCAGCACCATCTTGTCACTGAGCCTGAAAACCCACAAGAAACACCCCAAGAATATGACTATGTGCTTACAAAAATCACCATAATGTTATATAGAAAAAACTAAGAATGGGCAAAAATTATTTAAAATTCAGATTAAAAACAAACAAAAGAACAAACAAACAGAAAACTCTATGCACTAGATTCCCTTTGGAGAAAAGAAGTGATTAACAAACACCCCAACATGTAGCTCAGTGCTGGCTGGGCTCTGTGCAGAGCTGAGAGGGCACTCTCCATGCTGGGTGAGTTGACCAACCACTCATCAGCTCCCTGGGAAGCTTGTCTGTGCTGAGGGTCCAGAGCAGGACACTCTGCAGCAGGCTTGTGCTGTGACCCAGGAGCCCAGTCATGTGGCCCATGTGGGTTTGTACTAGATGAGGACAGTGTGTCTCCCTCTGACAAGTCCCCAATAAAAAGTCACAACAGAGACCTCAAAGTAATAGAGAAGAGCAGGCCATCCCCAGGGATCCAGAAGAAAGAAGCAACTACTCAGAGTTCTAAAAGCAGCCTCCAGAACATCCCTGAGCTCTGGCCCCATTCCGTGGGGCACTGAGTGATTCAGTGACTTAGCCTCTCACCACATAGAAACTGTTGGACTCAGCATAGGGCAGCACCAGCTGGGCCCAGCACTGCCCAGTTTCATGATGGAAGCACTTTGGGTACTGGACTCACCACAGTCATAGGATCCATTTGGAATACATGGACAGGCATCCTGAGGTCCCATGTAACTTCTCCCTCTGACCCTAGCACCTCTGCATCAGATCTCATAGGACCTCATGTATATCCTCAAGCAGGCCATGTTCCAGGGATTAAGGAGCTAGGCTTTGATCTCAATTGGCTGTCACAGTAGGTGGGAAATGAACATGAAAACTTCACACATGATCCCCAAACAGGCTCTCATTAAATTTGGTGAGATTTTGACAGAAAGAAAAACAGCTCAACAACTTCATGAGCAAGAAACCCTGTGCTCAGCATTACACTGGGGGCGAAGCAGGGTCCTCCCTCCCCACCAGAGTCCGAGCAACAGCAGGAGCAGGGGCCAGGCAGTTCATAGGTACACAGAGACACAGTCTACACTCACTTGACCCGCATGACTCCTAACTGTCCCTTTCTCCACCAGCAGCCACACTGGGGTCAGGTTTCAGCCTATAAAATCAGAGAACAGGATTCATCCATATCATGTAGGCTCTGGGGACAGAGAGGAAGGGGCCAGGCTGGGCTTCCAGGCCAAGAGCACAGAGCAGCTTTCCCCACCAGACATCCCCTGCCAGCTCCTCTCATGAGTCTCTTCTCACCACAGACACTACTGGTGAAGATGGAGGGGCTCCCTGTTGATAAGAGGACACAATACTCTATTATTTCTGAAATATTGTGAAAATAAGCAGCTCTCTCAATTTATTGTCCTTAGTATGCCATCTACTGGTCGTTCTGTGCCATAACATCCTCAGGATTTTAGAGGCTTGGTCCCAGTGAGGCTTCACTCTGTGTCTTCAGTGTCACTCAAGATGCTGATCCCACTGTACAACCACCAGGATACTGAGTTCTGCAGGAAAAACAGCTGTCCCCTCATGTCAGTAACCTTTTCTGCTAGTCCAGGACTGAAGACTAACAGACACCCAGGGGTCTAAATGAGATTAGTTACAAGAGAGTTTAGGATGAGCTATGTGATCCAGGAGAGATGACAAGGTGTGACTTCAGAAAATTCACTGAGGACTGCAGGGTGTAAGGCGGGGAGAGAGGAGCCCAGGCCTCCTGGTGTCCACCTGTCAGTGCATCAGTCAGTCATTCCTGCTATGCAGAAGCTTCCCAGAGCCACACCTAGACCACAGCAACTGTTCCAACAAGGAAGGATCTGACTCCCCCAGGCTGGTGACAAATGGCCCAAAAGTTTGTGCTCCTAGCTACAACACCAAGAATAATCACGATAATCTTTACACCCACATTGATTCTGCCATGGTGGTGAACTGTGTATCTACGTTGTCCAATATGCTGGCCGTTAGCCACATGTGATATTGAATATTCAAAATGAAGCAAGCACAAAAATAAAGTTCAATTTAAAATTAAATTCACAGTGCATAAGATCAGTTGTAAATAGGATGCACATGTGACAGTGCACCATTTATAGTTTATAAGCATAGAATCTGCTCCACTTCGTGGCTTCTTTCAAAGATCAGCTGCTACTGGGAACAGCAGAGGCCGCCTATTGAGTTAGAGTATCAATATCTGGATATTTGCTCAACCCAGGGCCTGGAGGAAAAGGAGCTCATGAAACAATGTCTTGCTTCAAGGAGGAAGCAGTAGCCATCCCAATAGATGGATGAAAATGAAAAATCAAAGGAACAAATCACCCATCAAAGGATCAAACAGCCCAGAGAACCTCAACACCTGATGCCCTCAACACCACCATGGAGGAGCACATCAGAGATAAAATTTACACAGCTCATGGCTAAAGTGTCCAGTGAACTAAAAGGAGATGCCAGGAGTGAGATTGGAAAACACAGGAAGTGAAAGACCTCTTCACTGAAGACCCAGAGACTCTGTCAAAGAACCAAAGGTAACCCTGGAAATGGCCTAATAAATATAATTTAAATTCAGTGAAAACAGTCACCAATCACTTAGGCCACTTTGAAGATAGATTTGTCAAGCCTTGAAGACAAAGTATGTGATCTTGAATAGAAAGATGGCCATAAAGGAAAGATGTCAAGAGGCCATGCCCACAATACTCAGAAAACTGGGACTAGATCCAGAACCACACTGGAGCATCACCAGGGCAGACAGAGGCTCCCAGACACAACCTGGGGGAGCACACATTGTTCTCAATGAAGTGACCTCAGAGTCTCTAGACAGACCTGCAGGTGTGAGTTACCCAGTTTGCCACAAAGTGCTACTGTGAATCTCTAAGTTCATTTGAGTCAATTAAACAACAAAAGCAAACAAAAAAACTCCTTAGACCAAATAATTTGATGGATAAATATAGAGAATATATGAATGTTTGACACATATATTCTGAGTATATGTCCCTCCAAAATATGAGGGAAAACTGGTTTGTTGACACAGAAGATATTTCTGGACCCTCAAGACCTGTTCCAGATCTGCCTAGTATGAGTGAGTTTACAAACATTGAATCATTTCTTTCTTTTTAATGGAAGCAGTAGAAAACGTCCTGCACAAGGGCATGCTGAGCTGTGTGATGAAGGCTGTGAATGTCCCTCTGTGAAGGTTCCTTTCTGCAAGCCCAGCTCCCCACCATCCTTTGCCCACTGAGCACCCTGTGACTGGAGCTCTGCTTCCTCCATGCCTTCCTCTCCTCCTCCTTGAGGACTGGAGGCTTTATCTTTAAATCAGGGTTTCCACAGCCCCAGAGCCCATAGGGGTTCCCAGCCAAATTTGAGGTGACCTCCTGTAGTGTCCACAGTGAGAACCTACTCAAGCAAGCAGCCCTTGTCAGATACAGGGTGTACACACCTCTCTCCTGTTCAAAGGGTCATCTTTACACCTTCCTCAAAGTACACAATAGGGAGATTAGATGTTCCATTTCCTGAAGTCTCCTTTGCCTGTGCTATTTTGTTGGCTAATTTTAGCCTCACAGTCACAGCTGAGAAACTGCTGCCTGATGAAAAGTCACAGATTTGCTCCTCTATTGTGTCATGGTATTTTATGGTCTTTAGTCTTGAGTTCAGGCCTGGTGACATGCTGTGCTATTGTCACACATGGTGTGTGGCAGGGCCTAGATTCGTCCTTCTGCATGCAGGTGTCCCAGTGTCCCAGGTCTAACTGTTTTCAACAGCACTCTCTCCATTGTGTGGTCTTGCCACCTTTGCCAAAAATCAACTACCCCAATGTGTGAGTGTGGCCTCAGCTCTATCCCACCATCTGCACTGCTGTCATTACACCAGAACCAAAGCACCTTGCTCCCCAGCACTGTGGTAGGGAGAAGGGAGGGTCAGGGTGTGGTCACTGTGAGAGCCCTGGCAGCATGGGGGAGGCCTGGATTCTCTCCCCAGCACCACAGAGAAACAGCCAACAAAATTAAATTAAAAACATTGGAAATCAGAAACTGAGGTCTCTCACTGCATTTCTTATTTGCAAGATTATTCAGTCTCCTTGTGTCTCTTACATCCCCATGTTATCTGCAGGATCAGACTGACAATAATGAAATAGATAAATGAAGGCAGCTGAGATTTTGATACTGATTGCATTGAGCTTGCTTACCAATTTGACATGGATTGTCATCTTAATAATAGGCTTTTCAACACTCAAATAAGCAAACAAAACATTTCTATAAGACAACCTTTAATGTTATTCTATAATATTCAATACATAAGCCTGTGCAAAATAAATTTTTTTCTCTATTATGCAAATAAGGGTCTAAACTGAATGTGTACCCAGGATGAGCCCAGAGTGAGCTCTGCCATCAGTGCTCCTCGTCATGGCTCTGCTCGTCACATCTCCTGCCATCACATAATTTCCTTCACTCCTCAGAATGAAAGTAAAATGTGCTCTTCCATTTCCCATGAAACAAAATCTAATAAGCAGCTGACTGTAATGTAAAGATTAAGAAGTCAGAGCAGTAATGTTAAAGACCAGGACTCCCTTGTCACATGGTGAATCACTTGCATGCTTGTCAGATGTTAAATTCAAACACAAGAGTCTGTTCACAGATGTCACAAATTCCTTCACCAAACTTGAGGAGAGCACTAGAGGGACAAGTGCCCACTACTTGTGCTGAGTGGGAAGCGCACAATGGCAGGAGTTGCACAGGAACACTGTCCTGGAGAGAGTGGCAGAGATTCATGAAAAAGCTGTCTAGTGGGAGGGGTCTCACTAGCAAACCTGAGCTCTAGAGATGGGCTCCTCTGGGATTCCAAAGCTTTCCATGAAAGAATTGACACCAACCAGGCCTTACCTCTGACACACATGGAAGTCAAACTGGGACTCCCATATTTGCAATAAACAGTTTCCTGTGAGGCCAGCTGGCATCGAGGACAGGAGTCCTCAGCCCACATCTCCCTCCCCAGCACTGGGAGCAGAGGGATTCCATGAAGGAAATGAGGCTGCCTGTGGACTGGGAGTTGAGAGTGAAGTCTGAGGCCCTTCATGCAGGTGGAGGAGGTCATGGTGCCTCTTCACAGGAACATGGTCCTTTGGGGGTAGTTATCAGGTTCTGCATGTGAAATACTGAGTTTGAGACTGAAAGTTTCTTGACCAAAGGGAGGACAAAGAAAATAAAAAGAAAGTTCCTTGGCCAGGACAGCTGGAATTGTCTTGCATTTTCACTGATGAAAAACCATAGCAAAATGATCTTGAGTGGATACTGCAGGTTTCACCAGACAACTCGCTCAGTGGTTGACTATTTAAGAAAGTCATGTCCAGGTGTGTTGAGCTAGAGTTGTATTCAAGCTCTTTCCCATTCAGGGTCAGACACCAGGAGGCAAGATTGTGACAGGATAAAGAAAGGTAAGAAGGGTCACTCAGATGTCAGCTCCACAGATTGGAAAGAGGAACCTTGTAATGGGAAAGCCTGATCTTCCACAAATCCCCCCTCATGGAACTCAGGACCCTCTGTAGGTGGAGAAGCAAGAATGTCCTAAAGAGCCCCTTGTGTTGGTTATTAAGCAAAAAGGGTACAGTTGCATCCCATTCCAGGTAAGAATGTGGAAGATCCCCTCATCTTGCCTTTGAAATGAAATAAATGGGAGCAGGACCTGGGACCAATTTTATTTTTGACAGTGTCTGTGCTTTGACAGATTTAGTCACATATCGCTGAGGTCAAAAGGAGAAGAAAATAAGTATCTGGGAATCCAAGCACCCTGAGCAATTCACCTTTACCTCTACCTGTGCTTGGGATATTGTGGCTCTTCTGAAGACTCCATCTTCACCTGGAAAATAGGGAAATAATACCAAGTGTCCCCATCCTCTCTAATCACTCACATTTCTTCCAGGGAAGCAAAGAGGGCCTAGGAAACCATGCATCTTTCAGACCTGAATGAACCTTGGTTTCCACTCACAGGACCTTTCCAGGTGCAGCAGGAAGAGAAAAGTGCAAATAGTCTTATTTGGTGCCTCTGGGGTAAGATGTTGTGCCCCAGGAAGGAAGGGTGGGAGAGGGGACTGTGAGGTTTCTTTTGGGGATTGAACAGCTGTGGTAACCTGTGTGGCCCTGCAGACAGTCACACAGTGCAGCCTCCCCTGGCTCTGGGCTGTGATGGGTGGGTGTAGTCTTTCCCTGATCCACTGCCACTGAACAGGGCTGAGATGACACTGGCCCAGCTGGATGCCCCATAGATGTGACATCTGGAAGCATGCCCAGGCTTCTGCTGGTACCAGGCTAAGGAGCTGCCAACACTCTGACTGACAGATTGTGTCATATTAAGAGTCTTTAAACTCCCTTGGCCTGCATATGTGTAGTTGTTACATCAACAGTATCTGCATTGTAGTTCTGACTTCAGCCTAAGCAAGATCAGACCTTCTAACAGCATCTAACAGAGAACACCAGGGGTTCTTTATTCTGTTGTGGTGGTCTCCGTGGTGACAATGCTCATCATCATAAGAAGAAGACTAAGCAGAGACCCATAGAAATCAGGCTCAGTTTCATCCAAGCAGGCTTCTCCACAGCCACACAGGCTCTGGGTGTCTTTCACTAAGCTTCTCAGGGCTCTTAAAATCCTTTTTTTTTTTTTTTTCAGGATCTTCAATGAAATGCTGAGACTTTTCATTGTGTCCAATAAAATTGGAAAGTGTGTCCTTCTAACTCTCCATTAGGCAGACATCACCCTAGAAAAGTGTACCAGGTCAGTCTCCATCCTCCTTCTTAGGCTGTGCTCCTCTGTCCTCAGACTTCACTCTGTGGAGGGGGTCTGCAGGCTGGAGGCCAAAGAAGGGAGGTGTAGCTCAGGACTAGAAGCCAGAGGGCCACAGAGAGGGAGAGAGAACATGATGCATCCCCTGTCACATCCACAGGCCTTTGAGCCCCATGGAGGGCAGCAGGTTCAAGTCCAGTTCAAAGGCCTAAAGATGTGGGGTTGGTGACTAAGGATGGTAGAATAAGCAACACATACTCCTGGGGAGGAGGAGCTTGATGGAAGCGGGAGTGGGCATTCCTTTTTCTCCTCCTACATTCAGCTGGGTCTCAATATGGAACAGGGCCACTACATTCAGGGAGGGCCCTCACCCTGTCCCCTGATCATCAGACAAATCTTCCCTGAAATGGCCCCACAGAGGCACACAGAGCACACTGTACTAATGCTCCAGGAGTCTCTCCACCCAGTTAAGCTGACACCATGCAACATGTTTCATGGATTCTTCACAGAGCTACAACAGAAGTAAAGAGGTGTATCTTGCATTAAATCAAGAAAAACATTGTCCTGTCTGTGCTGCTGTGACTGAAGAAGAGCAAGGGGGTTTTTGGAACAAAGGACCCTCCCCCTCCACTTCTTGGAAACCCTCTCAGTGACCTCAAAGCCTGGCTGCCTCTGAACAGTGCCCTCAGCAAGTGGAGTCAGCAGGAGGAGCAGCTGGGGCAGCCCAGCCTCACACTTCTGCTCCCTGGGAGGTTTTTGTCATGGCCTGTATCACTGTGGGAGGGTAATACCAACTCTGTTGATAGTAATAAGTGGCAACATCTTCAGGCTCTAGGCTGCTGATGGTGAGAGTGAAATCTGTCCCATGTCCACTGCTACTGAACCTCGATAGAACCCCAGATTCCAAATTGGTTGCCCAATAAATGGGGCTCTTAGGAGCTTCCTTTTGTTTCTGCTGATACCAGTTTAAATTATTGCTAATGCCCTGATTGGCCCTGCACGTGATAGTGACTCTGTTTCCCAGAGATACTGATAGAGGGGATGGAGACTGGGTCAACTGGATGTCACCTCTGGCACCTGAGGTTGGAAACAATGGTAAGATACAAATGTACACATAATTAGACCCAAATAGTCTGCAAGGCAAGTTACTGAATTCTTTGGACTGAGACATTCCTTTCCTGGGAGGCAGAGCAGCTGAAGCCACAGGAGCTGAGTGGGGACTATCATGGCCATGCTGTGTCCTGACTGGGACTGACTCCTGAAAAGGGTGTGAGCAGCCTCTTAAGAAGTCCTCTGGGCAGTGGGGTGTGCTGTGAGCACATTCAAATCAGCAGGGCTGGGCAGGCTGGGCACAGCTGAAAGGAGGCTCCTTTAAGTCACTCAGCACAGACTTGGTGTCCCCAGTGTCCCAGGTCAGTCCAGAGCAGCACAGATGTGGCAGAGCAGAATATGTTTCTGCCTGAAACATGCAGGACAGAATCCGTGCACTCTCTTGTACGTTGACATATTATTCTCTTCATGATTCAGGAAAGGTGTTTCTTGGGTTTCTTAATGAGAGTTCTTTATTATTTACAGTAACAGAGAGAAATTAAGGGGAAAAGGGATTTGTCATGAGTAGGATATAAAAAGAACAATGAGGAGAAAAAAAAAATTAGAATTCGAAATCTCCTTGTGAATGCTTGGGTTTTCCTAGACATTGACCTTGCAGGGCTATGGGTCTGGGGAAGGTTGTGACCAGTCATGATCCAGCCAATGTGCCCCAGTATCTCCAACACACACACCTAGATAGGATGGAGTGTGTCCCCCCAGAGCAGCAGATGCAGGGCCCAGCAGGGCTCTTTCCTGAGTGTCTTTCTGGAAAAGTTACAGTAATTTTAGAAACAAGTTTTAGTTCCTTTCATAGCTTTACTGAATATGAAACTTAGTCCATCCTGCGCCCCTGAGTACTGAACAGTAACCTGCTCCTTGCTGAGGACTCTGGAGACACTCTAGGGACAGCACTGGAATTTCAACACCTCTGTTTTCCACTCCTGTTTCCTCCTCCTGGGACACCTCCAGGATCTGGTCACAATCACTGAATGGGCTTTCAGTGTGTCCTGTCCCCTTTATTGAAGTCCCAAGGACAGTCCATCCTCACTGCTCACCGGGGGCATCCTCAGAGAAGGGCCCTTGTCCTCCTACCAGCCTAGTCCTCTGCTGACCCGTATTCTAATGGTACTCTATGAATCCCTGGGGGAAAGTTCCCTTCATCAAGATGTGGTTAATACAGGTCAAAATTATAAATAGAAAACCCTCCTGAGCTTGTGTTTGGGGAGACACTGCCATTGTGCAGAGCCCCAGAAGCTCTGTGGGCCTGAGTGCAAGGCACAGCTCCCAAGACTTCATGTCGCCAATGGGACAATGCTCCTGTCTGAGAGCTTCTAGATCTGGTGCCCAGGATTGTTTATTGTCTCCTGTGTTTGCTGTCTAGGGATAACTCAGTGGAGCATCCACAACCATGATCTATAGTTTAGTGTACCAAAGTCCTGACCATGGATCTTTTCTTCCCCAATTCATAAAGCTTCCTCTTCCTTCATCACTAGGAGAGATTCTGTAGGAAATTCAAGCGATTCCTGGGTAGAAATTGTTCAATTACTTAAGAACAAAAGATTAACATCTCCTCAGGAACTCATAACCCATTCTCATATTAGGGCAGTTGACATCTGGGCCATGTGACCCACATAAGATGCCAATGAGGTTGTTTTGGAAGAGAGAAGAGAAGGGGAACACTACTGACTGAACACTGCTGTCACCTCAACTCCATTTCATTCCCTGTCTGCCTCATAATCTTTCCCCATTAGTAACTTTTGCAATAATTGAACAAATTTAGTGCCCAAGGGAAGACCTCTAAGGACTCTATATGTATGTGTAGTGGAAGGAAAGGGGAAGTTATCTGCAACAAGTGTTCACTAGTTTGAAAAGTGACAGTTGGTGAACATAGCATTGTCCTGCAGTGACGTGGGATCAGCTCTGCTTGGGTGGGAAAGATTTTACGGTGTTGGTCAGGTCATGGCCCCAGGTATACCTGCAAGGTACAGAAGGAGCAGCATGGTATAACCAAGTGTCTGTTCAGAGAGGTACAAGGACCAGATACAGGACCCAGCTGCACAGCAAAGACCCACCTGCGAAAGACCTCTGCCTGAACTTGTAGGCATCTGGAATCCCCAGCAGCTCAGCCCTCAGGCCTGACCTCAAGCAATGAGAACTCTTTTGTTCTAGGGTGCAGCACAACCTGAAAAATTTCTGGTCCTGTGGACATCATGCAGCACCACCCCATGGGACTCTGCCTGGATGATGTCATCTTTTTGAGTGGACATGATGAGCAGGAAATAGAAAGACCTCTGTTTTCCAGTGAAGTCCATGCTGTCCAGTGATTGGGCTGTAGACATACAGCAACTGATGGGCCTGTCACATTAAAAAGATGTTGCAGCCCAGATGTGTGAGGCCTGCTGGCTCCTCCCCTTAAGGGGAAAGACAAGGGATTTCTCCTTGCTCCTCTAATCACTGAGAAGGACACTCAGTGCTGGCTGGGCTCTGTTCAGAGATGAGAAGGCACCCCTCATGCTGGGTGAGCTGCACTAACCACTGATCAGCTAACTGGGAAGCCTGTCTGTGCTGAGGGGTCCAAAGGAGGACACTCTGCAACAGGCGTGTTCTGTGAAACAGGAGCCCTGCTGTGTGGCCATGGGGCCCAGAATAATGCTAGGGGTAGGGGTGTTTGTACTAGATGAGGACAGCATGTGAGCCTCTGATACTTCCCAATAGTATCAAACTATATAATAGTAAATAAATATATAGTATATAATAGTATCACTGCATAGACCTGCACAGCACTAGAGAAGAGCATGACATCCCCTGGAAATAAAACAGAAGGAAATAAAGAAAGAAAAACTGTTTACTGTTTAAAAAGGAACTCCCAAGCATCCCGGAGCCCTAGCACCATGCCCTGGTCACTGAGTGACTGAGTGACTGAGCTGCTCACCACATGGGGAGTGTGGGACTCAGCACAGGACTCCACCAGCTGGGCCCAGCTCTTCTTACATTAAGATGGAAGTGGTGGGCTGGGGAAGTGGCTCAAGTGGTAATGTGCTCATCTGGCATGTGCAGGGCACTGGGTTTGATTCTCAGCACCACATAAAATAAAATAAAAAGGTTGTTTCCACCAAAATAACTGAAAATAATGAATATTAAAAAATTCTCTCTCTCTCTCTCTCTCTCTCTCTCTCTCTCTCTCTCTCTAAAAAAAAAATAGATGGAAGTGATATATTGAGATTGGACTTGAGGAGACGCAGAGGCTCCACTTAACACACACACACAGTGTCCCAGGGTCCCAAGAGCCTTCCCTTTCCTTATGGCATCACTTGACTGCTGTGACCTCATTGATTTTACACATATGTTAATGCCAGAGGGAAAGAAGCTAGACTGTCCTCAAATGGCATAAAAAAGATGCACTGCCTTCCCAGTGCAGCCATGGTAATGGAGACAATGACATATTACTTGAGGTTAGCAGATGTGTAACCAGAGCATATAGTCTTAAACTTAATGGGGACAGGGGAATGATCTGAGTCCATGATGGGAGCATAGTTTTCTGGGTCTGTGCAAGCCTGGCAAGCATGGCCCTGTTAAGAGCAGAAACACTCCCCAAGCTCCAGAGGCTGCAGCTTGTGCTGACCCCACCTGGCCACAGAAGCCAGGAAACTCCAGTTTCAAATCTACTGCAGTGACAGTCTCCTGATCCTTACTAGATGGCTCAGAGAAGTTCACCTGAAAGTGTATCAGGACCGAGGAAATTGATGGACACATGTATGTAAATATGCTCTGATCAGACATCTGCTAACCTCAAGCAATATGTCATTGTCCCTGTTACCAAAAGCAGATGATAATTTGCCACCAGAGAATGTAAGGTAAGATTGGGAGCCATCAGAGGATAAATAGGTAGAACTGTGGTAGGTCCTGCCCAGGCAAAGGCACCACAGAGAGGAGGCACTGGCACTTGCTATGGGATGCCTGGGGAGGAGGAGGGTTCAAGGATAAACCAGCACAGTGAGCTGATATTGCTGCTGCTGTGGTACCAGGGATTAGTCTCAGGGGCCCTTAACCACTGATCCACACCCCAGCACCTTTTTCTGTTTTATTTGCTGTGTGTGGGAATCACAACAGCTATGTGCACATTATTGTATGTGCTATAGTTTGGGTGTGAGTGTCCCTGAGGAGCTCCTGGGCTGGTACAAGAATTCACAGGCTCCACCTTCACTCAGAGGAGCTGTGGCTTCTGGGGAGCAGGAGCCCTTCTCATGCACAGATCCTGGGTTTTGAAACCTGTGACTTAGACTGTGATTCCATGGATTTCAAAAAAATGTCACTTGAAATTTCGAGGGTGTCTTGTAATTTGAGGTAGGAATCCAAACTGATACAGAAAGCCAACTCCTCCAATAAAATGACAAAGTCATTCACTAAACCTATAGGAAATGGTCATGTCTCACCTGTTGGGGCTGAGAAAGAAAGAGGGTGGGGTGCAGAGGAGCCTCCCTGGCCCTTCCTACCAAAGTCTACTATAGAGCTCCAGAGACTGGTTCCTCTGAGCTGTGCCCTCAGCAGGTGGAGGCAGCAGGAGGAGCAGCTGGGGCAGCCCAGCCTCACACTTCTGCTTCCTGGGAAGTTTTTGTCATGGGCTGTATCACTGTGGGAGGGTAACTGTTATGCTGTTGACAGTAATAAGTGGCAACATCTTCAGGGTCCATGCTGTTGATTGTAAGATTGTAATCTGTCCCAGATCCACTGCCACAGAACCTCGAGGGGACCCCAGATTGCAAATGGATGCCTTATATATCAGGCACTTAGGAGCTTTCCCTGGCTTCTGTTGATGCCACACTAACCAACTATTAATACTCTGACTAGCCCTGCAGGTGATGGTGACTCTGTCTCCTGGAGATGCAGACATGGAGGATGGAGACTGGGTCATCATGATGTCACATCTGGCACCTGACATTGGAAACATAAAAATAAATATCCCTATAATTATTCATGTTTCAGGAGTACTTCCCTGAGTATCCAGGCAGCACTGACCACACTAGGCAGAGCACATCCCAAGTGCTGTTCCTCCTTACCTGGGAGGCAGAGCAGCGGAGTCCTGGGAGATGAGCAGGGGCCCTCATGGCCATGTTGTTTCCTGACTGGGACTGATTCCTGCACAGGGAGTGAGCAGCCACTTAAGAAGTCCTCAGGACAGTGGGTTTTGCTGTGGGCACATGCAAATCAGCAGGACTGGGCAGGCTGGGCACAGCTGCATGGTGGGCTCATATGTCACTCATCACAGGCCCATATCCCCAGGCATCCCACGTCAGACTAGGACAGCATAGATTCACTGTAGAAAACATGTTTCCCTCTGGGGCCACAGGACAGATTCGGTCCACTGTTCTGTGTGTGATGATCAATTGCTCTCATGATGGTTCTGAAAATGGTTTATATAGTTTCATTTTTCTTTCTTCCTTTTTTTTTTTTTGTTCTGGGAATTAAACCCACGTCTTGTTCTGTATCCCTAGCCCCTCTTCCTTCCTTCCTTCCTTCCTTCCTTCCTTCCTTCCTTCCTTCCTTTCTTTCTTTCTTTCTTTCTTTCTTTCTTTCTTTCTTTCTTTCTTTCTTTCTTTCTTTTTTCTTTCTTTCTTTTCTTTTTTTGAGGGGTAGCATGGATTGTACCATATCCAAGGGGTGCTTAGCCATACAGCAACATCCCCAGTCCATATATATTTATATTCTTCATGTTAAGGAAAAATATCCATACATGCATGTTTAGGTCCATCCTTTACTAAATCAGTAGGGACCTCCAGTATCAAAGTAAATATATTTGCCTGCAGAAAGAATGTATGTAACTGAGGCAGGCTTGAAGTTGTGATCCTCTTGCTTCAACCTTCTAAGTTGCTGAGATTGCAGTCATACATCACCATAACCAGCTCTAGGGTTAATTTTTTTCTTTTTCTTTTTTTCTTTTTGGTACCAGGAATTGAACTCAGGTCACTCAATCACTGAATCACATCCCCAGCCTTATTTTGTATTTATGTAGAGACAGGGTCTCCCTGAATTCCTAGGTTCCTTGCTTTTGCTGAGGCTGGCTTTGAACCCATGATTCTCTTTGTTAGCTTCCCAAGCCATTGGAGTTACAGGCATATGCCACCCTGTAGTGTTTTTTACTGACAGTACTCTTGGAGTATGACAAGAACCTTGGAGCAGGGAGGCATAGGAAGTTGGGGAAATTTTTATGTTTAGAATATAAACAGAGTACTGAAGACAGGAAGAGAGTTGAATATTTAAATTTTGGAGGTGTTGGGGTTTCACTGAACATTGGCTGGGCCTGACTCAGACACCAGAGGAGGAGGGAAATATTATGATTCCAGCCCTTCGACCTCACTTTCCCCAATGCACTTAACATGATCAATGCCTCTCTCCAGAGCAGCAGGGCTCAAGCCCAGGAAGGCTCCTTCACATAAGTGTCTTTTCTACAGAAGGTAGAATGATGCTAGAAGGAAATTTTAGTTTCTTTCATTCCTAAAGGGAAGGTTTAAGAAATAAATCAACTAAGAAGGTTGGAGCACGTGGGGATTTGCAATAGCTAAGTGAAACCTGAAAGGACCCAGGTTCACTCTGTGTTTTTCCATCCTCTGCACATTGGACATTCAAACCTGGGCTTAATGCCTCCTGGGCCAAGGAAGGTACATGTCTGGGCCATGGAGAAGAATGGCCAAATGCTTCAACTCCACTATGCTCATGAGGAATCATAATCCTCCCAGAAATCATGCCCACCCTTCTCTGCTCTCATAGGCCCCTGAGCTGATCCCATGTGCACCCATCCCTGCTCCTGCCTGGGCTGAAAGAGGCTCACCTGTCCTCACAGTGCACAGCCTTCCTGGGAAAGTGGTGTAAAATGCTGAGACCAACCCTGAGCTGGAGAGGGACATGGGCCAGAGATAAAGGAAGAACAAAGAAGGGTGAAGGAGAGGAAATCATCACAGCCCTGTTCAAGTCCAGCCATGTGTAGATGAGGTTCACACCAAAATAAATGCTAAAGAAAACACATAATTTGTGTTGCCACAAACCACCTGATTCTGTGCCTGGTCCTGGTGAAGGCAGCTTATGGAAGGGAGCAGCAGCCTGAGCTGTCATTCAGCACCCCTTCCATCTTGCTGGGTTGACCAGAGGCCCCTGAAGACCCTTCTCCTTCCCTCCTGCTCCTGCCATGTCCTTCTGATGAGGTCTTAAAAAGAGATTGAGCTCTAAGCTAGGTGCATGGTCCAGAGTCCATGAATATACCTGTGCCCCTAAGATCCCAGGATCTTTCTCTCCGACAGAGAATCTGTGGTGCCTCTGTCCTAACAAGTAGCACATGTGGCAGCTGGGCCACCCAGCAGGGAGGTTTGTGGGGTTTTATATTTTAATTTTTTATAGTTAATTTTTTATAGCTTGCACACAGCAATAACACCAGCCTCCTTAGTTTCCACTCTCCTGGTATCTAGCATGAAATCTGTCACTGACCCTCTGCCAATGAAGTTGCCTGAGACCCAGAGACAACTGGATGCCCAAAGGATCAGAAACCACATAGACTTCCCTGCCTTCTGCAAGAATCAATGTATCCATCTGTCTGTAGAAGGCTCTGTGTGGACCCGCAGAAGGTGGATGGGTGGGATATAGGAGAGAGGAACCTGGGTCATCACAGTAGCACCTGAAGGTCCTCAAATGAGACAGAAATGGAAGGTTATGCCTAAAATTATGAGCCATTTTCATGACTTCTCTCCCTACCTTAATCTCAGGCTATTGTGATGTGTGTGTGTGTGTGTGTGTGTATTTGTGTGTGTCTGTGGGTGTGATTGTGTGTGAGTGTGTGGTTGTGGAGGGGATGAAATTGATTCATGTTCAAAAACTACCCACATTCTAATGGAATACAGAATTTGCCAGGTATAGTGCCTCCCAAACTCACCTGAAGAACCCCTCTCTTTATATCCCCCAGTGTCCACTTGTACCTGATTGTTTACCTTATAAATCTTCATCAGTTTTATCCATCACAACCCTACATGTCCATCCTGGAGAGAAAACTCACATTTTAGCACACAGAAATGGCAAACATGGGGGGTAGTGGGGCCCCAAAGCTCACCCTCCTCCCCTTCTCCTTCCTCATCCTCTCTGTCCTTAACAGGGATCCAGGTGATCAGCAGCCCCAGGAGCTGAAAAAGAAGCCTCATATTTTTTGGTTTGGGGCAGGTATCAGGATTGACCTCAAGGACACTTGACCACTGAGTCACATCCCAGTCTTGTTTGTGTTTTATTTAGAGACAGAGTCTTACTGAGTTGCTTAGTACCTTGCTTTTTCTGAGGCTGGCTTTGAACACGTGATCCTCCTGTCTCAGCCTCCCATGCTGCTGGGATTATAGGCCTGCACCACAGTGTCAAACCAGGGAGCCTCATTTTATGAAGTTGATTGAGGAGTCCTGGGATTAATGGCCAGGTTGGAGCTGAGCTCTTATCTCAGACTTTAACTCAGATGGAACAATGTGCAGGGCACCAAGAGGACATGGGTTCTCTACTTTGAAGAAAGTCACTTAAAATATCTCGTATGTTTGGAGGAAAACCAGTGAGAAAATTCCTTGCTGCTGCCTGCAGTAGAGGGCGAGATCTGATTGTAGACATTTAAATCTGTGTAGAAGACATGTTGAGATGAGGGGACCCCCTAAAACTATTCAGAGAACTGACACTCTGTTGCAGGAACTCTCTGCTTTTCCATGTCCTTTACTTGACTTGTGGGGGACCAGGGGAGTTTCATATTTCAGTGGTTATCATATTCTAGAAACTTTGAGTCAATTTACCAGCTGAGCATCTCCATCTCCAATTCCAACACCCCTGAACCATCCAATGTCTCATATTGCAGAACACTTTGGATTCTGGATGTTAGGAGATGGGGTGTTCAGCTTGCCCTCCAGTAGAGTGACACAGACTGAAAAGCATAGGGGGTGCCCTGTAGAGGAAAATGTTGCTAACTGTGTGTGTGTGTGTCTCTGTGTGTGTGTGAGTGTGAGTGTGTGTGTGAGTGTACATGTGAGTATCTGTGTGCATGTGTGAGTGTGTGTGAGTGTGTCTGTGTGTGTTAGTGTGTGAGTATGTGTGTGTGAGTGTGTGTGTGATTTGTGTGGGTTTCTCTTCTATTAACACCATTGTACCTGCGTTTATGATAATATCATGGTCAAGTGCACTAGGTTGATTATTTTTCTGTAAATGAGTTGCTTGTTGAATGGTGTATTATGTAAAAATTATAGCACCCATGAAATATCTTAGGAGGTCTCCACATGTTTCTGGCTGACACAGGACTGAACCCAAAGGCACAGAGAAGAACCTTTCCAGACTTCCAGTGTGGGTCAGGTTCCCTGTGGTCAGGTGGACTGCAGGTGTCAGTCTGGTATCATGGTGTGGATAGAATAATAGGGGTCAATAGTGTACAGCCCTGTTGGAGAGTTGGACTCCTTCAAGTGCCAGTGGTCACATGAACTGGGTGAAAAGAGACTTATGTTGTTGGAGTCCAGGGAGGGACCTCCATGATATTGGTTCATGAGCCTAAATGGGGGAGTAGATGACAATGTAGAATCTTTGTTTGTTCATGCTAATTATTGGCAGTGACTGCTCAGTAATGACCTTTAAATGATCATTTATTTGGAAAGTACATATTTTAAATTTTGACCCATTTTTAAATATCTGGCCATATATCTTCCAAAAGGGAAATGTTCTTAATGCACCCACTTTGTTTCTTCCAAGGCCTGATAATCTGTCAAAACAGGTTGTAAACAGCATTGTCTTGCCCGTCTCTGTTTGGATCTCAGTCCAAGAGGCCACAAACCCCAGAAGGAGAGAGACAAGGTGTATTACCAGTCCAGGTCTCTAGGTGTCTAAGCCCAAGAGAGGATAGCAGGTGAAACTCCAGGATAATGCCCTCACTGGCCCTGCAAGTGATGGTGACTCTGTCTCCATGAGACACAGGCAAGGAGGATGGAGACTGGGTCATCGTGATGTCACATCTGAAACCTGCCATTGGAAACATAAAAATAAGTATTCTTAAGAGTGTTATGTTACAAGAGGACTTTCCTGAGTAGCCAGGCAGCACAGACCACACTGTGATTAGTAAATCCCCAGTGCTGTCCCTCCTTACATGGGATGCAGAGCAGCAGGAGCCCCAGGAGCTGAGCAGGGGCCCTCATAGCCATTCTGTGTCCTGACTGGGACTGACTCCTGCACAGAATGTGAGTAGCCTCTTAAGAAATCTTCAGGGCAGTGGGCTGTGCTGTGGGCACATGCAAATCAGCAGTGCTGGGCAGGCTGGCACAGCTGCAGGGCGGGCTCCTCTCAGTCACTCACCATAGGCTCCAGGACCTGAGTCTCAGTTTAGACAAGGAATCTCAGAATTGCTGGTAGAAAATGCTCTGTTCTCTGGGGCCAAAGTCAGTGTTGATCTCAAGTCCTGTATGTAGTGCACTATTTGATAACATTTAGGTTTTGTTCATGCTTTGTTCCATCCATGACAGAGGCTGTGAGTCAGGTCACAATCTCAGAAACTTTTGGAAGTTTACAAGCTTCTTGGATTTGGAATGTATCACTATTTTTGAAGCCAGAATGGCCGACTCTTTGCTCTGATTCTTTTGTGATCTAGGTGTGAATAAGACAAGCAATACAAAAAACTTCGGGTCTTGATTTATAAGAAGGGCAGGACCTGTCCTCCCTGATCTTCGATTTCTAGATGCACCAACTCTCTCCCTTTGTTTGTCCCTGCTCTGCCCACTGTGTTGATCAAGACCAGCCCAAGTCAGGATTTCCTGGACATCTCAGTTCCCATAGATCCACAGACTCACTATCTGATTAGGTTTTTGCTCTCAATTTCCTTTGATATCTGCCTGCTGTTCTAACTCTTAGCTTTAGTATGGGATCCAACAATTCTCATCATCTGACTCCTCTTTTCTGAGTTCTATGTTGATTATAGGGTACCTATGATCCTGGGGTTCAAATCCTGCATGAGGTGAAATGGCTAAGGCTATGGGATGCAATTTGAGGAATATCTGGATCCCCTTATATTCTGGAAGGTCTGAAAATTTGTGACTAGCAGGCCTGACTTTTCCAACCTGTTCCCATAAATAGACCAAAGGCTAGATTTGGTTCTACATCCTCCAAAGTGGTTACCAAAATGTCTCAAAGGCATAATTTAATCAGCCAATGTCCTGCATCTGCAGGATATCAAAAGTTGACTATATAACTAGGCAAGATTCTGTGAGAATCTCAGGTGATCCCTGTCCTCAATAAATTGTCCAACTGCTTAGGAGCAAAATACTAAGAGTTCATCAGGAATCCACAAACCATGCTAGTCTCATGATATTTCTACCCTGTGGCTCCTGACATGCACTCAGTAATTATCTCCAGAAGACTTTCATACTGGAGAGAATTACTTGCATATCCTGGAATTGTGTGCTCAGAGTGTTGAGCCCAAATGTGAGAATGGGCTGCGTGACAGGGGACCTTCTCTAAGACACTGGGTTTTTTATGTTTGTGAGCTGTCTGCTCCGGGTTTGGTACATGGTATTTCAACTTCTGTGTCATTTACCATAGGAACATGTCCAGGTCTTCCCCACTTCTAGATCAAAGCTCATGGAAAGACAACTGGAATTAGTTACCTGGTCCTGATGTCAGGTAGCTACCTAAGATTTCTCCTAGGACCCAACCACCTTCCCAGGATGGGCCCTCCCATTAAGCACAACAAACCTGGGGTCTCTCCATCCTCCTTCCTGGGGAACATTACAAGCTTTCTTTGTATTATTTCAAAAAGATCCCTTTTGCTTTTGTAACTTACTGAATGTGGGTGTCATGACCCACAGGGTAGAAATATCATTTTAATATTTTTGGCTATGTTTGGGATAAAATCTGTTCAATACTAAAAATTAAATGATTGAAAAGTGAAAATTACCAATAGAAAAAACAGATCAAAGTTTCAGACTTTGCTTCATATCAGTACATTAAAGTTCAGATAATTCAACAGTGCTAATAATAACCAATTTAATTACAAGAACAAATTTTTGACACTTTCCACAAACCTTCTGTGACTTACTTAGACATTCATAAATTTACATCTTTAATTTAGTCCTCTTCATCTTGGAGTATAGGTTGAGAATATTATATTACCAGACAATATACTTTCTCATCAAGAAACATTGATTTTACCTTCTAATTTTACATACAAAAATATTTCCATATGTATAACTTACTCTTATCTTTTTTAATTCGAGTCTTTCTTTTTTATTTTTTAGTTCAAATATTCATATAAATTTTCACATATATGTTTATATACATTCAAATGTATATTTTAATGGCAACAAATTCCTGCTCATGCATTTTCATAAATATTGAGTTACATAATCATAAATTATAACCAAAACATATGGTAAACATCCATCTCAAAAGAAAAAATAACTACAAATTTATATACATTTAAATATTTTCATATATATTTTACATATATTCATATTTGTATTCCTATATATGGATAAAAAATTAATTCTTATATTAATCCTAAATATTTTTCTACATTAGTCCTATACCTACCAATACACCTCAGAAAATTCTCTGTACATATAAACCAGAACATTTTACATGAATGCACCTGTTTATTTGGGAACACAACTTCATAAATTCACATAAAAACCAATACATATTTTATACAGCACTCATTTCCATAGGCATAACACAGATTTTACACATAATATAACAATATTGTTTACTTTACAAATATCTGTAGATAAAAGTATACACACACACACACACACACACATAAGCATACACACATTAAGATATAAAATATCACCTCTACATTCATATTCCTATCTATATATTGCTATATGTGTTCCAAAGACAATCTAAAACATACACTTTCAATTTTTGAAGAAAAAGACTGTTGACCTACAGCTCTAGACCCAGGGAAATGTTGTTCAGTAATGAAGGTAAAATCAAGAGCTCATCAGTTGTGGAACATGAAGACAATGTATAGCTAACCCCAAAAGAGCTTCAAGGTGCTGTATAAAGAAAAACAATACAGGATTCTTGAAACACAGAGAGGAGAAGGACCATAAATGGAGAAACAAATGATGAGCATTTGATAGCTGGATCTATGAATATGGCACATTGTGGACATCTATACAAACATCACTGTGACCCCCCAGGCCACCAGGAAAATTCAAATTAAAACATATGAGAAAACATCTCCCCTGAGGGATGGTCAAGTCCAGGAGGGAGCACTCCACAGTCAGCAGGAAGGGAGCCCAGGCCCCATCCCTGCTGCTGAGCTGGTCCTGGATGCAGTTGCAAGCCACTCCCAGCAGCTGAGTGTTCTGGGGAGTTTCAAGAAGCTGTCCCCAAGATGAAGACAAGATGTGGAGGACAGTGTTCTGATAACACTGAGGAGACTCAAGTAAGCAGTATTTGGGGTTGTGAACCAAAGATAGGCCTCTTCATGTGTTCTACACAGGAATAGTTTAAGACACTTTTTTTAAAAAAAACTGTGGTTTAGGCACCCAGAAGATTGTGATGAAGTACAGAGTTTTTCCGTGTCCCCTGCTCCCACAACCCCTTCCATCTGTTATTAGACAGACTCTGATAACCTTAGACATTCTGCTACCAATCATGCAGACATCATGCTCCTGTGTTTACTAAAGAGGGTGAGAAAACACAGCCAAATAAATAAATATCTCATATCCTGAACATAAAAATAAATAGGAAGTCTCTTCAGCATGGAAAACCTGAGTACACAATCGTGCCCTTCTCCAGGGGATGGTCAATTCTTTGGAAGAGCCAGAAAAGCACTGAAGAGGAATTTCAGCTATCAGGCTGGGGCACTGACTCCAGCCTGTCACCCCAGCAATGGGGAAGCAGAGACAGGAGGAGCCTAAGTGCAAGGCCAGTTCCAGCTGCTTAACAAAGCCCTGACCAACACTGAGAAGTCTAGTCTCAACAGATGAAAAACTAAAACAGGACTGTGAGTGTAGCCAAATGGGAGAGCCTGCCTGGATTTAATCCCCAGTTTAAAGAAAACTTTAAAAAGAAAAAAGAAAGAGAAGAGGTATCACGTCAAGGAAACCTCTGGAGGAAGCTTATGTGCACAGCACTCAAGTGAGACTAGTCTTAACATTGTCCATGCTGTAAGTGCCAGGCAGTTGTCAGTCTGCACAGGTAAAACTACAGGATGGAAAATCATGAAGGTCTGAAGCAAAGAGCAGGGTGAGGAGCAGCTGGAGCTCAGACAGTGTGAGAGTGGGACCTGCACTGTGCCAGGCCACACACTGTTGGACACATGTCACTGTCCACTTGTCTACTTCCACAGAATACACAAAGTGACCCTGGTGTGGCCTGTAGATGTGGTCAGAGGTTGACAAATTGTAACAAATGCAATAGTCTCTGGAGTTGAATATGAAAGGGGTTGTGGGAGCAGAGGGGACACAGAAAAAATCTCTATTTCACCCCAATTTTCTGGGTATTTAAACCACACTAAAAACAAACAAATAAACAAATAAATATAAATCAAGCCTTAAACCATTCCTATGTAGAGAACATGGAGAGGCCTGTCTTGCTCCACAACCCCAACACTGCTCACTGCAGTCTCCTCAGGTCTTCCTTCTTTTCTGTAACATATCAGTGAGGCCATTGTCATGGCTGCCTGATGGGGCTGAACTGAAGAAAAGAGTCAGGGTGCAGGGGAGCATCCTGACCCCTCTAACAAAACCCCCCAGTGGCCCTCAGAGCCTGTGCCTCTGAGCTGTGCTCTCAGTAAATGGAGGCAGCAGGAGGAGCAGCTTGGGCAGCCCAGCCTCCCTGGGCTGGTTTTTGTCATGGCCTGTGTCACTGTGGGTGGGGAATCCCAACTCTGTTGACAGTGGTAAGTGGCAACATCTTCAGGATCCAGGCTGCTGATGGTGAGAGTGAAATATGTCCAAGATTCACTGCCAATGAACCTGGAGGGGACCAAAGATTCCAAACTTGTTTCATAATTGATCATGAGCCTAGGAGCTTGCCCTGGTTTCTGCTGGTACCAGTGTAAACTGGTAGCAATACTCTTACTTAGCCAACAAATAATTGTGACTGGATCTCCTTGAGATTTAGACATGAAGGATGGAGACTGGGTCATTGTGATGTCACATCTGGAACCTGACAATGGAAACATAAAAATAAACATCCTTTTTATTAATCACATTACTGCAGGACTTCATTAAAGAGACAGACATTGACCACACTGTGCTGAGGACTTTCCCCAGTACTATCCTTACCTGAGAGGCAGAGCAGCAGGAGCCCCAGGAACTCAATGGAGACACTCATGGTCATGCTGTGTCCTGACTGGGACTGACTCCTCACAGGGTATGAGCAGCCTCTTAAGAAGTCCTCAGGGCAGTGGGCTGTGCTGTGGGCACATACAAATCAACAGGGCTGGCAGGCTGGGCACAGCTGCAGGGCTGTTCCTCTCAGTCACTCAGCACAGGCCAGGTGTGCCCATTGACCAGGTCATTTCAGGCCAGTACAGATGTACCAGAGCAGAAAATGCATTTTCCTGGAATACATACAAGAGTATCAGTGGACTCTCTGTGAAGAGTGACCTATTGCTCTCTCCATGATCCAGAGATCCTTTTTCTCTTTCCTAAAGATGGTTCTTCATTATTGACATTAGGATTATGGAGGAATTAAGAAAGAAGGACATCTCATGCTTAGGATGCAAAAAGAGCACAGAAGGTAAAGGGGGAGTGGAGTGTGTGAACCCTCTGACATGGTTCATATTTATCTATACATTGGCCTTGCTGAACAGGAGGCCAGGGAGGTGGATCCCATTATGATTCTGCCCTTCATGCTTCTGTCTCCCCCAAACACTCATTTATATAAAGGATGGTTGTTCTGTTCCTAAGAAGAGCAGGTCTGAGGCCGGCCAGGCTTTTTCTTAAGGGTCTGTTCTGGAGAGGGCAGAGTAATGTTAGAAGCAAGTCTCAGTTCCTTTCGTTTCATGTATAATGAAGCATGAAACTCAGCTCTCATGGAGTCCCTTGCACTGAACAGTGACCTGATCCTTACTGAGGGCTCTGGGGACACCCTGGCACAGCACAGGAATTGAAAGACCCCTTTCTTCCACTTCTGTTCCCTCCTCTCTGGACACACCAAGGGCCTGGTCACATTCACTGAATGGGCTTCAGTGTGTTCTGTCCCCTCTTTGGTATTCACAAGGAAAGCCAATTCTCACTGCTCACCTGGGTCATCCTCAGAGCAGGGGACCTTGTCCTCCCACCAGTTTGTTCCACTGTTGACCTATTTTGTGGCTCGACTCCATGAATCCCTGGTGGAAATTTCCCCTTGTCAGGTTGCAGTTAATACAGGTCACAAATGAAAATAGAAAAGCTTCTGAGCTTGCATTTGGGGAGACACAGCTGATGTGCAGAGCCCCAGCAGCCCTGTGGGCCTGAGTGCAGGCCAGAGCTCCCAAGCCCTAGTATCCCCAATGGGACAGGATCACTGCTTGTGTCGCAATGTTTCTGGATCATTTTCCTTGGATTATTTATTATCTGTTGTTTGCTGTCTAGGACAGGTCTATGAAGCATCAACAACAAGGATTTGTAGTTTGGGGTAACAAAGTATTGACCATTAATCTTTTCTCCCAATTCATGAAGTTTCCTCGTCTTTCATAAATGGGAAAGTTCTGTAGAAAACTCAAGTGATCCCTCTGCTCAAAAATTATTCAATTGATTAAGGACAGAAAATTAACAGTTCAGCAGGAACTGATAACACATGCTGGTCTTAGGGCAGTTGACATCTGGGCCATGTGACCCACATGAGATGCCAATGAGGTGATTTTGGAAGAGAGAAGAGAAGGGGAACACTACTGACTGAACACTGCTGTCACCTCAACTCCAGGTCATTCCCTGTCTGCTTCATAATCTTTCCCCATTAGTAACTTTTGCAATAATTGATCAAATTTAGCCCCCAAGGAAGAACTCTAAGGACCATATATGTTTGTGTATTGAAAGGAAAGGAGAAGTTATCTGCAACAAGTGTTCACTAGTTTGAAAAGTGACAGCTGGTGAACATGGCAGTGTCCTGCAGTGACCTGGGTTCAGATCTGCTTGGGTGGGACAGATTTAAGTGTGTTGGTTGGGTCACAGCCCCAGGAGTACCTGCAAGGTACAGAAGGAGAGCATGGTATAACCAAGTGTGTCTGTTCAGAGAGATACAGAGATCAGATACAGGACCCAGCAGCACAGCAAAGACCCACCTGTCACAGATCTCTGCCTGACCTTATAGGCATCTGGAATCCCCAGCAGCTCAGTCCTCAGGTGTGACCTCAAGCAATGAGAACTCTCTCGTTATAGGTTGTAGCACAGCCTGAAGAAACTCTGGTCGTGTGGATACCATGCAGCACCACCCCATGGGACTCTGCCTGGATAGCATCATGTGGATTGGACATGATGAGCAGGAGATGGGAAGACCTCTGATTTTCAGTGAGGTCCATGTTGTGCAGTGATTGGGTTGCAGACCTACAGCACCTGATGGGCCTTTCATACTGTGAACATGATGGGGCCCAGATGTCTGAGGCCTGCTGGCTCCTCCCCTTCAGGGAGGGAGAAGGCATTGCTCCCTGTATCTCCAACAACTGAGAAGGACACTCAGTGCTGGCTGGGCTCTGTGCAGAGCTGAGACGCCACCCTCCATGCTGGGTGAGCTGCACCAACCACTCAACAGCTACCTGAGAAGCCTGTCTGTGCTGAGGGGACCAGAGCAGGACACTCTGCAGCAGGATCCCAGGAACCCTTCTGTGTGAACATGAGGCCCATCACATTGCTAGGGGAAGGAGGGTTTGTAATAGTTGAGGACAGTGTGTGAGTCTCTGACAAGTCCCCAATGTAGAGTCACAGCAGAGACTTGCAGAGCACTAGAGAAGAGCAGGCCATCCCCCAGAAACCAAGAAGAAGCAAGGACTCATGATTCAAAAAGCAGTCACCAGGGCATTTCTGAGCCCTGGCCCCATGCCCTGGGGCACTGAGTTACTTAGTGACTTAGCCGCTCACCACACAGGGACTGTTGGACTCAGCACAGGGCAGCACCAGCTGGGCCCAGCACTGCCCAATTTCATGATGGAAGCACTTTTGGGACTGGGCTTACCACAGTCATAGGATCCACTTGGAATATGTGGACAGGCATCCTGAGGTGCCATGTCACTTCTCCCTCTGACCCTAGGACCTCTGCATCAGATCTCATAGGACCTCATGGATATCTACAAGCAGGTCATGTCTCAGGGATTAAGAACCTTTTAATCTCAATTTGCTGTCATAGTAGGTGGGAAATCATCATGAAATCTTCACACATGAGCCCTAAAAAGGCTCTCATTAAATTTGGTGAGATTCTGACAGAAAGAAAAACAGCTGAACAACTTCGTGATCACGTAACCTTGTGCTCAGCACAACAATGAGGGGAAAGCAGGGTCCTCCCTCCCCATTAGAGTCAGAGTAGCAGCAGGAGCAGGGGCCAGGCCAGCCCCAGGTCCACAGGGACCTCACTTTACCCTCATTGCCGCAGTCTGGGGGGGCACAAATCACAAGCCACTGAAGCAGGAACAAACTTTATTTCTGAAATCTACCAGCACACTCCACACACAATCCCGGGAAATCTGCCGACTGCCACAAGGCTCCTCCAGGAACCAGCAGCCGGAAATATCTCCTCCGGAAATCCCTCCTCCTGCACTTCCCCAACCAATGGGAACTCTCCAGGAATCCCCGAGAATCCCCACAGGAATTCCAAAGTAGCAGGGAGGTGGATAGTAATGCCTCGCCTGTCAACCAATACTCTTTGCAAAATGCCAGGGACCATTCTGACTTGGCTGTGGCTCTCAGCATCTCCCCCCTTCTGTTTAATTAAACAACAAGCAACGTGGCTTACGGACCATGCCTGTTAGGTTTTCCAATACAACATGTGGTCCTTACCTGTTATCAGATGAGCTGACCTCTAGGCGTCAGCCTCCTGTCTTAGGTTGGTACCACTGCAATTGGATCATACCCATTACTGACTACTGGTCCAGCATACAGCCATACTTGTGCATAGGCCTTTGCACCAGTGTGTGTGGGGGGGGTGAGGTTCTTTGCCCCACCTCTGTTGGCCCCCAAATTTTAGACCATCACTAGCAGAAGGGAGGAGGATACAGAAATGTCACAACACCAAGCCAATTGATGGCTCCTTTGAAAAAATTGTATCACCCCAATGACACCATCAGCAAAGATACTCCAGCACTACCACAATTCGCTGCACCAACAGATAGTTCACAATGTGTACAAGTGATACATAGTCCAGGCAAGTTCTGCAAGCAGTTCAAAGCAGAGGAATCTATCAATATGTCCATTTCCTCCCAAAGTAAATTGAGTCCTTGATTGAGCATTACTTTTTGAGTTATTATTCATTGATGCATCAGTTTATACAGCTTGCTGTGATAGCTATTGAAGAAGCTGTAGTTTGGTTTTATCTTTGTCTTCACCGGCACTAGGATGAAGATAGGAATTCTGGCAATGATGCTAAAAAAAATTATGCAACATTCCAACAGGTTCTAAGAAAACAATTTTCTGAACAATTTACATTATCCTGAAGGTATTGAAGGATGGATTAAAGGATAATTAGAGCACAGTTAAAGCCCACTTCTCGATGTGTGTTCCAAGGGTGAGGGTGTTCCCAGAAATAATAGGCAGGTGGTTCAGGAAAGTGAGTAGAGAAAACACAGCCTGAATGAGAGGACAAAATAGGAGAAGCTTTCCTCTTTTCTCTTTCCATCTACCTTCCTTACCATGTGCACTAATCCCCTTGACCACTGTTCCCTGCAGGCATCAAACTTCAGGATTCTCTGCTTTTGAACTTAATCCATCACCAATGCACCCTTGGGGGACTTCAGACCTAAGAACTAAAACATGAGAGCATATTGTATTTTCTCTTTCTGAGGTTTCCAGATTCTTGAACCAAGAAATTACAGGTTTCCATGGTTCTGCTACTTGAAAACAGCCACTGGGGAATATTTCAGCCTTTGTGAACTTGTGACCCAATGTAACATTATCATTTAGATAGATAGATGATAGATAGATAGAGATATATATTCATAAGTGTATATTCTTGTCTATCTGTATGCACGTGTGTGTGTGTGTGTGTGTGCATGCATATGTATTCTGTTTCTCTGGAGAACCCTTGCTTATACACTTACAAAACATAATTTTCAAGATGTAAAAAGAACTACTGAAAATGGAGAAAAGCATAAATGTTTGCATGGTTTGATTTGATCAGTAACCATTCTAAAAATTATTTAAATGGCTAAAGAAAAAAACATATGCAAAATTACTCAAAATCATTTCTCATCAAAGAAATGTATATTTTAACCACAATACCATTTCAAGATCTACCAATATGGACACAATTTCACAAAGTCTAACACTATCAAATATTAATGGGAAGGTTCTATAGGAGCTGAACATTTGAGCATGGTGCAGGTCAGGAGATTGCAAATATGCTCAGTATTTTAGAAAACATATCACTATTTTATTTTAGTGTTCACTGAAGCTAAACTGTGCCAACCAACACTCTAACTCACCACGCCAATTCCTGGGAATATACCCAAGAGAAGTGAATGCATATTTCTACAAGGGATCTTGACATAATGTCCCTAAAAAATTGCCAACAGTGTCAGAAGAAAGCCAAATCACCAACATAAAGAATGATTGACTTGTTCATATATAATAGGGAACTATTCTCAGTGAAAGGGATCCAATTGCAACCTTGCCCACCACCCAGGTGAATTTCAAGAAACTGTTGATAAAAAGGAGCAAGATGCCAAAGGGAATGTCCAGGAGGTACACTGACAGGAAGTTCCAGGAGATCTGACCTGTGTTGATGGGAAGTGGAGGTGCGTGGGAGAGTGGGAGGAGCAGGAGGGCCTGTGAGGGGCTGGGACACTTGTATTCCCCAAAGGGCAGTGGCTAAGGAGGTGCATGAAGTTCTTGTTCACCCAGCTGGTCACTTTACACTCACTTACTGGCAACACATGTGCTTTTCTGGATTTAATTGGATCTGGCTTTAAATGAAGGCATGAGTGGGAGTTACAGAGCCAGAGCCTCAGAGTTGGTTTCCATCTCCTCCTGCAGACACAGGAAGTAAGCTGAGCTCTGAGAACCTCCAAACCACATCTATACTGCATTACTAGAGGCCAGTCATACCAGACACCTGAGCCCTTAGTGTGTTTTCAACACCCAGCAATCTCCAAATTTCAGTCCCTGGCCACTGGCTGTGGATTGTGCGCTGCTGGTCAGTGTCCCTCATGGTGATGTTGGTGGAACGGCCTGCTTTCAGAAGTGTGAATCCCTTTCAGTCCTTTACCATGAGCCTGGCCAGTGCTTCCCATCAGACCCTGTACCTCTGAGCATACCCCCTGGCAGAGGGCAGCTAGTGACAGCATGTGACTCCCTGTACCATCCCTGCGAGGAAGGTGTTTGCAAGGGGCTGTGACTGTTTTGGAGGGACTGCAGAGTCCTGCTGGCATTCAGAGCTGGCAGCATCCTCAGCCTCTACCCTGCTGATTTTGAGAGTGAATTTTGTCTGAGACTGTACACCAGCAAAGCCATCTGCAACACCAGATCATCACTTATCAGCTTCAAAGCTGAGAATCTTGGGAGACTGGCTTGGGCTCTGCTGGTACCAGGTTAGAGAGTGACTGATGCTCTCATTGGCAGTGTAGGTAATGAAGGTGCTCTTTCCTGGAAACACAGTCAGAGAGTCTGGTGACTGCATCAGCCCCAGGGTCCACTGGAAGCTGGGAAGGAAGAAACAGCATTCCTGTCATCAAATGTGTCCCACTACATTTCCTACAGTAGATCTGGCTGTACTGGTCCCCTAACCTCAGAGAACTGTGGGCCAGATATGCAAACAATCCTGGGAACATCTCACACTAGGAGTAGAGAACCTTATCAGCTCAGGCTGTCCCCTGTGCTCCCCCCTCACCTGGATGTTAGAGTAGCAGAAGGCAGAAGAGTGCAGCCAGGTCTTCCATGGGTAGACGGGCCCTGCGTGAGGCTCCTGCTGCCTATGGTCACCAAGAGGCCTGTTCACAGGGACTTTGAGAAGCAAAATGGGCTCTGGGGAAACATGCAGATCAGTAATGGCTGAGGAGACTCTGCATGGCAGCTGGAGAGTTCTGGGGGCTACTTCCTTCTGGTGCCCACACGCAGTCCCAGAGGAGTTTCTTCTTGGCCTTATGAGAGAAAAACTTCCCTAATTATTCTGGTTCTTACTTTACTGAGGGTATAAGATTTTGTAGTAAAAATGAGGCATCATCCTTTTAAGAAAAAGTAAACAAAAGAAGCTACTTGATATAATGATTTAATCTTTAATATGACCATGTGATCCTTTCCCCCAAAATCCCATGGAATATCATCTTCTAGAAATGACAAAAAAATGGCTCTGTGTTGGCATGTGGCTTAGAAAAGATGCTAGGTGCCCTGGGCAGGGGGATTTCTTGGAGAAATCTATAGCATACGTCTTGGGAGCGCTGTGCACCAGAAAAGACCCACATTACTGGAGCATATTTTCATGGCCAGTGTGATCCCTTGTACGGGGGAGATTAATGGATTTTGTTTTTAACTTTATCTTGTTTTCTATATCATTTTTAACCATTTCTCTGATAGCACTGTCATACTTTAGGATGTGTTTTCTTTGCATAAGAGGGTTCTTGGATGCTCATTAATGGCACTCTCTTTCCTCACAGTGAAACTCTGTGGTCACTCTGCCTTCTGATTCTCCTTCCTCCAAGTACACTGAGATATTTCTTAACTAAAAATTACTAATACATTTAAAAATTAACAAGTATTTTACATCATCTATCAATACGGTTGGGCTTTTGTACTGTAACCCATCATTATGTTCAGTTATCCCAATTTATTCTACCTGAAGTCACTCGAGCTCTTGAGGATCATCATTATTTTGGTTAAAATGCACTTTCCAATAGCTACTCTTCTCAGAAAGCAGTCTTCAGAAACCAGAAGAGAGCAAGGATCACTGTAGTCACACAGGTAAACTAGACTTCAGCACAAAATTGAACATGGAATGAAGGGAAAGGTCATTACAAAGGACACTGGAGCCAGTTCATCAAGAAGCTGGGATTGTGAGTCTATATGCACCCAACATTGCAACACCTAATTATAGAAAACAAACATTAATAAACCCACAGGGAAATGAAGACAGTGATACAATCATACCAGAGCTCATGGGTCCTCTACTTTAAGCAGTGAATATACAGGAACCACCATTATAGACAAATGGACCCAATGGACATATTCCAGACTTCATTTCCAAAAGCAACAGAACACCATTCTTTTCAATAAAACATGGACCAATCTCCTGAGCATAAGTTAGACCATTAAACACATCATGGTTACTTAAGAAGATTGAAATCACCAAGAGTCTTCTCCTGACACAATGCCATAAAACGAAAATTCAGTACAGAAGAATTTTACCAAATTCACAAATGGGTGCAGATTTTAAATACGGTCCTTAAGAACAAAATGATCAAAGAAGAAATGAAATAAAAGTTTTTGTTCTGAGACAAATGAGAATACTAACAACACACCTGAGCCTATGGGATGGACCAAAGGCTGTTCAAAGAGGAATGTTTACAGCAGTAGCTTCCTTCATTGAAAAAGGAGAGATGTCAATACACCTGGCTTTACACCCAGGGGAGGAGGAACAGATGGAACAGCTAAGACCCATGTTACCATGAAGAACAGACGTTACAAACATCAGAATAAAATAGAGATGAGAACAACAATAGAAAAGAAGCAAGACTAAATATTGATTTTAGGAGAAGATACATATAATTGGCAGATTGTTGACTACATTAAATTAAAAAGAGTCTCAAATGAAATTACAAATAAAAGAAAATTTATATGTAGTAACAGCCTTTCAAAAGATTGTAAGAGAATAGAATGAACAGTTTTCTGCCTGTAAATAGAATAACCTAGAAAAAAATGGATAATGTCCTTGACAGAAACAACCAACAAGACTAAGTCATGGAGAAACAGACAATCTGAATACAGCAATATAAAGAAGGAGATGGAGTCAGTAATCGAGAGACTCCCCTTAAGGGCTGGGGTGTAGCTCAGGGGCAGAGATCTTGCCTAGTGCATGACAGGCCCATAGTCCGTTCCTAAAACTTAGGAAGGAATGGAAGGAAGGAGGAAATAAAATCAACTGTTAAGGAATATCAAAAAATTTGATGGCTTCACTGTTGATTTTATGAAATATTTAAAATATTGCACTGTTCGGATTGAACTCAGGGCCTCTTGCATGCCGACAAGTGTTCTACCACACAGCTACATACTCAGCCCCTAAAATATTTAAATAATACTCATCCTTCTTGCCCATCACAGAGGTGCATGCCTGTAATCTCAGCTGCTCTGGAGGGTGAGGTAAGTTTTAAGCCAGCCTCAGTAAAAGTGAGGCACTAGGCAACTCAGTGAGACCCTGTCTCTAAATAAAATATAAAATAGGGCTGGGGGTGTGGCTTAGTGGTTGAGTGCCCCTGAGTTCCATTCCCCATACACCTCAACCCAAAAGATGTACAAAGGTCCAGGTGATTCCTGCTGTAACTCAAGTGGTTTTTCCTTGACAAGACATTCATTTTTATGTTTCAGAAGAATTTGGAGTGTAATCAGAATTTTCATCAGATTTCCCATTTAGTTTTCAGTTTTTTAAATTTATTTTATTTTTATGTTTCAGTAGGGAAAAATTCCCAGAAATTCTTAATTAAATGGTGTTACTCTGATCCTGTCATCAATTTTTAAAAGCTGTTCATTGACGAAATTGATTTAAATTAAAAAAAATATTTAATGAGGCCACTCTTTTTAATTTGAAGAACTGAGTTTTCTAACTGCTCTGAAATAGTTTCTTTACATTGTACTAACAAATTACTCATTTTAACTTTAGTTATATTCTAGATAGAATATATTAAGTTTTAAGTCTAAACTTTAAGCATAGTATATTTTTCAAAGTAGGATAATTTGTTCATTTAGTTCATTTTTTAAAAATTTCTGTTATACAATATGAAAACACTTGTTCATGGATCACTGTAGTTAGAAGAACACAGTTTAAAACAGATAAAATGAAACATCATGGCCCTGCACTTACCCTGCAATATAGAGCCCCTCGCTGTCAGTCAGGTGAGTTCAGCTTCAACTATCATCATTTCTTTAGGCTTTTCTTTATTTTCACCACTTGTGTCCAGGTAGGATACAGGTTTTGCTGTCTCTAGATCTAGATGTTTAAAACTCAGTACAAAAGCTGGAACCCATACATTATATTCAGTTTACAAAATGAACTTCCAGTTTCACTTAGGATTTAGCAGGCCTCAGCAGACCATCAGAATCACTGCACTAAGCACAGAAGAAAATAACCTAAAATAACCACTTTACACTCAAGCTTCTCACACTCAGAAGACTTGGAAGAAATGAAAAGGAGACCTAAAACTCCTGAGACAGATTGGGCCTTTTAGGGGAGCTGAAGTTCATCATTTCTTGTGTTTCCCCTACAACATCTTGAGTGTCCCTAGCACTCTGACATGGCCCTGGCAGAAGACTCTTCACCCTGTCTTCTGCTCCTGCCCTGCCTCTCTGATGAGGTTTTAAAAAGAGCTTGAGCTCTAAGGTAGGTACATGGTCCAGAGTCCTTGAATACACTCTGTGCCTCTGAGATCCCAGGATCTTTCTCTTCAACAGACAGAATCTGCAGTGCTTCTTTCCTGACAAGCAGCACATGTGGCAGCTGGTCCACCCAGCAGGGAAGTTTGTGGGGTTTTACACCTTAATTTTTTATACTTATTTTTTATGGCTTGCACAAATCAATAACACCAGCCTTCTCAGCCTCCACTCTCCTGAGGTCCAGCATGAAATGTGTCCCTGACCCTCTGCCACTGAAGTTGCCTGAGACTCAGAGACAACTAGAAGCCCAAAAGATCAGAAGCGACATAGACTCTCCTGCCTTCTGCAAGAATCAATGTATCCATCTGTCTGTAGAAGACTCTGCATGGACCTGCAGGAGGTGGATGGGTGAGAGGCAAGAGGTAGGAGCCTGGGTCATCACAGTAGCACCTGTGCGTCCTCAAATGAGAGAGAAATGAAAGGTTATACTACCATTATGAGCCATGTTCATGATTTCTCTCCCAACCTTAATCTCATGGTACTGTGAGGTGTGTGTGTGTGTGTGTGTGTGTGTGTGTGTGTCTGTGTGTGTGTGTGTGTCTGTGTGTGTGTGTGTTTGTGGGTGTGAGTGTGGGCGTGTGTATGTGTGTGTGTGTGACAGTGGAGGGGACTAAAATTGGTTAATGTTAAAAAAATACCCAAATTGTTTGGGATATAGAATTGCCAGGTACAGTGTCTCCCAAACTCACCTGCAGAACCCTCTCTTTATATCTCCCAGTGTCCACTGGTACCAAGATTGTTTACCTCCTAGGTCTTCATCAGTTTTATCCATCACAACCCTACATGTCCATCCTGGAGAGAAAACTCACATTTGTAGCACAAAGAAAGAGTAAACATGGCGGGGGGTAGTGGGGCCCCAGAGCTCAACCTCCTCCTCTTCTCCTTCCTCATCCACTCTGTCCTCACTAAGGATCCAGGGGATCAGCAGGCCCAGGAGCTGAGAAAGGAGCTTAACATTTTTTGGGGAGTATTTGGTTTGAACTCAGGGGCACTTGACCACTGAGCCACATCCCAGCCCTGTTTTGTGTTTTATTTAGAGTTGGGGTCTCACTGAATCGCTTATTTGTCTCAGCCTCGTGATCTGCTGGGACCACAGGCCTGCACCACTGTGCCAGACCAGGGACCCTCATTTTATGAAGTTAAGTTGAGTAATCCTTGTCAGTCAAGGCCAAATTTAGCTGAGTTCTTATCTCAGACTTCATCGCAGATGCCACAGTGTGCAGGACATCAAGAGAACATGGGTTCTCTCCTTTGAACAAAGTCACTTAAAATATCTTGTAGGTTTGGAGAAAAAGCAGTGAGGAAAAAGTCCTTGCTGCTGCCTGCAGTAGAAGTCGAGATCTGACAGTGGAAGTTTAAATCCATGTGAAAGACATGTTGAGATGATGGGACTCCCTAAAAAGATTCAGGAAACTGACACTGTGTTGCAGTAACTGTTTTTTCATGTCCCTTACCTGACATGTGGGGTACAAGGAGGGTTTCATATTTCAGTGGTTTTCATATTTTAGAAACTTTGAGTCACTTTACCAGCTGCGCATCCCCATCTCCAATTCCAACCCCCCCTGGATCCACCCAATGTCTCATATTATGGAGAACTTTGGATTTTGGGTGTTAGGAGAGGTGGTGCTCAGCTTGCCCTGGAGTAGAGTAACAGACTGAAAAGCACAGGGGGTGCCCTGTAAAGGAAGGTGTCACTAACTGTGTGTGTGCATGTGTGTGAGTGTGTGTGTGTGTGTGTGTGTGTGTGAGTGTCTGTGTGTGTGTGTTTGTGAGTGTCTGTGTGTGTCAGTGTCTGTGTGTCTGTGTGTGTGCCAGTATGTGAAGTATGTGTATCTGTGAGTGTGTGTGTCTGTGTGTGTGTGTAGTGGGTGTGTGTGTGTATGTCTATCTGTGTATGTCTCTGGGTGTGAATGTGTGTGTGTGACTGTGTGTGAGTGTGAGAGTGTATGTATAGTTGTGTGTTTCTGTGTGTGTGAGTGAGAGTGTGTGTGTGCCTCTGTGTGTCTGTATGTGAGAGTGTGTGTGTAAGTATGTGTAGTATGTGTGTCTATGATTGTGAGTTTGTGTGTCTGTGTGTGAGTGTGTTTGTGTGTCTGTGGGTGTGTGTATGTCTGCCTGTGTGAGTGTGTATGTGTCTATGTGAGTGTGTGTGAGTGTGACTGTGTGTGAGTGTGTGTCTGTGGGTGTGTGCATGTCCGTCTGTGTGTGTCTCTGTGTGTGTGTCTGTGTGTGTATGTCTGTGTTTGTTAAGAGTGTATGTGTGTGTGAATGTGTGTGTCTGTGTGTCTGTGTGTGCATATGTGAGTATGTCAGTGTGTTTGTGTCTGTGTCTGTGTGTCTCTGTGTGAGTGTGTGCATGTCTGTGTGTGTGAGTTTGTGTGTCTGTGTGTGAGTGTGTTTGTGTGTCTGTGGGTGTGTGTATGTCTGCCTGTGTGAGTGTGTATGTGTCTATGTGAGTGTGTGTGAGTGTGACTGTGTGTGAGTGTGTGTCTGTGGGTGTGTGCATGTCCGTCTGTGTGTCTCTGTGTGTGTATGTCTGTGTTTGTTATGAGTGTATGTGTGTGTGAATGTGTGTGTCTGTGTGTCTGTGTGTGCATATGTGAGTATGTCAGTGTGTTTGTGTCTGTGTCTGTGTGTCTCTGTGTGAGTGTGTGCATGTCTGTGTGTGTGAGTTTGTGTGTCTGTGTGTGTGTGAGTATGTGTGTCTGTGAATGTGAGTGAGTGTGTGTGTGTGTCTGTGCATGTGTGTCTGTGTCTGTGTCTCTGTGTGAGTGTGTCTATATCTGTATGCCCCAGCAGTGGTGATCAATACCTAAGGGCCCCACCCACAGCAGGCCTGCTCTCCCTGGAGCCCACCTGCTCTACCTGATGGGCAAGGGCTGCTATTTCGCTATTGGGCTCCCCTAACCCCACCTGTCTGGAGGAGGATCCTCAGGTGAAGGCCTCAGAGGCCATTGCTGGCTGGTGCTGTGCTGCTGGGAGGAGAGCAGGTGGGCAGAACATCTTGGAGCTTCACAAACACACCTGCCACTCACATGGCGGTGTCTCCTGATCTCCGCACACACAGGCCCATGGGTGAGGGTGTTGGGGCTGCAAGTATCCTGAACCTGCTCCTCCTGCCTCCCTATACAGGTCCACGGCCATGATCAGACCTTGGCTTAAGCAGCCAGGATGGCCTCTGTCATATCCAGGTGACACTATGACATCACAGTGAGGAAGTAAGGGAATGGATCCCATGATTCTCAGCTTCAGGCTGACCAGGAGTCTGTAGCTGGAGGTCACATCTCCCTGTCTCTCTGTGCAGTTCACATTCCCTGTGCCCCATGATGCTGCCTGTACCTGTGCTGGCCACCTCCTGCATCACCTGAAGCTTTATGCTGACACCTGTCCAACTGTCCTACCAGCTGTCACCAGTGGCAATGTCATCAGGAGAACCATTCCTGAAGCTTTTCCAGAAATGACAGGCTGGGGCTGTGGCCTGCACAACTTCATAGTTTGTTAGAAGACATAATTATGCAAGGGTGAGATTTGATTTTGAGATCTAATCCAGTATGACTGGTGTCCTAATGGAAGAGAAATTAGGTCTCAGAGACACCAGGGAAAAACCATGGGAAACACAGGAGGATGGCCATCTAAGAGCCAAGGGAGAGCAGAACAGCCCAGCTGGTGCCCTGATGTCTGCCTTAGATTCCACAGTCATGGGAAAGTCCATTTCTGTTGAAGCCGCCCAGTGGTGGTGGTGTCGGGGTGGCTATTTTATGGCAGTAGAGTTACCACAATGCTGGATGCAGGAGCAGAATTCAGTCCTGAGGAACTCGGCATACTCTCTGAGGATATTCTACAGGGCCACTGGCACAGCACATTCAACAGAGATAGGACCCCGAGATCCAAGAAGCAGATGCTGCCACCTCAGGCTGAAGGAGGCTGAAGAGACCTGGCTCCACAGCAGCTGGGGAGTCTCCACTGGGCCATTTGCTACAGAAGACACTAGAGGGTGACTGGGCACATTGGAAATGCCATGGAGATGGGATGAGACAGGGCACTAATGTCCATGTCCTGGTCACAGGTGCACTGCAGTTATGTGAGTACATTTATCTGTAGGGAAGGATGGACTTCTCCATCCTGAGCTCAGCTGGAGGTCTGAATCCACTCATTTTCACCTTCTCTTTCTTAATTTTAAGAGGATGTCCTCAGCTCCTGAAGAGCTGGGCTCTAGACCATGCCCATCCCCTCACTGTAGCCAGGAGGAGACTATGAATGTGACAAACCAAGCTTCTGAGTCACAGACCCCCAAAGGCTCAGCCACTGAGCTGGGAGACCCTGAAGGGTGGGCACATTCTCCCACCTGGATGAGGAGCCCTAGATCTTTTTCCTCCTACTTCCCATCAGTGGTCGATGCCAGACCATACTGTGGGGACCCAGTGCATAATATTTTCTCCTGCAGGACATATCAGCCTGCTCATGACACATTATCCTATGTGTTTTCTGTGGCATCATTTCCCCATAATTGCACTCTATGGGGACAGGACATGACGTATGGGAGGGGGTTTAGCCAAGCACACTACTATGAGCTCCATGAGTACAATTGCTCTGTATCCATGAAGTTCACAGGAAGATGGGCTGTTGGAGGTGTGTGCAGAGCAGTTCTGCAGGTGGCCTTGGACTGACCCAGGCTCTCCTCTGACTCACTTGTGGTTCCACGAACACATACTGAGTGCACTGGGTGCAGCACTCTGAGACCCAGGGAACCTAACAGAAGAGCTCAGGCCCTTCCAGTCCCCTCAGAGGAGTTACTGAACTGGACTTCAGTACTTTGAATCATGGGATGTCATTGCTTAGAGAATAAAATCCAAGATGGGAGCCCTGTGAGTTCTCTTGGTTGTTGTGTAGGAGGTGTTTGCAGAGAGTCATGGGGAGTGTTCTCCTGGGACTTGTTTTTCTAGTGATCTCAAAGGATGCCTGTTCTAGGAATGAGAAACTTTTCCATGAAAGCCACATGTATGAAAACATGAACGGCTGTGAACATACTTTATATACACAGATATAAAAAAAAAATGTGCTCTATGTGTAAAAAGAATTGTAATCCATTCCACCGCCATGTATTTAAAAATGAAGTCAATTAAATATTTTTTAAAAAGAAAGCAGTTAGCAACAAATCAAGGCTCACTGCCTGGTTTACACAGAAGTCTATACAGTGACTTGAGTTTTTATAAAAGTAAACTGCCAGTTGCGCAAGGTGAGCTGGCAAGGAGTCAGGAGCAGGAAGCTCAGATGCACTTCCCCACTAGGGGGCAGCAGTGGAGTTTGCAGAAAGGGAGAGTGGAAGAACCCTTGTTAATTGGAAGGTGAGAATGTGCTCGGGGAGTTTCACAGGGTGTAGAAAGTCATTGTCCTCTACACAGTCACATGCTCCCTCTGGAGGAGGTGTCAGGATCTAAATGAAGCATCATGAAATGGTGATGTTAGTAAAGCTGCCTCCTATGCCATGTCCATCCTGTCAGAGCCTGTTTCAAACCATGCTTGAGTGGACTCTGAATGCATTTTCTGAAAAATGTCTGAAGCACTTTGTGACTTAGTGAATTGATGTCCAGGTATGACCTTGTCTTAACTGAGTTCACAATTTCCACTTTAATGTTCTAGCAAAGAGAAGAAGTCTGGTTTGTGAGAAGGAAAAAGAGACACACAACATGCTGTTAGGATACTAAATACTGGAAATGGGCATAATAAACTGGCTCCAGGAGACCCTCCCTGTCCACAAATCCCCTTCTCCATAAACCCCTGAGCCTGTTGTGTGTGGAGGAGAGGCCACTCGGTGCGATTTTTGCAGACACAAAACATGAAGGAGATGGAGGCCCACATTTGAGGGTCACGATACACAGAACTGTCCCAAGGTCTTATCCTGGAATGCAGAGGAAATTCCCTGTTAGCAGGCCCTGAGGAAAATTGCTGCAGCCATCATTAGTAGGCTCTGTCCTGGACAGAGGAGGCCATCACTGGGTCAGGAAGAGAGGAGAAGTATGCAGGGACCCTGGCACACAGTTGTGCTTGTGTAGTCACTGTTAACCCTGAGCATAGCCCTGGGTGTTTATGGGTCTCCCTGAGCCTCCATTTCCTCCTGCTCACCTGCATGTAATAGCAAATACTCCCCCATCCTGTTTAACCTCTGACATGTACCTGGGGAAGCAAAAGGAGGTCTAAGGGACCAAGCATCTCTCATACATGAATAAAAATGGGTTTTCTCTCTCCTACAAAATAGAAAATTGCAGAAGTCTAACTTTGTGTCTCTGGAGAGAGCAGCTATGTACCAGGCAGAAAGGGATTGAAGGCAGATGCAGCTGTTATTACCCTCTGGAATCATCTGGGCTGCTGTGGTGGCCCCTCAGGCTTCCTGACAGTAAGGAACTCCAGGCTGCTGATGGACAGGGGAAGTATCTTCATGACCCACTGCCCCGAGCCAGGCTGGGATGCCACTGGGCCTGCAGGATGCAGCTCAGATGAGGCCTCCAGGTCTCTGCCTAGGGTTTTGCTGGTGCCAGGGTCATGAGCTGCCCACACTCCAGCTTGCTGTTCCCCTGGAGACAGAGACTGTGAGGCTGAGGTCTGTGTCAATACAATATCTCACATGGTCCCTAAAATTGGGGATAAGCCTGTTCAAGCCTTCCTTATCATCAGACACTTGTTTTGTCTTTTAACCTTCTCTCTAATACTTGTCAAATGACTCAAAAAAAGGAAAAACCCACTCACCCCCACTTGGGGTCTGCTCCACTAGTATTCCTTCAGCCTTCTCTTCTAAGGTCTCTGGAAATGAACAAGTAGCACATTACCTAAAACAGTGTTTTATAAAATGGGTTGGTTTATCAATTAGGGGCTCATAAATTTATTTAGAATATTTTTAAATTTTAAGGCATTACAGTTATAAATAATCTTGGTCTATGGTGTTCCTGTTTGTATGTGATCGTGATCAAACATTTTAATAATGGAAAGTAGACCACACATTGAAGATCCTTTTTCTAAATCTGGGAAACTGAAAGTGCTTTAGACTTCAATGTTTTTTAGATTTTGGAAACTTTTCATCATTTACTAACTGATAATTTCCATACAATAATCCAAAACCCACTGGAATCCATCCCCAAACTTTCAGATTTCTGAGCTTTTTGGATGTGAGAAATTAGGACTAGAAAGGCTCTGCTTGCCATAGAATAAGGTGCAGTAAAATACAGTCACCCAGAGCACCCAGAATGTGAATGGTGGGAGCATTGCTAGGTGGACTCTGTGTGTGAGGCATGTGCTGTGTGCTGTGATCCACTCTCTGTTTTCTGATATTTCTAAGACAAGGTGACTGGTTGGCTGGGCTTGTTTGCCACCTACTGGTCATTCTTAGACATAAAATGGTTAGGATTTTAGACTCTGGGTCCCATGAGGCTTCACTGCTAATCTTCACTATTGCTCAGGGAGCTGATCCTTTTGTATTCATCACTAGGACAGATTCTGTAAGGAACACAGATGTCCAGCTCATATCAATAATCTTTCTTGTAGCTGAGGACAAACGACTAACAGATAACCAGGGATTCAAAAGTGATAATTGAGAAGAGGGTTAAGGGCTGGACTCTGTAGTGCACTTGAGAAGCCAAGGCTGTGGCTTCAGAGAGGCTCCTGAGGATGCAGGTGTGGAGGCAGGGTGGGGGAGCACAGGCCTCCTGGCTTCCCTGTCAGTGCAGCCTCCTTCCTGCCCTCTCAGAAAGATCCCAACTCAAGACTACACCACCTGTGCCTACTAAGAAGGCTCAGAGGTCACACAGGCTTATGACCAGCCACTGGGAGGTTTGTGCTCTTAGCTACAACATCAAAGATGGTCAAACCAACCTTTTATGTCAAAACTAGCCAACAGAACATCCTATTGCCACTAGTCACCAGTGTGTATTGACCACTTGAGACACAGCAAGTGCATCTGAAAGATTCAATTTAAACTTTAATTTTATTTTAATTTTATAAACTCACACATGGCTAATCAGCCACCATGGCTGGAATCTACCAGCGACACAATATTCTGTTGCTCAACCCTCTTTAGGTAGCAATGGAGGAACCAGAGAATCATGGTGATCAAGGTCCATTGGTTAAGAGGACAGGGGCTCAAAGTAATGCCCTTTTTAAATGTCCTTGAGGCTTGCAAAGCCCACTAACAACTTAGCGGGGGTAAAGTTTCCACCCAGGAAGCTCATTTCTTCTGGGGCTAAGACTAGCACTTCAGTCTTTTCCTATCTCTGTGCTCTTTGTTTCTTTTTACTTGATCTCTATTCAAGCTGTGGGGTAACAGCTAAGGATTGACCAGGGCCATATGTCAACTTTTGTCATTTCCTATGAGTATCTGGGGCCAACTGAATGATAATCCTTTAAAAATGTGCAGCCATTCGTAGGTTTAGGATTTAAGGTGTCATGCATGGTCTCCCTGAGTCCCTCCATTAAAAGAGCAGGACCTTCCTGAAGGCCCACCACAATTATTTTCCAGGCATCCTGTTCATCACCCAGATCCCAGCTTTACCCAGGGAATTGCCCATGCTCCAGACAAACAAGTCTATGTTGTGGGGGCATGGGTAAGATGTAGGTTTTTCCCACATCACTTTTACGATGGCCTCCTTCCCATTGGAGGCTAAAGTTTGGCTAAGTAATAGTACACTATCCTTTCAGGTGAGGTCAAATGCCTGGCATGGTCCTGAAACATTACAATATATGTATTTGGATCTTTTGGAAATCTTCCTGAATTTGTTCTTATCTGTATTAATTTGGGAGGGTTCCCTTAAATTTTCTTTCTTAGTAGGTGATTTCTTAAGACCTTCTCTCATGATGGTGATTGAGGTTAGACCCAGAAACATATGAAAATGTGGCACCTTTGTTGATCATTTGTAATTTCCCAGTATACAGACTAGTTGATCTTTTTTAATGTCATATCTAGAATGCAAAATGGAAAAATTAAGAAAACTTCCAATTCATTTCTGAGAGAAGGTCTCAGAGTAGGAGTCTAGAGGGATCAGAGAAGAAGCAGCAGAAATGGTGTTGCCATGTTCTCTGTCTGCCCCTTGCTTCAGGATGAAAGCACTGGGAGATAAGGGTCTGTTTGAATCATTTAGAGTACCTATGCTGCAACAGTTATGATTGATACTGTTATTTTTGTACTGTTGTGTGCAAATAGTGATGCTGTGATTTCTATAATTTTATACATATTTTTTGTTGGGTGTGGGAAATTTGAACAATTGTTCTACCAGAGCAATTTGGGAGCTGAAACTATTGAACTTATTACACGCAAAGGGCCCCAGAGTGCCTTAGATCTGGTAGTGACCAAGGGGTTGAGGAGGATGTGCCTTATTTGGGAAAGGTATCTCACATTGTGGTCTATACTCCTGGTGATGCATCTCCATGTGCAAAGCATTTCAGCCATTTATTCCTATGGGGGGATAAGCAGCCTGGACTATGCCAGTCTGCTGCCCCCTTACCTCAGGATATGATTTCCCAGCATACTCTACACTTATACGTGCAGAATATAAGAAAATATAAGTGAATAAAGAGAGAACTGTGTCAGCCTGAGGCCTGCCAAGGAATTTTATGCATACACCTTCCAACAGCCATTTTGAACAGACACCATGGACACAGAGCAAATCATACCCAGGGAAGGCTTTTGTATGTAACAGTGGGACAGCTAGGCACACTCCCTTTCTCTGTGCCATATACTATCCCCCAAATAGTGCAGACACAGTAAATGACACCCAAAGAAAATATACCCAACATAATTGCTGTGAGCAGGAGGGTCTGTTTCATACCAGAAACATGATAGATATGTCCCTAGAGGGTGACCTAGTCATGAAGATGAATGCCTAGGAGGACCAGGATGGAGGTGCTCCTCATCCAGGTGGAGAAAGTGCAGCATCTTTCTAGGTGAGAGTTCTCGGCTTTGGAGATGAGGCTCACATTCACATCTGTTCATGTGCAGAATCCCCTCCTGGGTCCAGGGACAGGAATGGGTGGCAGAGTTTCCTCAGTCCTCAGCAGCTGTGGAAACATCCTCTCAATGAGGAAAAGGACAATGGAAAACTGTGCATTTGCTGAGATTTGTGAAAACATTAAAAACAAATCAGGCACAGAAGATGTACCTCAGTCCCAATGACAAATGACAGCCTGGGGCCCTTTTTCTCTCACACTAATTTTTGAGGTCCTGTTTAGGGTAGACCATGCCCAGGTGTCTGCACAGGAGCCTCACTGAGGTCCCTGTGGTGGGAGACTGTGGTTAGTATCTAAATTTGGGGTAGCTATTCGAGGTTCTTTACAAGAGAAGAATGTGGGCTGTTCAGCTGCTTCTGCCTCAGGCTAAAAAATAAAGCCAGCACTGATCTTCCTCACTCTGGCTAAAACCACATTGCCAGATAGTCCCCCAGACCAAGAGCAAGTCCCCTGGCTCTGGTGCTCTGTGGTCTATGGGATCCTTTCTGCATATGACTGATTTGCAGGATAAGAATTGTGCTGGCTATTTCTTTTCAGTTTGTAGGACAACTAAGAAAAACATATATGGATTACCTTTTAGACACTGACTCAAGCTGACAGTTTCTTAAAATCTTAGGAACAACTTATACAATGCTTTATGTGCAAAATATTTCACTATGATGCTTCATTTTTTTCTGTCTCGATTTTTGTCTTGTGATCATGTTCACATTTTACAATGAGGAGTTTCTTGGTTCTGTGTATTTCTTGGGGGGCTTCCATGCTAACTCAGTCTGCATCCCTCCTCAGAAGGGAGAATCTCTAAGCCCTGAACAGCCTCTCTCCTCCTGCCACAGTCCTAGAAGCACCAGGGGATCTGCAGTGTCCCCATTACTCTCAGGCAGCTGGTGATCATATGGGTGGATGTGAGTTGGGTGGACAGGGAGGGAGACTCCTCCAGATGATTCATGTGTATATCACAGCAACCTGTAAGAGTAAACAGGATAAGATTTCTAACACCACATATTACAGCTAAAATGCTGAAAGGGAGAATTGAGAGAAAATCCTAAATGAACCAGTGAAAACTGACTCTCTACAGACAGTCACAAAGCTATTGGCCAACTGTCACTGTGACCAAGGGACTCTGAATCACAGCAGAGTGAGGGATGTTCAAAAGAAAGTTAGAGAATTCCACACTCCTAAACAGACCTTAACAATAGAGGTGAATCAGCACTAATGAAGAGCTGCCATTAGACAGACAGACAGCCCTTCCTGAATCCCCAGAGGAAGTCTTCTAGGACCCCAGGAAATGACCACAGACAGGTCTAGAGGCCACAGGGAGCAAGGAAGGACTCAAGATGGAAACAAGAGAGGCTACAGACACAAGGCAACACTGAATTTCACATGAAGTTCAAGTTCAAGAAACCCAAGCAGTTGTGCTAGACCTCAGAATAGAGCCACCTTGGGAGGCCATTGATGGGAGAAGGCAATAGGAGGCAAAAGGAGAAATGGTATCTCCTGCAGCTCCCCCAGGGTCAGGACTGTACTTTAAAATCCATTCAGGTTCACACATATGTGTCTGCCCTTTGCTCTGTGTGTGCTATGTCACTAAAAGTAATCACGCCTTGATGGTTCATACTAACATGAACAAAGAAATAACATTTGCAACAAGATTATGGAAACTTAGCATTATTATAAAAAATAAACTAATATGTTCCTGGGAAAGTAATAAAAAATTGGAAATCTCCAAGGAAAAACAGGAAGAAACTGTAAATCATGTTCATTCTCCCACTCAGAGAACCAGGATTTTTCTGTTAGCTTCCTGAGAGAGGACCTGCCATGTTAACTTGCTGACAGGACAGGTGTTCACTCTCACCATTGGGTCCTCCACCCCAGAGCACGCACTTGAGGATTTGGATGCTGCTCTCTGGGGAACTTTTCTGCAAGGCTGAGATAAAAGCTCAGCTCTAACCTGCCCTTGACTCACCAGGACTCCTCAGCTCAGCTTCTCCAAATGAGGCTCCCTGCTCAGCTCCTGGGGATGCTGCTGCTCTGAATCCCTGGTGAGGACAGAGGGGATGGGGAAGGAGAAGGGGGAGGAGGGTGAACCCTGGGAATCCATGTAGAGATGTGCTGGTATTGTACTTTAGATGGGCCAGGTGAAGCTTACTAAGGAGCTGTGCTCTGTTGAAGACAGAGAAAGAGGAAAATGAAGTTGGGAGAATCTTAGAGAACAAATAGACCTGAGCTAACTGGCTTCTGTTTTGAAATTGGACATTTGGATGGAAAGAATCAAAATAATGCACACAAAAACTAATTCAAGATCATGGAAACAACTCATGAAAATGGCTAATGATGCACATAACCTTGCATTAAAATGTCATTACTTCAGGATCAGTGGGCATATTGTGTTGACCCACACTCCCCTCTCCATGCCCATCACCCATGCACAGCCAGCCTCCATCTTCTGCAGGTCCAGTCAGAGCCTCATACACAGTGATGGAAACACCTATGTATATTGGGCTGTACAGAAGCCAGGCTAGGTTCCAGAAGGCCTAGTATGTGTCCACACAGGTCTTTGGGGTCTCAGGCAGAGTCTGAGGCAGTGAGTCAGGGACAGACTTCACACTGACAATCCGCGGGGAGAAACTGAGGACCCTGGAGTGCATCACTGTATCCAAGGGACTCGTGCTGCTCCCACAGGGGTGCAGGCCTGAACACAAACCTCTTGCTTGTGGCCCATCTGCCACGTGTGCTGTCTGAAGGGCACAGCAGATGAGACACCAGGTCTCCTAACTCCTGAATCCTGTACCCAGTGCTCACATCAAATTTTCTGTGACACAGAATTGTCCCTCCTGTCGATTCTGTTTTCTGAAAACTCTCACCTAGACTCTCTGGGATTCAGGTCCTCTGGTCCTTATCTTCTGTCCCTTACACAAGAGGAGACATTATTCTGAAGCAGGGAAAGCTGAACTCACTGCTATGCTCCTCTGGGTGAAACAGGACACAACCTCTAATCTGAGCTTTAGGATAAATGTCCCCCCAAGACACATGAGTTAAAGTTGAGCTTCCCGCCAAAGGCATATTGGGAGGTGGTTTCCATCTTTAGGAGGAGAGGACTTGGGGATCTTCTGATTGAGTGACACAACTTCTCTCTCCTTTTCAACTTCTGTCTGGTGCAGGACCCTGCATTATATGGAATGAGGCTGCAGGTTCTCTCAAGGGCAACTTCAGCTTAGAATTTACCTTTAGTTATGAATATAATTAATTGTGGATATCTCCCTCCAAGACTCAGATTCCAATTAGAAGAGGAAGGTTTCAGTTGTGACATCTGCTGTGTCCTCAGGGCTCTGTGCAGATGTGCTATGGAAGGACAGCTGCTCAAACAAAGCACACCTCATGCTCCAAGTCTGACCTTCCTCCTGGAATCCTCCAGAGACGTCACCATGCTCCACCACCTTTCTTCTGGAAGAGCAGTGCTGGGTCATTGGGTAACATCAGCAGGTGTTTCTGCAGATGACAGAACAAACACAGTGCCTCAGAGGAGCAGCAGTCATGCCCAGAACCCTGGGATTCATGCATCTTGAGGTGCCACTGCTCTCTGAAGCTGTGAGGATTTTTGTTCTGGTATGTGTCACTATGGTCTCCTGGAAACTCAATGCAGGAATAAGTGCCAGCATCATTTCTCTCCACGTTGCTGATGGTGAGGGTAAAATCTGCTCCCGAATGACTGCTACAGAACTCTGCTGGGACTCTGAAGCCAGGGTGGATGTGCCATGCACCGGGAGTTTAGGGTCTTGGCCTGGTTTCTGCTTGTACCAAGAAAACTTGGTGTCCTCCTTGTGGTTGGTTGTGCAGGTGATGGTGGTTCTTTCCCCAGGATAGACAGCCACCAGAGCTGGGGACTGGGTGATGGCATTTCCCATTTTCACACCTGCAATCTCATAAGAATTTTCAAGGTCAGTGTAAGGACACAATCAATTTAATCCATGCAAAGCATACATACTTCACTATTCAAAGGAAATATTTGGGGTGAGGAATCCATTCCCTTTGGAGAAAGATTGCCTCAGGCACATGCTCAGTGGGTCCACTCTGGCAAAGTCCATGGGAAGGTGACTCAGAGCACCATGTCCCATTCCTTTGCTCATCTGAGATGAGGAGCATCAGAAAGCACAGGAGCTGAAATGGGGACCTCATCTTGCCAGGAGTGCCTGTTCTCCCTCCTGTGGACCTGTCTCCTCTATTGGGGGTCCATTAGTAGTGCCTGTGAGAGGTGGGGCTCTCTGTGGGAGGAATAAGCAAAGCAGATTCAGCTGGGGCCTAGAGAAGAGGGCCACTGAGCAGACCTCTGTTACACTCCTCCTCCTCAGCTGCCTGCTCAGATCAACCTTGTAGGATGTCCTGGACTCAGGACAACACAATGCTGTGTGAGCTGCCAGCCAGGCCAGGGAGCTGATAAGATGCCCCCACTGCCCCAGGCCAGCTCCTCAGTGAAGAGGACTCTGGGGATCCAGGGCTTGTCAGGAACAAAGCTGGAAAATCATGGAGAGCTGAGAGTGCAGGGAACAAAGAATATATCTCAGAGGGTGTGGGGGTGAAATGGCCCAGTATCCTGTGACTCTGTCCTTATTTTAGAGCAGGAGTCAGGTAAGACAGTGTGATTTTGAGTGTTATAATTTTATTATTTGGGCACAGACAGAGCCACATCTTTGCTATTTTCAAGAGTTACACAGGGCAGACTTGGAAGAGCCTGTACCTGACACACCAAGACTCACCCGGCTACTTCCAGAAATGTCCTTTCATTCTCCCAAATGAGTTCCTCATCAAATATCCTTCAGTTAGCATTTTTTCCTTTGAAATATCCAATTACAAATTATATGAGTCAAGAAAGTCCCTTTGCAAAAAAAATAAATAACTTCACTTCTAAAGCTGTCTCTGACCTGTTCTCACTTCCCTTCTTGATATAAACAACAAAGGATTTCTGCATTCCATCTGCAATGGAAGTAGCCTATTAGTTGCCACTCAATCCTAGAGGAAACAAAGTATTTTGGGTACTTATAAACTCTACAGACTTACATGGATTTAATGCATACATGAAAATTCAGGATGGCCCTCTGAACCCCGAGACCTGGCTTAGTGATAGCCCTAAGTATTCGGACCTGCAATGTGCTGCCTCTAATTGGAAACCAGTGCACATTTCTGCACATCAGAGCCTCCTGGACCTAAGCTGAAGGACTCTACTGAGGCAGCTCTCACAGGGAATGGGCTCATCTGGGTTTGTCCATGTGTAGGCAAAGAAAATCCTATGTGCTGTGTCTCGCTGTTCCACGGCTGGTTCAGAGAGGTCCTTGGACTTCAGGGATGGCCCCTGTGTTCCCTGGGTCAACAGCAGAGAGGTCCCTCCCTTTCTCAGGAGCAAGATGAGGCTGCCTACTGGGCCAATGCCTCCCACACTTGAGCCTGAAAGGGAACCCTGGATGGACAGTCCTTGTCCTTAGCAGGAGGAGAGTGTCAAATAAGCCAGCTGTCAGCAATGCAGCAGGGATGACAGAACACAGGTCCTCAATCATTGCTGGGAATGATGGGGACAGAGAACCCCATGCAAGTTCACAGCCCTGTGAGGGCAGGGACAGCTGTCCTCAGTGGGATCTAGGTGGTTCCCATATGGGAGGAAACAATTCTAGAAACTACCTAATTCTACCTCTCAATTTTATAGGCAGAATGTCCAGGGCACAGAGAGTGATTGGCTGGGCATCTACTGACCAATCTATGATGATGCAAAATCTTCACTACCATTTGGTATTGTTCTGGATCCCTGCAAAACTGACAGCTCCTTGTGAAAGCCCTTTACTTTGTCACTGAAGAGACCATGGAAGTGACTCCTGGCCATGCTCTTCCTTTAGTTAATTGAATTGTGTGAGCTGATTTTATTTAGAAGGCAAAGAAATCTTAGAGGTGCCTTTCCAGCAGAGCTCAGTCTCCATGCCTAACCTGGAACTTCCGCTAAACATACTCTGTCTTTCTGTGATACTCGTGTTCTCTATTTCAATTTTTAGAAATATTCAAATACATTTTAAACTTTCAAAACACCTTTTAGGTGGAAAAGGGTGTCAAGCAGGCTTCCTGTCATTCAGGGAAATGGGGTGGGGTGCAGATATTGAGGTCTCTGCCTCAGACACTTTGTTCCTGTGCACAGGTTGTTTGAAACAAGGTGTTTTCCACACATTTATCTTGTCATCAGCACCCCAAAGATGGATTAGTTACTAATCACAGAAAAAGAATGAGGATACCAATTCTGTCATAACTTGGGAGCTCTGTCACTTTCTCCTGTTTGGATGGCTGTCTTGGCCACTTCTACAGTGAAACCCTTTCTTCAGAAACATGCAAAGATGTGACTTCAGCATTTCCCAAAAGAAGAGGCAATAATGGCTTCACCCCACAGTTCTTCACCCTGGGAGAACAGCTGCTCCGTGCTGAGTTACTTGGTCCTGGGGCAGGGGGTTTTCTCTCCATAGTTGCTCCTCACTGACAGGAAACCACTCTGGAAGGAATGTTTCTCCAGGCCCCTGCACAGTGGTTCAGAAGCTCAGGAACTTCCTCTCCGGGATCAATGCTCCACTCAGGAGCTCTCTGTCATCATTAGCAAACTCTACACTTGTCACAAAAGCTGGGCCCTCTGGGGACCTCATCCCAGCTGCACATCTGCACTTTTCTCTTGTCCAGAAGCCAAACACCCTTGAGAAAAATTCACCATGGCACCACTGCAGAAAAGGATGGAGGTTCAGTTGCAGACACTGCTCTAGACCTTGCCAGGCTCTAAGGGGAAAGAGCTGGCCCAAGGACCTGAAGGGGTTTTGTTGCAGTCTGTATCACTGTGTGGGTGGAGAGCTGTCTCACTGCTGACAGTAGTAGGTTGTGACATCTTCAGCCTCCATGCTACTGATGGTGAGCAAGTAGGAGGGCCCACCCACTGCCACTGAAGTACTCTGGGACTCTGGAGGCCAGGTTGGATGTACCATAGATCAGTTGCCATGGAGAGGCCCCTGGCTTCTGTTGTACCAGTGCAAGTAGCTGGTGCTTATAATGGAGCTGGCTGGGCAGGTAATGGTGACCCTCTCCTCTTGGGAAGCAGCCAGGGACCCTGGAGACTGCGTGAGCATAATTTCTCCACTGAACACTATGCTCATGTGGGAAAGATGAAAAGAGAGAGAAATTAGCAGAAACAGAGACACATGGACATCTTCATACCAGACAAGGTGCAGAAGCATCTAAGACAAAAACCCAGACTTAGGCTCCAACTAACTCATGTGGGAAGTGGACTCTGGGTCTTAAGCGTTCTCTTTTCTACCTGTGACACTGAGCAGCAGGAAGCTGACAATTTGAGCCTGAAGGTCCATGGTATTTTCTGAGCTGAACACTCCTCTTCCCCCAGGGACCCCTTTAATTTGCTCACAGTTCTATGGTCTCTGAGAGGATACATGCAAATCAGCAGGGTGGGTGGGGCAGCACTGGCCCATAGATCACGTGGTCCTCCCACTGCAGAAGCTAAGGTGGCCTAGGGAGCAGGACCTGAGTGTGTCCTGAGCTCCTGTCCAGAGTCCTCCTGTGTTTCTGGGCTTCATCTGACCTAGTTAAAAAGGAAGCCCTCCTGTCCCTGTGCTTCTCCTGTCTGCAGCAGGTCAGTATCCTCTGTGAGAAGGACTTGCTCAGGAGGATCAGATGGACTGTCCATAAGAGTGTCCTAGGCCACACCCTGCCTCCACTCTCCTTGCCTGTGGCTCCAAGGCCTTTACCATCCCTCATGGCCTCCTAGATGGCTGATCTTCAGTGTGAGCTGGATCTCATATCCTTAGGGATGTGGCCATGAAGCCAGGCAGGGATTCCAGGCAGAGAGGAAAGCCCAGTGAGGAGCAGCAGGGACCCTGTCCCACTGAAGGGTACAGCCCTCTGTACAGCCCTCTGTACAGCCCTCTGTACATCCCAGCTACAGTTTCTGTAGGGCTCTATTCTGGGCTGGTGTCACAAGGTCCCTGGGCTTGAGAAGCTGAAGGCAGTCTCAGACTAAGGAACAGTGAGTCCAAGTGATGACCATTTACCCTCAATAGGAGCCCTGTCCTGAGGGATTAAGCTGACATCACATGCCCCTCTGTGACTTTGGGAGAGGAGTTTTTAAGTAAGTGATGTTTTAATTATCAAAGTATGAGTGACCATGCTGAGGTCAGAAAGTATACATAGGAGTCTTATAAAGGCCAGGTTGTGACACGATTTAACCAGTTTTACAACAAACCCATCCCCCATTCCTGTCTACACTGCAGAGAGGCAGAAATCAGGGGGAAGCCTGGAGCTATCTCCAGAGCTTCCTTAGGACAGAGGCAGCTTCCTAGAGGCTCCCTGGTGATGGAATTCTCCCAGTGGCCCCATTGTGGGGACAAGGAGGAACTGTTCAAATGACACTAGCAGTTTCCTTTCCCTGCCAGGCTCTTTGGCTTGGTCTTAGGGTGAAACTGGCCTCATAGAACAGGTTGGGAAGTTATTCTTCCTGCTGTCCAGACAGCTGAGTAAGACTGATGACATTTCTACTTCAATATGTGATTGAATCCCCAATAAAGTCCTGACTCTGTGCTTTGCTTTATTTAAGCATTTTAAAATTCTTTTTTATTATAATCGTATCCAATTTTTCTAGATATTTCTGAGTCACTTAATAATTTATCTCTTTCTGAGAGTTGTTGTATTCTATTTAAATTGCATAATTTGACAGTAATGGCATGTTTTCATTTCTCTCATAATGTTTTAAAATTTCTGTAGATCTTGACAAATTATGAAACTGACTTTGGGCATGTCTGCCTTCCCTCTTTTTTCTGGATGAATTTTTGAAGGGTCTGCAAGGTTTTTGATCTTCCTAGGAAATCACCATTTGGTGTCATTGGTTTTCTGGTTTTCTTTCATTTATATGTCTTATACTTTATATCATTTTCTTCTACTGTCCTAGGCCTCAACCTGACTCTGGTCTCCTTGCCAGCTCTAGATTTCTCTTTCTTCTCCTAGTTTCTCAGGTTACATAATTGATTTCAGATTTTTTTTTATCATTACTAGAACATAAAATTAGAGACTTATATTTGTAAATTCAAATATTCATTTGTTCACTACAAATTTGCCACTTTGACAGAGGAGGCAGCTTGGCCATTTCCTCACTTGGGAAGCAACAGCAGGAGCTGGAGAAGTGGAATGCGGAGGCCATACTGAGGTGCCTGGGAGCTGTGAAGTTCAGGCCCTTCACCAGGGGAAGATCCCAAGTGGGACAACTCAGTGCAGGGGCCATTTGGCAGAAAGAGGAAGAAAACAGCCAAAGCCCTGATACTATGACAGTTGAGGTGGACACCACGAGAGGCCCCAGGGTACAGATCCCTTTTTCTCACCAATGTCACCAACTGTTTTCTTGAGGTGGTGGAGCTCTGACCAGCTTCCAGCCCAGATATAGTGAGGATGCTTGATGAATTGGTATGAGTTGACGAGAGGGAAGTCCTCTGGAAAGGCTTGACTTGGTGCCTTGTCATGGACTAAGAAAAGATTAATATACAAACAAAAGTTCATATGTAGAAAGACAAACTTAGAAATTGATATAAATTTTATTAGACTAAAATCTTGCAAAGCACAACTTAGAATAGCTCTGCTCTCTTTGTGGGTATACAGAATCACAAGGAAAGCAAGACCAATGGTACAGAATAGAGGACACAGGGTCAAACCCATATGAATGTAGTTATCATATATTAGACAAAGGCACCAAAAACATACATTGGAGACAAGATAGCCTCTCAACAAATGGTGTTGGGAAAGCTGGAAAGCCATATACCTCAAAATGAAATTAAGCCCCCAACTCTCACCATGCACACAACTCAATTCAAAATGGGTCAAGGACCTAGGAATTAGACCAGAGACCCTGTGCCTAATATAAGAAAAAGTAGGCCCAAATCATCATCATGTCAGATTAGAAACCCACTTCCTTAACAAGACTTCTAAAGTGCAAGAAATAAAATCCAGAATCAATAAATGGGATGGATTCAAACTAAAAAGCTTCTTCTCAGCAACATAATTAGTGAGGTGAAGAGAGAGCCTACAGAATGGGAGCAATGTTTTACATCATGCACATCAGATAGAGCACTCTTTCAAAGCTGCATCCACTGCTAAGCCATATCCAACCAGGGGATTTTGACCTGTGGTGCTGAACCCTGAATCAGACCATCTATGTTGGGGATAGAACTTTGCCACTCATGAGCCCTGTGAATTGGATGGAGTATTTAAAAGGCCCTTTTTTCTCACAAGGACACATGAGAGTATTTCCTTCCCCAGGGTCTACTGCAGCCTCCAGAGTCTCAGGAAGCCCTGAGTAGACATGACACTTTTCAGTTCCTCTCCCCATATGAAACCCCACACTAGGAGAATGCATTATTAATATTGCCCATAGTTAAGAGGAGGAAGTTTCCATGCATTTTCTAAAGTTTTATAGGTATTTTCTCAGGATGTGAATCGAAGAATATGCTTGTTTTCTTAGTGTGACAGTTATAGGGCATTGTTGAAGAATTTGGCAGGGTGGATGGGCATGAGTTTCAATTTGGGTGTCACCAGGTGAGACTCAGAAACTAGGATATGGGAATTGACCCTTGTGCATAACAGCATCTAAGTTTTTTGAAGGAGTAAATATAGTTTTGCAAATGTGTATTTTCTATGGCTACAAAAATATGAAATTAATGGAAACCATATTGGCCATATCCTATTGTTATGTCATGTTCAGGAATGGATAGGTAAAAATGAATCCCACCTTTGTGTATAATTATAATATACACCAATAAACTAAGGAATAAAAGCAAGCTATAAATGCTAACTTAAAATCTATCATTTAATCTAACAGATACAGCTATTGGATATTATTCATAAAATTTGTGTAATAAGAATTGAGCCTAGAATTACAAAATTATACGAGTTTGGCAGTTCTATGACCTTAGTTCCTAAAATAAAGTGTCTATTTTTTACTTCTCTTTTTTTTCTGAATTTCAAAAGATAACACAGTAAGTTAACTAAATTGGGAGTTTGGAAATGTATACAAGAAATAAATAGGGTCTGGGGACTCAAAGTCCTTAATGTGGATTCCTCTCCCACATTCATCACATTCACGAAGCTGATTCTCTTCCATCCATCACTAGGCCTGATTTCCTGGGAAATTCAAGATATCCCTCTCCTCAGGTCTATGGTAAAAGTATGACACCCCATCACCTGCAGATGCCAGGTCTGGCCCTAGCTTTGCTCCAGCGAAGTCTGCCATCTCTGTTCTGTTCCTGAAGTCAAACGTGCTCTCTGTATTTGTCTGACTCTTCTCAGGTGCTTCATCATCCACAACAGAGGAACAAGGACCCACCCTGATTCTAATACTGATGACAAGGGGAGGGCCATGCTTGTCAGGTTGTGGTCAAGAGAGATCTCAAAGTTACATAGAAAGTATCCATGGACTGGACTATGGGGACACTTGGCCCATTTTGACAAAGCCCCAGCAGCCATGAGCATGGGCACAGCACACAGCCCCCAAGCCTTAGGGCTCCTCCTGGGACAGGATCTCTGCTGCTTGCCCAGTGATGCTGAGGCTCTCTGTGGGGTCTATTTGCCAACTCATGGCAGGTTTGTGACAGAGAAAGTTGTGCAATTTGGAGTCTGGGAACCCAAAGTCCTGACTGTCGATTCCTTCTCCCACATTCATCACACTCATGAAGCTGATTCTCTTCCATCCATCACTAGGCCAGATTTCCTGGGAAACTCAAGGGATCCCTCTCCTCAGTAAGTTGTCAAACCAAAGACCAACAATTCACCAGGAATTCAGAAAACATACTGGTCTCAGGGCAGTTGGGTTCTAGGTGTATAACCCACAGGAGATGCCAAAGCTTATATTTTGCCAAAGAAGAGAAGGGGCCTGAGGGACCCTTTGGGGCACAGTGGCATTGGTGAGAGAGGCTGAGGACTTCTGATCTAGAGAGGCCAACCCAGCCTCATGATTCTTACTCAAAACCCCTTCCAGAGCTGCTGAGGGTTTTCCAGGGCTCCCAGAAAGAGCTTCCCTACTCAGCCTTTGGGCAGGGGCAGCTGAGGAGAGGTGCAGAAGGTTCCAGAGGTGACCAAGCCCCAACCACCACTGCCACCTGTGCCCTTCCTCCCAGCCTCTGCAAGGTGGTGATGAAGTAAAGGGACCTGCCCCTGCAGCCACAGTTCACCTGGCTTCCCACACTGGATGGGCCCTTAAAGGAGTCCCAGATCACCACATGCACACAGGACAGGATGCTGCCCTCTCATGGAAAAGGTGAGATGATTTTCATCTAAATCAATGAACTTGGGCAGGAGCAGGAGGATGTTGATGGTTGGAGACCTTTGTTTGGTAGGTCAGGATCTTGGTTCCTAGCTCAGGTCTTGACTTTGCACAGTAGGTGCTCAGCACAGGATATGACAATGTTGTACAAATGAACAATGGGACAGAGGGCTTGAAACATCTCAGGAACTGGCAAGGCCACACCCATCTCAGTCTTAAGGGTATAAAAGTTGAATTTCCTTTGAGAAGAGACCATGGGGCACCCTGCTTGCCTGGTTCCCAGGAGGGTGTTTCACTGCACTCAGCCACCCAGGCTCTCAGAGGATGGTATATCTGTGGTCCCAGGAGGCTTGGTGACAGCTCAAGATGGTGGCAAACATGGGCCTCACCCATGTGGAACTGGTTCTGCAGGAATGAAGGATGCAGGAGATAGGGGTCAGGAGGTTCAACTGGATTTCAAAGGAGGCCCTAAAGGCCAGGTGGGGTGCAGCAGGGTTGGATCCCTGCAGCAGGGTTGAATCCCTGCAGCAGCCCCTGAGAAGACAAGGTGTGGAGATGTGACAATGGAGGTGGCATTGCAGTGGAGACCCTGAGACTGAGAGATGCCAACAGCATGGGACATCTGCTGAGGGAAACTCTGAATCCAGCAGAGAAAAGTGGGAAGGGAGGCCATGTGGGCTGAAGTCAACAAGTTCAAAGGGGCAGAGCCCTGTGTCAACCCTTTGGACAGAACTTCACTGTGCCATATGCCCAGGTGCTGGATAGGGGGCTGTGGGATGGGTTTGCTCAACTGGACTTTTTAGTCTTTCTTTGGTATCATCCCTTCTTCCTTCAGTTCTGTTTCTCCCCTTTGGAATGGGAATGTTGACACTCTGACACTGGACAATGGATTTGCTTTTGACTTTTGCCCAAGAGTTTGCATTGGGATTCCTATGAGATCATGAACTTGGACTTTTAGGAAATGGTGAAATTGTTACGGTGCCCATGAACAATGGGACAGCTAGCTTGAGATATCTCAGGAACTGGCAAGACTATGGGACCCTTGAAGATGGACTAAATGCATTTTGAACTGTGATATGGACATGAGCTTTTGGAGGTAAGGAGTGGCAGGTTATGATAAGGATATGAGATGTCCCCCCAGAATCTTCTGTTTTTCAGAGGTAAAATAATCAGATCTCAAGAGCCATAATCAGTCCATCTTAGTTTGAATGGACTGATCCTGTGTTAACTGTAGACGGGGCAAGGCTGGGGAGGTGGTTCATGGGAGCATATCCCAGAACAGTTGTTCTGCCTGTGCTCTCTGTCCCCCCTCCCCTGGAGTCCTTGTCACATCCTAAATGGATTCTCTGTGATACGTCCTCTGCCATGATGTTCTGCCTCACCCAGAGCCCAGAGTTATGGATCCAGTTGGCCATGGATTGAATCTCTGAAGCTAAAAACATCACTATGCCACGTGACCAATAAGTTGTTCCTGTCTGCTTTTTGTGTCTCAGAGATGAAGAGCTGAGTAAAACCTATACTTAGACCCAGTTCTTACATATGAGTATGTTATTTTCCTCATATTTGTGAATTTTCCAGTTTACTTTGTGCTGTTAATTTGTAACTTCATACCATTATCATCAGAGGACATAATATGTATGTTCTATGTTCTAAGTCTTTATACCATCATTGAGATTTGTTTTGTGGCCTAACAAATGCAGGATCTTAGAGAACATTCCAAGTGCACTTGAGCAATCATGCAGCAAGCCATTGTTAGTAGAATTCCCCTATGTGACTTTTAGGTGGGTGGTATAGCTGCAGGTCTGTGTTTCCTGACTTGTCCTCTGCCTGGTTGTCCCAGAAATTATTGAAAGTACAATAGTGGCGTCCCCTCTGTTACTGTATTATAGCCTATTTGTCCCTCTTAGCTGTCCCTGTTTTTAAATGTGTTTTGGAGCCCTGATGTTTAGTGCACATGTATGTAACTGTCCTATCTTCTTGGTGAATTGAGTCTGTTTTCATTATATATTTTTCTCCTTTGTATCTAAAGCAATTTTGACAAACTTATAGATGTTGGACAAGAGCAGAAATTCTTTTCTTGTCTCTTGCTCAGAATTTGGCTATAATATTTTCCCGTGTTTTCACTGTCAAGTGCTGCTTGTTCTAAGACCTAGTCTGAGACTATTGGACACAGTATGTAGACATACAGTTTCAATCAATGTTGCCAATATACATATTTTATTGGGAGGTTAATTTATTTACATCAGCAGAATTACAGAGGGGGGAAATTTCCCTTTGCCATTTTTTTAAACCTTTCTTTCATGTCTTTTTGCCCATCTCCTCCTTTATTTTTAGTGGATTTGAGGTAAAATGTTTTGATTTCCTTCCCATTTTCTTTTTTTTTCTTGAGTATATGACAGCTTTTTGTTTTCTTTGTTTTGGTGAATTTTGGTTTGAATTATAACGCACTAAATTTATAACATCTTAACATGAGCTGGTGACAATTTGACTTCACTCTCCTTAAAACACTGCCCTCCCTTACACTCAGCATCCCTTGATGTTACTAATGTCAATTCACATCTGTTTGTTGTGCAGGTGTTAACATAGTGCTTAGTGATGATGACCATTAATACATTTTCTAAAAATCCTGTGAAAAACAAGACTAGGGTTATAATGAATTTACACTAATGATTTAAAAATTATTTCCTGTGTTTGCTTTGACAGAAGAACTCTGTAGTTTTGAACTCTTTCTAGTTACTCTTTGGCCTACCTCATTTCAACTTGGAGCACATCTTTTTCCCCTGAAATATCCCTTATGCTGGTGCCACACAAGGGCTTCTGCAGCTGGTGGTATCATGGTAGGTGGTGACAGAGCTGTGGCCATGGCACTCAAGGTCCAGAGCCCTAAGCTGCAGCTTCTTCCTCTCAGATAATCTGCTGAGCTGCTGCTCAGACCAAAGCTCATGTGGCAACTGGGCCACCCAGGCAGAGAGATTTTTTTTTGGGGGGGGGCTAAACAACTGTGGGAGGGACATGTGTAAATTGCCCACAGTAATACATCCCAGCATCCTCAGCCTCCACCCAGCTGACTCTCAGTGTGAACTCTGTCCCTGATCCACTGCCACTGAACCTGTCTGGGACTCCAGTGAACCAGTTGGAAACCTTATAGATCAGAAGTTATATAGACTGGTCTGGCTTCTGCAGATACCAATGCAATTAGGTGTTTTCATCACTGTAAAGGAGGCTCTGACTGGACCTGCAGGAGATGGAGGATGACTGTACAGGGGTGCTGGGCAGAGAGAGAGGAGTCTGGGTCAGCACAACATCCTCACTGGATCCTGAAATAATGACAGAAATGAAAGTTTATGCAAGGTATTATAAAATATTTTCATGATTTTCCCTTTGTTTCTTTCTTAACTAAATCATTTGTGTGTGAAGTGTATGTAGTTTGGGTTCCTACCAAAAAATACAATGTCATATAAGATAGAGGTTTTCATGGACAATTTCTGTCTAGAGGTCGACCACATAAATCTCCTTTTTCTAGGTCCCAGTCTTCACCAGGACACAAATCTTTCTTTTTCCTTCTAGATACTTCTTCTCTTTCATGGATCTGAACATCATATTCCCCATTTTTTGAGCTGAAAATCACACCACAAACATGGGCAGGGATCACATGTAGGAGGCAATGAGCTCACGACCTGCCCCTTCTCCCTCCTCATGCCCACTGTATTCACCAGGAATCCAGAGCTGCAGCAGCCCCAGGAACTGAGCAGGGAGCCTCATTTTGAGAAGCTGACCTGAGAAGTCCTGGTGAGTCAAGGCCAGGTTAGAGCTGAGCTTTTATGTCAGCCTTGCAGGAAGGTCCTCCCTGGGGAGCAGCATGCAAATGCCCTGGTGGGTGCAGCTGGGTGGAAAGAGCCAATGGGGTGGGTGGGTGTGGACTGTCTTTGAACAAATAAAATATCTTTTGTGACAAGAAGAAAACCAAGGAGATGAAGTCCAGGCTGCCTGCAGTAGTGGGCAGAGGATCTGATGGTGCAAGTGAAAATCTTTGGCAAAGACGTAGATTTTCTATGAGTTCAGTAGGAAGCACAAATAAAACACCTGAGACATGAAGATGTAGTCAGTGTGTCCAGCGTAATCTCTGGAGAGTGATGGCCAGGCTGTTGATCTCCCTCCCAGCAGCAAACCTGAAGAAGGAAATCATCCCACACCCACTAGAACTGACAGGAAATTTCCTCCAAACAAACCCATCTCCTTCAGGTACTTCAGACTCATGTGGTAGCTCCATATTAACAAGTGCTGGGAATGATCTCTCCTGGAGCCCTTGCATGAATCTAAAGCACCTGACAGGGAGAAAGAAAACTTTCTCTGACACTCAAAATCCATAATTGATTCTTAATTTTCAATGGATCCTGGGAAAAGGATCTTCCATAGGAGTCTCTCTCACCTGTAGACCCAGGTCACATCAGGGGTCCTGTTCCTTCTTTGCTGTAGGCAAGGATTGTCTCTCTCCCCTGTCCTTTTTGTGTGGGGCAGCCACACCATGAGTTCTAAGCTCAGAAGGTGACACAGTTCATGAGAGGCAAGGAATCTTCAGCTTTCAGGGCTTAAGGCCACTGATTAGCATCTCCTGGGCCTTCCTTTAATCATTCTTCATCCTGGAGGAGGAGGCTGGGCTACAGCTGCTCAAGGTCAGTCCAAATGTCAATCTTAATTTAATAGAAAACAGCATGTTCACTCCCACGGTGATCAAATGACAACCTGCCTGGTCACCTTGAGTCTCACACCTCACCTCCTGCAGATTGGTGCCAGTGTCAAATTTCTTTTGTCCTGAACTCAGAATTCTGCAGCAATTGAGAGAATAAAACCATGTATGATTGTTGACCAATTTAACAAAGAAGCTTGGCATTTATATGCTCTGGGAAATCCCCAAGAGTAAGATCTGTTAAACTGGGTTGAGGAGAAACTGAAGTGACATTGACCTTCACACTGATTTCCACTGTAGCAATCAGATTGACTGACAAACATCTGAGGCAAGATTGTAGAATTTTACATGTCATATTTACCTAGTTGATATTTTTTTAACTCTCATGTTTTCATCCATTCTGTGAAATTGCTGTTCTTCCACCTGATATGTGATGCTACACACAGTTATTCTGAGTCTTGCTTCTGAAAATATGGGCCTTCTAATTAGCTATGCTAGTGACAGAATTGGAAAGAAAAGAGCAGAAAACCAACACACAAAGAATATGTGCACAAATGTCGCTGTTACAGCTCATATGTAAGAACTATTCTAATGAGTGTCCAGTGAAAAATTAGTTTTACCCAGTATCATGGATTAATTATATCATTCCCAAAACATGGTGAGAGTCTATCACTCAGTTACTGGGAATGTGACATGACATGGCATAGGGATTTTGGAGGTAGGTGGTTAAGGAAATTTCCCCCTGGAGCACAGGGGACAACTGAAGGCCACTGCTGACATGACAAGAGGACACAGGACACAAGCAGAAGCCCATAGGCAGCAGGAGAGCACAGGGATCCTGGGCAGACCCTGGGTTTCAGCTGCTACCAGACAAGCAGAGTCTGGGTCAGCAGAGCCTGGAAAGGGCAGGGAAGGGACCCATCTTCAACTTCAGAGAGAGCTTGGCCTGCTGCCCCTGGACTCCAGACTTGAGCCTCCAGAGCTGGGAGTGAACTCCTCTGAGTGAGGCCTGGTGTGCGGTGCCTATTGAGCAGCCCTGGGAAACTCACCTTCCCATTCCCACTGTGGAAACCTGGATTGCGGAGCAGCAAGAAATCTGTAGCATCTGATTATTAATAAATCAGGTTTAGAAAAATATTGGGTTTACAAACTATTCTATAATAGTATAAAGTTTCAGAGAATGCTGCTATTTTTATTTGAAATGAACATAAGATCTTTAAAATCCTCCTATCTGATTGGTTATTTTAGCTAAGAAATTGTTGACATGATAAAATATCTTAGAAATTCTTTGTTGATCAGAAACATTTTCCTATATGCCCATAGAAAGAGAAGAAAAGGCAGATCCTTCATTCCAAGGCAGACTCTCAGCTCCTGTGAATAGCACACCATACTGTGTGTGGACATCAAAACCGAGCAGTAGGCACAGCTGCTCTGTCTCCCCTGGACACACATTACCAGGGTGGCTGAGACTAAATTCCCCCTGGGACCAGGTAGGAGGAGCCTGTGGGTGTATAAGGTGGCCAATTTTAACCTAAAAAGAAGGGACTTAGGCTCATAGGTTCCTTGAGGTTTTGACTCTGATGCTGTCAGTTGGTCCATGATGCTGCAAGTCCATGTGTGACCCATGGGAGCTGGGAGGCTGCTGGGCACTGGACCTGTGTGGATGTGGTCAAGTCAGAGTGCAGAGTGCACAGTTGGCACTGTCACTCCAGCCCCAATCTGTGCTCTGAGGACCCTGCAGCACAGTGGCACATACACCCCTGTGTGACTAGGAGAGACACAGCCCTCTGCTCCTGCCTGGGCCCAAAGGGAGATCTCTCCAGTGTGAGCTGAGAGTGGGTCCCTGGTGAAACTAGAGATCCATCCTCCCAGAGGGACTTCTCCAAACCCAAGTGTCAGGGTGGATCCTGAGCCCAGAGGCCACTGAGAGCAGAAGGACACATTTTCTAACTCAAAGCTGGTCACCACTCAGTGGAGGATCAATTCATGGATATGCCAGGTGCAGGAAGCCAGAGACTGCTGTGCCCCAAACACTGAGAGACCTTTGCCTATTTAAACTCTTAGTTCTCAGGATTCTCAAGACTGACTGCTCCAAAATTTATATGATAAGAAAACTCATAAATTTTCAGAAATTCTATGCAGTTTTTTCTTTTTTTTCAATTATGACTTATTTTTAATTTTTCTAAATAAAGTAATGAATTGATTATTGTTCATACAAATTCTAAAGTTAAGAACATTCTAATTAAATGGGTAGATGTAAAAATATTAAATGTCAGCATTTCCACAATGAGGAGTTTTACTTCAATTGTGCCAGTGCGTTCTGAGCACCCACAGCAGTGAGGTGTGTGGATGTCACACTGTGCCTAGTCTCCTGCCCTGTCCTTTCCCATTCTGTCCTTTGTCCTCCCCTGATACAGCTGCTCTGCCCTCCTGCTCTCCCTCCTATTTCTGTTTTCACGTGTGTATTACCATGATGTGCAAATGCAGAAGTCATTGTGGACAAGAATGACACCCACAAAATTCTCATGAGAGGTTGCAGGAGGAAGCCAAGGGCCTAACAAAGCTGGACAGCCAACCAGTTGATCAAGTAGTTGAGAAATGCCTGTCCACATCCTGCATTGTTAAGGGCAATAATGTTCCAATATGTCAATTAATTACATATTAATTATAAGGTGAAAATTGAGGTTGCTGAGGTCCTAATTGGTCCTTCCCAAGGAGTTCCTATATTGGAGGTTTGGTCCTAGTGTTTACATGATAGGAAATGGTTGGTTCTTAAGAGGTTAGGCCTGATGAGAGGGGCCAGGTCAGTGAAGCTGCTGCCGCTGGAAGGACCAATGCTGGACTCACAAACAGAGGGAATCCTCTCCAGAGTGGGTTGTCATAAGTGAGGCCACACCACAGGCCTGGCCACTGCAGCCTGTAACTGGTTCCCTTCCCATCCCCACACACCTTGCTGTGACACTGCCCAGGGGGACTCACTTGTGCACAACAGGTGAAACTGCTTAGCCTTGGACTTTAAGGCTTGAAAACTATGAAACAAAACTTTCCTTTACACACCACTTTCTTAGCTCAGGAATTTTGCTATAGCAACAGAAAAATGACTAATAGGTTTCTTATATTAATAAGTGTTTAAATTGAAATCTCATTAAAAGGCCTATTGCAGATTAACAACTTTATCTATAATAATTGTATCCTACAGGTAGTCCCCCAAATCTCATGTGTACAGATGACTCCACATTCTAGAAGTGCAGAGTCTCACCCAGAAGGCCTGGGTGGCTATGGAATTCTGCTCTTGGAACAGCTCTCAGTGACACAGATGACTCTCTTCAGCATGACACCTTGAACAGGATGAGAAATCACTCCACATCCACACATGGCTTGCTTTTCATTTGGTAGGAAGACTTCATTTTTTTAAAAGGATCCTTATCTATTGCTTGTAATTTCTTCCTTTACTGTGGACTCTGACTTAATGAAGCTTTCATAATGTGATTCCAACTTGCTGAAGGTACTTTGTGGCACATAGAAAATACTCTGTGTCCTGTCCTTCCCAACAGAACTCCAAGAGCCGGAAATAATGACTGCCTTTGTGAGGTTGAGACTCAGGCCCAGGAAGTGAGGCTTAGGATCTGGCAGTTGAAAGATGTGAGGCAGGTGGGAATGCTGGTTATCCTTTATTTAGAGGGGGCAATAACCTGTAGCCAGACCCCATCCCTGAGCCATTTTCCTAGGCTCTTTTAATGTGCAGTTCAAACAAAGAATGCCCCTGCCAACAGGTTACACAGGGCTCCTGTTCACAGGTCACAGTTCATGACCTTTAGTGCATGTGCTGACTCAGAGGGTTTATGGCCTTGACCACACAATAACCATGTCAGCTACATCATGGCCTTAGCCACACACTAAAACCATAAAACCCATCAGGCCACCAGAAGCCTCAGCAAGGGAGCCTACCTATGGCCATGGTGGGCCTGTCCCACAGTGACCTCAGAGGAAGGTCAGCTTGAAACTGCAGAACTCACCATGGCTTCTGGAAACACAGTCCCCTGGACCCTGATTAAGACTTGTGTGGAGAAGCTCCAGGAGAGACCTCATCTAAGAGAGAGGATTCAGAAGAGGAAGATTCCACACCAACCATTGCACCTGCAGGAGACACCTGGACCAGGGTGAGGACTTGGGAGTCACTTGGAAGTTGTAGCAGGCAGCTGAGGGCATCGTCACACACCTGGGCTCCCATGTAGTTCTAAGGAAGTCAGGGCCACAAGCCTGGTCCTTCAGTGGTAGGTGAGATCTGCTTTTTGGCAGCACCAGGGAATCTCCCATGTCCAGCATCTGCATTCCTATCAGGTGTCCCTGGTCTTTCAAACCTTGCTACTTGGACTCAATTTATCCATATTCCATGATTCCTCCAAGGACTGCCTCTGCAGAGGTGCTCTGGGCTCTTACACGGGAGCAGAGGGTCCTCCATTGTCCCAGCTGCCCTCTCTGTGTTCTGTTTCTGTTTCTGCATCTTCATGACCACACTCCCAGAACTGTGAGAGCCTGCAGTTTAGATTCTCATTCCCTGTGCTTTAGAGGACTTCCTGTTTGCAGTACATACAGTGACTTCTTATTTCTATGTAAATCCAAAATCTTACTATAAACCAAACCTTTCAGATTCATTGATGTTTGGTTTTTTTATTAAATTAGGAGGGACACCAGTGAATCCAGAGGTTTGAGAAGAGACTGGTTTTCTGCTTTGCCAATTTTCTTCATGGAATAAAATTCATGGACTATAATGGAAGGGAAGGGTAAATGGAGTTGGATTTATTTCAAGGAAAAGTGAGAGAAGTCCCTCAACAAGGGAGGGGGCCTGATACACCCTTTGGGTGTGCTAATTTAGGGGCTTATGTGGTTTACTGTCTGAGCTTAGATTAGTCTATGTTAAAGTGGTGTTGAGAAAGGTCAAGGTCATTGGTTTGCACTTCAGGCTGAAGGCTTAACCCTTCCTGTGATTCACATTTGGGTTCACTGCTACCTTCCATTTTCCCGCCTCTCTGAGAAAAGGAGTAGGGTGGAGTCTTCCTACAGTTGAGCCTCATGAAATTTTTCATTTGGAAAAGGTCTTCATGGGGCCATTAGGATTTCTAAAGGTTAGCCTCCTGGTGTGGTCTTCTGCCTTTGAGCAAGACTTCCACTGGGGCCCATCCCTTCTTACTGCTTCCTTTGACTATTGACTGTCATCTCTGCCTGCTTGGCCTAAGAAGCAGAAAGCGGTTTTAAGTGCAGAGGAGCCTCTCTGGAATCTTCTACCAATGTCTCCCAGAGCCTAGCTGCCTCTGAGTGGTGTCCTCAGCAGGTGGAAACAGCAGGAGTAAGGAGCCGGGGTAGCCCAGCCTCACACTTACTCCCCTGGATGTTTATGTCATGCCCGGTGTCACTGTGGGGGGACACTCATCATACTATTCACAGTAATAAGTGGCAATATCTTCAGAATCAGGCTGCTTATAGTGAGAGTGGAGTCTTTCCTAGATCACCTGCTGCTGAATCTCAAGGGTACCCAGGATCACAAGCAGTTTGCACCATAGATCAGGAGCTTAGCAGCCTGTCCTGGTTTCTGCTAGTACCAGTTTAAGTAATTGCTAATGCCCTGACTGGCCCTGTAGGTGACAGTGACTTTTCCTCCTTGAGTTTGAGACAGGGAGGATGAAGACAGGGAGGATGGTCAATTTGATCTCACATCTGGAACCTGACATTGAACACATGAAAAGAAATATGCACAATATTAATCATGTTAAAAGAGAATTTCCCTGAGGATCCAGGCAGCACTCACCACACTGTACTGAGTAAATCCCCAGGACTGTCCCTTTTTATCCATGAGGCAGAACAACAGGAGCCCCAGGATCTGAGCGGAGACCCTCATGGCCATGTTGTGTCCTGATGGGGGACTGACTCTTGCACAGGGTGTGAGCTTCCTCTTAATACACCCTCATGGCAGTGGGCTGTGCTGTAGGCACACACAAATCAGCAGGGCTAGGCAGGCTGGGCACAGCTGCAGGGAGGCTCCTCCTGGTCAATCAACACAGGCTCAGTGTGTCCAGTTTTCCCAGGTCAGAACAGGGCAGCTCAGATTTGCTTGGGGGAACATGGTTCCCTGGGGCCACAGGACACAGCAAGCCCCCTGAGCTATGAGGGTGAGCAAAGGCCCACCAGAGCTTCATCCAGCCAGAGTCCAATTTTCTTAGAAATAAATGAAAGGAATATTATATGCCACATACATAATATTTAGGAGATAAATTATGTGGATATGTCTCTGTTTAATCTGCATCTCTAGTATTAGTATATGTATGTACATACATATGCCATGACTTTTGGTTTAATGTGTTTTTGTTCTTTGTTACTTTGTCAGTTCTGGTGATCTAAACAGTGTCTCTTACATGCTAGGCCAGCAATGAACTACACTCAAATCGGTTTCATTTTATTTACATACTGTGTTCTATAATTTTCCTGGTGTGGCCTTAAACCTGTAATTTTCCCCCCTCAGTCTCAAGGCATCCAGGAGTATAAGCCTGTGCCCCCCTGCCCATGGGACTCTAAGTGCAGACACCCTGAGCCTGTGCAGGTAAATCTGGCATCTCTTGCCTAAACCCATGGCTGCCCCTTCACTCTCTGGATGGAGCATGAGCACCATGAAGTTCAGGACCTGCACAGGGTCCACCTGCTGCCTAGAACAGTGACCTTCCCATTGCTTAGGACACTTGGTGACCCATGGGGCTATGGTTACAGATAGTAGAAGGTGTAACACAGATGGGCAGTTGTTCATGATCCCAAGGGGACAGAAGTTCTATGTCCAGAGCTGGGCAAGGACAGCTCCTCCTGCTGGCTTCCCACACACAGGGAAAAACAGCTATCTCAGTGACTGCATGGCCAAGGGACAAAGCCACTCAGAGCAGCTGCTGGCCACCCCTCTGACTGGATAGACAGAGGTGCCTCTGGTAGGTCACAGCTCACATAATTCAGGTACTCTTCCCACAGTGGATCATTTCAGCCTCATGAACAGCCCTGAACACCAGCTTCTCTCCTTTCTGGTCTCTAAAGACCACCAGGCACCACCTTTGACTCTCCCATGAGAATCCAAGGAGTGGAGTCAGAGGCAGGCCAAGGGCCATGTTGTGCAGGAGAACAGGGTTGTGACCCACATGAGGACAGCCATGTGGGAAGTGAGGAGTGACAGGTGTGAACTCAGAGTAGGAGGGGACAGGACAGAGAAGACCCAGGCAAGAGGGCAGAAGACAGACACTGGAGGAGCCCAGGATCCAGGGAGAAGGGATGGGAGGGAGAGGGAGGGTGTGACTTCAGAGCTGTCCCCAACCTGCTCCTCTGAGGGTCCTCAGACTGTCAGCAGCCCTGTGCACAAACAGCATCTGAGTGGAGGTTTGTCCTCTAGCAGGAACAGGAAGAAGTTCAAATTCCTTGAAGGAAGTGTGGCTGCTGGTGGCCAGAATGACCTGTGTCCCTGCCCCACAGCTCTCCCAGGCAGGCAGGGTGTGCAGAGGGCAGCAAGAGGCAGCAGGAGCTCAGCAGCCAGGCCTGGTCCTGATGCTGCCAGGCTGGATGCTGCTAATGCTCTTTCTAGGTCAGTAAGGGACAGGGACCTCTCTCCTGGGACACAGAAAGATTAATATGAGTGACACCCTCTGTGCTCTCACTTTAACAGAAGTGATTCCTCTTTCCACGTTTATGATTGATAGTGAGAGGGACATCACTGGACAAAAGCAGAATAAATTGCCCTGGGGGATCAGGAGGCAGTAGGTGGTGTCAGGGCGCAGGAGGGACCTTACTAGCCTCCTGGCAGTCAGGAGGGCAGCACAGTACCTTAGTATCTGTTTTGTGGAGGACAAGGTGGCCACTCCCTCAAAGTCCTCTTGGGCCTGAATCCTCAGCAAGGAGTGACAAAGTGTCTCTGTGGACATCCTGGCCATGCCCTGGACTGACATTTCACACAAGTGTCCATGGTTTGGCTCAGGTCTGCCTGGCCTCCTCCAAGGCTCTACACTGTCTCTCCTGAGCCCAGCCTGGTGTCCAGCATCCCCTGGGCTCTACAGCTGCTCCTGCTGCACCTGGAGGCTGTGCTCCCTGGGGGCTGGTGCTGTGTGATGCTGCACCTGTGGGGTCTGGTGAGGGTCATGCTCAGGAGAGTGGGCAGAAGCTCCAGGACACACACAAGGGATCGTGCAGGTGACATCAATAGAATAATGGGTGTGTGTGTGTTCACGCTTGTGCATAGGTGTAGAAAACCAATCTGAAGGCTTGTGCTACAAACATGTTCCCATAAATTATTCTTTGTTTTTGCGCTTTTTGATGTGTAATTCAGTTATGTTAAAAATGGAAATTGTTACCTTGGAATAAGCCAACAGTTGAAAATATATTATTTTCATAACCATAATAAGACAATGTTGTCCTGGTTTCAACATTTTTTTTTACTTGAATGACATGCCTGATAACTGAATGAACATTATTAGATTTTGATCACTATTTTAATGAGAACCTATCGAACACCTCTTCTATACAATGTTTTTTGCTGAATATACAAATCAGACTAATTTCCATGGGGGTTGGTCTAGGGAGGTGTTTCACTGTGCTCAGCTGGCCTCACCCTCAGGGGCTGCTGCAGACAGGGACATGTCTTGGAGTCTTGGCTGCTTATCAAGATGGTGATAGTCTTGGGGTCAGCAAGTCATGCTGCTTCTACAGGAATGCAGGATGCTGAAGTCAGGGGTTTGTGGAGGCTTCCTCTTGTATTTCAGAGGATGTCCTGGGAGGCCAGACAAAGTATCCTAGGGTAAGAGTCCCTGCGGGGTGCCTCTGAGAGGGCCATGCATGCAGGAGGAGAAGGAAGCAGAGGTCACAGTGGAGATCCTGGAGACTAGAGGTGCCAGTAACCAAGACCATCTTCTGAGAAAAGCCTGTGTGAGAGCACAGACCAGCCGAGAGGGAATCCATGTTGTCACACCTGCAGAGACCCAGGGAGGGAGCTCTCAAGCCCTTTGGAGAGACCCTCACCAGGCCAAGTGCAGCAGACACTGGGAGGGGCTACAGGACTTGTTTCCCAGCTGGATTCTGGTCTGGCTTTTTTCCCATCACTTCTAGAGTGGGATGAAATACTAAAGTGAAATAGGATGCCCCTATTTCTTTCTTACTTTTTGTTCTTTGTTAAAATTTTGGAGTGGAAATGTTTGTACTGTCCCTTTATACATTGGATATTTGCAATGTGATTTTGATTTTTACAGGGTTCACACTGAGAGTTTGCCTTGAACTTGAACATTTGGGCAATCCTGGAACTTTTTTTTTTTTTGGTTGTTCAAAACATTACAAGGCTCATGACATATCATCTTTCATACATTTGATTCAAGTGGGTTATGAACTCCCATTTTTACCCCAAATACAAATTGCAGAATCACATCAGTTACACATTCACATTTTTACATAATGCCATATTAGTGACCGTTGTATTCTGCTACCTTTCCTATCCCCTAGATCATGAGAACTCATGGAAATGAACTAAATGTATTTTACATTGTGAGATGTGAGCATTGGGGGTCCAGTGTCAGAATGTTATGTTGTGGATATGAGATATCCCCCAAAACTGATGTGTGAGAAAATGTAGGGATATTTGTAGGTGAAATAATTGGGTTATGAGAGTCTTTAGCTAATCACCAATCAGTGCATTAATCCCCTGATGGAGATAAACTGGGTGGTTCCAGTAGGTAGGCAGGATGTGGCTGGAGGTTGGTCTTTGGGGACCTTCCTTTGATTGTTATATTTTCTCTCTCATCTGCAGTTTCTCTCTCCTGGCTTCCTGGTCACACTTCCTAAATCCTATTTCTCCAAGTCTCACTCCTTCCAGCATCTTCTGCCTCACCTGGAGCCCAGGGCAATGCAGTCAGCTGTCTATTGACTAAGACCTCTGAACAGTGAACCCCCCAAGAAACTTGTCCTCCTGTAATTGTTCTTGTCAGGTATTGTGGTAACAGCAGCATAAAAGTGACTAAAACAACTTCCAACATTTGTTAGGGTGGAAGCTTATGGAGCTTGAGGGGAGTGGGGTTGGAGGAAGCCTGCGAGAGAAGGCCTGGGCTGGGGTGACCATGTGGACACATGGACATGGCCCATAGGAAGGAAGCTCAGGACCAGAGTCAGTTGCATGGGGTTCAATTTTTTTTTTTTTTTTTTTGGAGGATACATTGGTTTGGGCTCAGAACTCCAAAGGTTCAGTTCAGGTCAAGGTTGTCTGATTCCAATACTCTGATGACAAAGTGAGGCCCATGGCAGAAGGGCATGTCTGCCACACAACAAGCACTGGTTTCATGAAAGAAGGTTCAATTTATAAGTAATTGCTAGGGAGTTTTAAATTAGAGACACAAGACTCTCGTTACCTTTAATACCAGCTCTCATTACCTTTAATACTAGCTCTGAAATGGCTTCTCCTAGCTCCCGCCTCCAACCACCTAATGAGGTGGCATGGTTTACAGGAGAGACTAGCAAGAGAGAGAGAACATGCCAGGGAGTGGACTTTTATTGGGGAACAAAAACTTCTTGGGAAAATTCCATCCAATGAAGGTTAATGGGGGCAGCATCCCAAGGTCAAGAGCGACAATTGGGTCTTTGGGGCCAGTGGCCAGACACACCTCTGCATGGTGTGGAAAGGGTGGGGAATAGCTCTGACACAGCTGTGTCTAAGCACCTTTCACACAGCCAGGGAGGTAACTCAAATCATGTGCAAGGATGGCCTCCCACACATACTGCTTCAACCACAGAAAAATCCCTATGTACTCACTGAGAAAAAGTTAGTTTGTGCTACTTGAAGATACTTCCACAAACAGCTTCACTCTGCACTTCTAAGCTGTTCTCATCAAGCACATTCATAGCACAGTTCAGGCATGAAACACAAAGTGTGCCAGAAAGAGATCTCTTGTACTTAGCATCACCAACTTGTAGGAGGAAAGAGCACCAGCTGAGAACATCAGTTCACCAAACTCTCATTGACATCCGTTTGTCACACTTATTTACAACATAAACTTGAAGTGCAGTTGCCCACATGAGTAAACTGTTTTTGATCAATGGCACAGGGGCTTCAATATGAAAGCATGCCTGTCACCTGTAAGAAGCCGTTTTACTTTCTTCTAGTTCACATGGAAAAAACACCATGTGCCCACTTACAACAAAGTTAATAAATGAAGCAAATTGAAACTGCTTGCAGAAAATGGCTTCCATTCTCCCACTCCCCAGCTATTTTCAGCAATCACATCCAGAGTCCTATTCCAGCCCAATATAAAATATGTGCTCCCAAGGAAGCCCGTATAACTGATATCACCCAACTTGGGTAGGCAAGGGGAATGCTGAGAAGATCAGTTCTCCAAAGGTTCATTGAAATCCAAAACTCCTACTTTTTTAGAAAACTCATTGAAAGGCAGGACCTCACTTGCAGCCATCAGTGGTTGACAGATGGCCCAGAGGCTTCGATGTGAAACCGTGAATGCCAATCATTATAAGTGCTTCTGACACACTAGTTCAACCAGGGACAGCCCAAAGTGTTCAATGAGAACAAACTTTGTTCCTGCAAGTGAAAGCAGCTTGCATGAACTGTTTCAGTTAGAAAATTCCAAGGTCTTCTCAGCAAGCACATCCAGAGCACAGTTCTGGTCCAATAGAAAAAGGGATCTAGCAAGAGGGTCCCACACCTACAATCACCTTCATAAGGTAGCTTCCCATCTTCTGTGTGGAAGTGTGTTTCTCCTTGTCCCTTAAGCTGTGGTCGAGACCAGTAGGAGCTCAGCTTGTGCAGAGCCATCTGACCTGGACTTTTTTCAAGCCCTGTGCAGCCCTCACACATGCTCAGATGCTAGAGGACTTTGCAGACCAGTCCAGGCAACAGTAGGCATCCATTCATTGTCTACATTCTGGAGATTCCTAGATGCATGGCATTCATTATCATCAAATGCAGAATTTTGCTCAAAAACCATAGATCTGATATATATCATTCCAATCTGAATCAAGAAAATCGAAAATATCCCCAAATCCAAAGAGTGGATCCCCATTGTGATGCTATCAGTGGAAAATTCTACAGCTGACCTCATGGGATGGTTCACAGTCAAAACACAGCTGCATAAAAAATATTATATGACATGACCTTCTGGTTATGTGGAAAGTGGCATGTGAAGTACACATGAATGTCTTCTTTAGACATGGGATTCATTCACAAGACACCTTATGCAATTTAAAATACTCTAAAATGGGAGAACTCAGAACCACTTCTCCAAAGTATTTCAGCAGAGACCAACTCCATCTGTCTATCTATCTCTCAGTGAGTGTGTGTGCTCTAGTGTGTTTGTGTATCTTTGTGTTTTTGCCATAATAGCTGATACTTCATTGCCCCCATTGGAAAACTGACCCAGAGAATGCCATCTGCCAAATTCCTAAAAAACAAAGTTCTTGCTGATAGAATGAAACATTCCTTCCTCTTGGTTTGGATGTGTCCTTTAGGAATCACTGCTACATTTAGTATACTCAAATCATCAGAGGAGATCAGATAACAAAAAAATATATATTTTTAAATAATAATATATTAGTGGAAACAACAAATAGAGGATAGAGTAACAAATGTATTAACTTGTGTTACTAAACAAGTTCAAAGACAATGGCAAACTATAGATTTCAAACATTCCAAGCAAATAGTAATGAATGTAAATATTCCTGGGCTGTCTCAGCCTCATCCAGGCATGCAGAAGCAGAATGGTTTTGCAAGCATCCTCAGGAGGGCTGGAGCCTTCTTTGCAGGATGAGATGGAGGTTGAGGCTGGATTCATTCATCATTCTGTTGGGGGAGGCTCCTTTTCCTCAGCACAAAGTTGGATTTTGTCCAAGGGTTCTTTGCATAAAATACATTGGCCTGCACTGGACTCCTCAGCTCTGGGGAGAGAGGGTTGTACAAAAATAAGGTGGCACTCAGGAGGTGCTCCATAGGACACTCCAACATTTGAGAGCCTCTTCCAGGAAAGACCTGAGCCACACATCTGAGAGCTCTCTAATTCAGCACCAATACCAACAAAGACACCCTACACAGTCCTCCCTGAGGAAAAACTAGGCAGAGCACTTCAACAGACCTAATGTCTGTTCCTACCAAAGGCTTTGGACTCCAGAACATCTCAGGTCCTCTTGGATCCGCCAAAGCACACCACTAGGGTTTGCATCTGAAATCTCCTACAAAAGGCTCCTGTGCTGAAGATTAGATCCCCACATGAGCCATCTTCATAGGTGGGTTTGGAGGGAAGCATTTGATGGTGAGTGCTCTGATGTCATCATGAAATTCCCATTCAAGATGAATACACTACTGGGAGATGGGAGGGACTGGAAGAAATGTTGGGTATGGTTGGAGGAAGACCTTAACAATGTTGTGCTCTGGGCAACAGTACCTTGTTCATGATGGCTCCACTGAATCCTCATTCTCCAAGTAGAGGTCCTCCTTCTCCTCTCTTTCTCTCTTCTCCCTCTCTCCCAGCCTCATACTCTCTCCCATTCTATGCCTGTTTGACAAGGGCTCTCCACTGCCACACACTAGAGCTTTATGGACAGCCTCAGTGTACAACAAAAGAGAAAGCTATGAAACCCAGTAGGGCTATGCTGCCCTACTGAGAACAATGGTTCCAAACACCAGCAAAAAGAATGCTTCCCTCCAACATGGTGCATGGTCCATTGGTGCCATGACCCCAGGTGGGGGAAAACAACAGCCCACTTCTCCTTCTCCTGAACACCTGTTTCCTGCTGCCCTCCTCTAACCTAGAGCAGAGATGTGTGGATCTCTGTTATGAATTTCTTAAGCTACCAATTCCCCAGACAGACTACCTCTTCCATAGACTACTAACCTAACCTTCCATAGTCTCTACTAACCTAAAGAGAGGAGAAAATTGATCCTAGAACTCATAGGGATGGTGGTCTCCAGTGTACATAGGCTGGGATCATGGCTGCTGTGGGTGTTTGGCTCACAAAAACCAACCAACCAACCAAAAACACTGGCATTATTAACAGATCAGCTTTGTGGCTGACATGCTCAGGAAGCGCTCATCTGACTTTAATTAGAGATCATAACCTGGCTATTGTGATCAGTCCTTGGCAAGTAGACTCAGGTGCAGAAGACCATGGAATTTGTCCAAACACAGATGATTCAGGCTGTCTCCCAGCCTGTTTTTTCTTTCCAATTTCATCCTGTTACTGCTTGTTAGAATCTTGGCAATGCTCTGCCCAGGTAGTGGTTTTCTGGTCACACAGAAGGCTTTCAATAGTGCTGCTTCAGTCCACAAAAGTGCCACTTCCATCTTTAGTCCATGCATTCCCATGATTCTCTGAAACCACTCCTATCCCAGACCATGGAATCATACTTCTCCTGGAAAGAGGCTTTCCTCCTCACTCCTCACTAATGTCAGCTTTGGATGCCTGTTTATGTCCAGGGAGGGCACCTGGTGGGGAGCTGCACTAGCCACTGGGGCATACCATAGAAACTTGAGACCTTACACCAGCAGAAGTGCAGTTTGCTTTGTGCATGAGCCCCAACACAACCTGTTAGAGTGTTTTTGGGGGTCAGAGACTATTCTTAGGTGTTAAGAGTTGACCTGAGTCCACATCCTGACCCTTGCTCCCTGCCATCTGATTGTTCCACTTACTCTGAAGGCGAGAGATGATTTTGCCCAGCTCATATTCCTCTGGCTTCTCCTGAGTAAGCAAGTGTAGCTCAAGGACCATGTGGATGACTACAGGAGCCATATCATGGCAGGTCACCTGAAGCAGCATGGGAGACAGGACTTCAGGAAATGGGCCTTGAAGTGACTACTCAAGGACAGTGGGCAGGGGCATTCTGGAGGCACCCCAGCTCTAAATACAAGGGCAGCATCCATGACCCTACTACCTGAGGCTGGCCTCCTGCTTATCGCATGGGCCTTCCCATAGGCTATTATCCCAATCCTTGTACAAAGGACTGCCTGGACCTGCCATTGCTCTTTGTGGAGCTGCACTCCACTGGAGGTGAAAGGACCCCACAGCCTGAATACAGATGCAATCTCATCCCACAAGATGGAAGGAATGGGACAGTGGCCTCCAAGATCTCAAGTCTACCCAAGGATGCAGGCAGCATTTGGGGTGGTCCCAGAACAAACACTAGAGGCTGTGGTCTGGATTGCCAGGGCCAAAAAGAGACCCAGGAACATGACCAAATCCCAGGAGTGCTGAAAGATAGCCATAAGAGCTCCTGGACTTCAGAGGCTCAGTGATGGCTGGGGTGTAGGAGGTCACCTCATCCGGCAAGGGTGGTCATTGGAAAGGGCTCCTGTCCTGCAGTTACCTGGACATTTAGTGTGCTTGCTCTACATCCATATTGACTCTGCAGAGAGACCATCTCAGCTCTTGTTTAAGGAACATGCATAACCTCATACTGCTGTCCTCCTCCATGAACGCCAGCATCCCATACAGGGGAACTTGAAACCTAGGTCCTGTCCTATCCTCATCTGTCATTCATACCTGCCCCTGCCCTTCTGGACTGCATGCTGCCACCTGACACACAGATTCCCTCAGACATGGTGGTGGACATGCTGCTGCTCTCCCTCATCTCAGCTCAAGCCCTTCACACTGACCTCTCCCATCTATCCTCCTGATCATCCAGAAAGTCCAATTCAAGAGAGTATGAGTAGTCCATGGTATTGGACTAATGTCTGTTCCCCACCCAGGTGTAAGCACCAGGGGACACCCCTGGTCCCAGGCTTACCAGGACAGTCCTGGCCATCTTTGGACTTTGTGTCTCTAAGTGGATGTGAATTAAGCAGGTTTCTCCCACCTGCTTGTGGGAAAGTGGCCTAGAGGACTTGTAGCTGGATTCTGAGAACTGTGGAGGATGGAACATCAGCAAACCCAGAAACAGAAAGCCACTCCAGCCTGTCAGTTGGCTCTATGGGCTTCTAGAACATATGTCCAGGTGATGAGGCTTCTTGTTTACCCAGGTGGATGTGGAATGGCAGCACAAGTACAGCTTGAATAAGGTAGGTGTTTACCTCCTTTCCCTTGACCTGTGCCCTCTTTAGAGTGGGGCATTTCCTCACGATGAAATATTTTATTCAAGGATTCATGTACAGATACATGACTGTGTGGTGAGGGACCTTGATCTCTGAAGAGAGAAATGTGGTACTCAAGGATTACACCACAAAACACCCCCAACCCCTGAGAGTCTCCTCCAGGGCAGGCCTGCTCCAGATTGAGAGCCCTCTGATCCAGCTACAGTGCCATCAAAGACTCCCTCAATGATTTTTCCCTGGAGAAGATGATACACAGGATCTAAACCAAAAGAGCACCTGACAATAGAAACAACACCTTGGGCCCCAGAACTTCTCAGTGCAGGTTAGACCTGCCAAAGAAACACTACTAGGCTTTGCATCAAGATTGGCCCCCCAAAGGCTCCTGTGCTTAAGCCTTTCTCCCCAGTGCAGCCATGCTCACACATGGGCATTCAGAGAAGCTTTGGATGGTGGGTGATTTCATCCTCTTGCCCTGGATGAATCCACTCATGGATGAATACACGGATGGGAGGTGGTATACATCAGAGGTGTATTGGGCATTTACATGAGAGGACTTCAGCAGGGTGGTGCCCTGGAGAACTCTATTGTTTTCCAGGTTCACTCTCCTTCCCCTTGTTTCTCATCATGAGCTCTCTGTTGGTACTTTCATTCTGGTTCTTGTTCTACTTCTGGTTCTTCTTTCTGTCCTGCATTTTCTTGTAGTTGTTTCTGGGTCTTTTTCTTGTTCTTACATGATTTCTTTTTCTTCTTCTTCTTGTGTATCTCCCTCCACCCTTCTGTTTCACCTCCTTCTTCTCCTTCTTCTTCCTCCGGCTTTTCATCTTGTGATCCTCTCCCTACTAAGGAGTGTCCTCCCTCTTTCTCCTCCTCCTCCTTCTCCTTCTTTCTCTAGCCATGGTTGGGCATCCTCTGAGGAGTTCAAATTTATCACACTCTTCTGCCCAGATGCAGCCTCTGTTCAGAACCTCAAGATAAAATCAGTTCTCAATCAATGGCCAGGAGTGAAATCAAGACCAAGGACAAGTGACTTCCTTTCCTTGTCATTGTCACAGTCAGGAAGGACTGCCTAACAGACACCTCATTCTGGATAGTCCTCTACCTGTGGTAGTCAGCACCTCATCTGGACCAGGATTGCTAAAATAGATTCCACCTCCAAAGAGCTTCCCCAATGAAAACAAGGTTTGCAAAATCTGAGAGGGCCAGCATCACTGCCACCCTCTTGCCATAAGTCATAGATGCCATCACACCTACTGGGTTCCAGGTCCCCCACTAGTCCTCCCTTTTGACATTTGTTCACACAAAAACCTCCCCTGGTCTGGAGCCTGCTCTCAACTGATGCTTGGGTTGAAAGTGTCTCCTTCTAAAATCACCTTCATAAATTCTCAGTTTGGTAATTCCTTATTGACTGGCTTATTTTTGTACCAGGGACAAAACCAGAGGCACTTAAGCACTGAGACCATTCCTAGGCCTTTTTACTTGGGTACAGGGTCTCTCTAAGTTTCTGAGGCTGTTTGGAAATCCCCATCCTCCTGTACAGCCTCCCAAGTCTCTGATATTCACAGACACTGCCCCCTTGCCCAGCTCCTTGCACCTCAGTCTTCCTCATGTGTAAGGCAGAGCCAACCCAAAAGAGGTGGTGTGTGAAAATGGGAAAACTCACATGCCCGACAGGCTGGGATTGTGGAGGCTAGGAGTGTCTGCCTCACAAGAAAGGAAAGAGCACTGGCATTGTTGACAGATCAGCATTGTGGTCTATGTTCTTCAGATGCCCTTCTTTGACGCTGGAAGGATTAATAACCTGGCCATTCTGATATCTTTAGGAGATGGGCAGCTAGGCACAAAGGACTTGGAATTGTTCCAAAAATAAGCCAAACAGGCTGACCCCTGGCCTTGATTTCCTCCTCACTGAGTCCTGTTCCCATTTGCTACAATTCTGACATTCTTGTAAGTAGGCAGGACTTCTCATATCCTGGCCATGGATTGGGACTTGTGCTGCTTCCGTCCATAGCAATGCTGATCCAATCAGGACCCATGTTTTCCTCCTCTTCTTTGAAGGCATCCTTATCAGTGAGCCATAAACCAAACAATTGATTGATTGAGTCTCTCTCTTCCTTGCCCCTCACTGATATTAGCTTTGCATTGCCTTACCAGGTCCAGGGGAGAACACATTTAGGGAGATCCAGCAGCCCCCTGAGGCCTCATTGAGCACCTCTCTACATTGGACACACCCATCACTGCAGTTGGTTTCCTGCACCAGGCCCACTACACTCTTGCTGTTTTGGGGCAAAGGCCCACTTTCTCTTGGCTGTGAGTTATCCTGAGCCCACTGTGGATAATTTCTCCCACTGTCTGGTTTTCCTACTTACTTTCATGCTCAGACATCATTTTCAGCAGGTCAAAGTTGTACAGATCCTCATGCTGCAACAAATTTTGGTCCAAGGCCCTGCGGATGAGGCTTGTCACCCTCTCCTGGCAGGTCACCTGGATCAGAGTGGGACAAATGTCATCAGAGAATGGGTTTTAGAGGAGCTACCCAGAAGACTGTGGTCAAACATTCAGGAGAAATCTCAGCTATATATTCAAGGGCACAATCTTGTTATCCTGCTACCTGAGTGTGGCCTCCATATACCCCCTGGGTTCTTGCAATTTGCTACTAGAACAATCCTGGTACAAATGTCTGCCAGTACTTGCCATCCCCCCTCTCCCTGGGGAGCCACATTCCACTCAGGTCAAAGTCCAAACTACCTGTGCACAGACACACTCTCATGAGATGAGAGCAATGGGCCAGGGACCTGCATGACAAGTGTGCTCTGGGATGCAGGCTGCCTATATCAGTGGAGGAGGCAGACACACTAGAAATTTTGGTCCTTACTGCCACTACAAAACAGACTCATATACAAGAGTGTGCACTTGACTGCTTCATGACAGCCATGAGAGGCCCTGGCATCTGGAAGCTCGGTGCTGGTCTGGTTGTAATGAGGTATTTGACTCAGCACTGGCAGTCACTGAAGACGTTTCCTCTGCAGTTGGACATCTACAGCATTAGGGTGTCTACTACACATCCATAGAAATTCTGCCAAGAACCCCTTTAGCTCCCTATTCACGTACATGCAAAGGCTGAGATTTCAAAGCTTTGGCATGACCCCCAGGTGATTCTTACCCCAGATTCCCACATCTAGTCATGCTAAGGAGGTTCCCTTCCCTGCCACCAGCTACAAATCCCCTCTTACACATGTGACAAGTCACTGCCACCTCCTCTGCTCCAATCTCACTCATTGAGAATACCAAGTTGTAGGCACTGCAGCATGCACCCTGGACATTTCTCTGACTTCATCTGTCCAAAGCACTTCCAGCCTGCAAAACCCACAATACACAGGCTCACTCACCACTGGAGCTGGGCATGCTGATGCTCTCCCTCTTCAGGTAAAGCCCTTAAGATGGACCTCTCTCTTTTTTATTTCCCACCACAGCCCTGGTGTTTGCTGTGTCTCCTGCCTTCCACTGTGTGGACACCCAGGAGGTAGCCCTGCTGTCAGGCTTACCAGAATGCGCTTTGTCTCCCTCCTGCTCTGTCCCTCTAGGAGGATGTGAACAAAGCGGCTGTCTTCCACCTGCTCGCTGGAGTGAAGCAGTGAGGAGCTGCTACCGGTGACTTTTCTCATATAGCACTTATTGCTTTAGGTGGCCTGGAGCAATGGTTCTTCAGAAACTGCAGAGCTGCTACTCACAGCTGCTGAGATCCTGGATGTCACTGCCACAGGAGGCTCCAAGAACTGTGGAGGATAACAACATCAGCAAAGCTCAGCAACTGAACCTCTCAGTTCATGTTGGAGCTGCCAGAGAAACAGCTAGACTTTGCATCTGGATTGGCCCCCGAATACTCATGTGTTGAAGGTTTTCTCCCCATTGCAACAATGATCACACATGGGTTTGGGGGAAGCACTTGATGGTGGGTGCCTCCACCTTGACAGTGAATTCATCCACTCATACAGGACTAAGCTAATTTGAGGGGTATGGATTGGAGGAATGTTGGGCATGGGTGGAGGATGTCCACAGCAGGGCTGTGTCATCCAGAGCAATTTTCTCCTCATCAGTATAATTCTGATTCACATTTTTAAATGATTTATTGTTACACTTCTTGTTCTGCTTGTGTCTCTCCTTCTTGTTATTGTCTTTCTTCATCTTCTCCTCATGCTTCTTCATCTAGTCATCTTGACCTTCTTATTCATTGTCTTCTCCTTCAACTCATTTTCATTTTTCTTCTCCTTCTCCTCCTCCTTCTCGTCCTCCTCCTCCTCCTCCTCCTCCTCCTCCTCCTCCTCCTTCTTCTTCTTTTCCTTCCTCTCTCTCTCTCTCTCTCTCTCTCTCTCTCTCTCTCTCTCTCTCTCAAGAGTTTATAAGCTGTGAAGGGTTCTATTCTACTACACACTTCTCTCTAGAAATATCCTCTGGTCCTAAGTGGACTCAGTTTGCAATGAATAGAAAGATTGGAAGCCAGAAATGATTCTTCATTGAACTTTTCTCATGTATTAGTCTCAGTCAGAAAAGGCTACCAAAGTAGGCACCCTGTGGTTGTCTGTCTTCTTTAATACAACACAAAGAAGCCTCTCTTCTTGGCCCCTCGTGGATAAGAGCTTTGCAATGTCTCCCCCGGCCAAGGAAAAAACACATGGTAGGCAGGTTCACAGCCCCTGGGAAACATGAATAACCTGCAGATTTATGCCCCATCATTACACTTTGTTTTGTGCACAAGTTCCACCATACTCTTCCTGGGCATTGGGTCAATACACACTGTGTTTCAGCTGCCAGTTATCCTGAGCCCACTGTGACTCATTGCTCCCCACCCTCTGAGTTTTCCACTTATTCTGATGGTTCGAGATAATTTGCAGAAGCTCAAAGTTTTCCGGATCCTCCTGCTGGAGCAGGTGTACATCTAAGGCCCTGCAGATGATGATTGGAGCACTGTCCTGACAGATCAACTGATCAGGGTTGGAGAAAGCTCATCAGAAAAGGAGTTTGGGAGTAGCTACTCAGAGGACAGTGCTCAAGAACAATCAGAGACAACTGAGCTCTCAACACAAGGTCACCATCTTGTTACCCTGCTACCTGAGGCCTTCATGTGATCATGTGGGTTCTTCCTATGTGCTTCTAGCCCAGTCTTGGTACAAGAATATGCTTGAACCTGCTATGCCCCACAGGGAGACAGGAACAAGGACCAAACAGGTTTTGCACAGACACACTCTAGTCCCATAAAGATGGGAGGAATGGTCCAGTGCACTTCCATATTCCTGCTCTGGTCTGGGATGCAGCTGCATTTTTGTGTGGACCAGGCACAAACCCTAGGTGCTTTGTTCCTGACAGCCAGGGAACAACACACACTCAGGACTCTTTAATGATAGGCATGGAAGCTGCTGGCCTTGGGAGTGTCAGTGCTTGCTGGGGTGTCAGAAGGAATGGACCCAGCAGGTGCAGTAGTTCAAAATGGCTCCCCTGCAGCTGGACACTGGAGTCTCATGATGGATACTCTACACCCAGGAAAGTTCTGCAGAGAGAGCCGCAAACTCTCTATTCACATACATGCAAACTAGGACACTAATGGGCTCCTCCAAGGCCCCCAGTTTTCTGTGACCCACAGCTACCCACCCTAATCATTCTACAATGGCTCCCTTCCCTTCAACCAGCAACATGTCCCCTCCCACACACAAGAAAATGACTGCAAAATCCTCTGCTTCAACCTCCATGGTTCAATATACTCCTCAATACCAAGGTTAGTAGAAGATAGCCTGTACCCTCAATATTTCTCTGACTTCCTCTGAACCCAGCACTCGATCCTGCACTTCTGCCTGCATACCCCAAAACATGCAGGCCCACTCCCCCCCCAGACCTGGCATGCTGCTGCTCTCCCACCTCTCAGGTCAAGCTCTTAATACCGAAGTCTCTCTTCCTCATTTTCTGCTCTCCTTCCTGATTTTCCAGAAGCTCCAATTCAAGAAAACAGGTCTAGTCCAAGGTGTTTGCTGTGGACTCGGTCTTCCCCAGTGTGGGCTCCAAGGAGACTCCCCTGCTCAAAGACTCACCAGGATGCTCTTATATTTTGTGGTCCTTTGGTTTTCCAGGTAGACGTGAATGAGGCAGCTGCCTCCCACCCACTTGTTGAACAGGGACCATGAGGAGTTTCTAGTGGAGACCCCTGATCTTCTGGACCCCAGCTCTGCCCCTTACCAGGGAGAAGGCTCTGGCTCTGGGGTTGGCTTAGGAGCCTTCACAGGAACTGAGCTTGGAGCTAGAGGGGAAAAGATGCCAACATGACTGCCTTGCCCTGAGCTTCACACAGACAATACCCCTGCTGCCAGGAAGAACTCAGGCCCATAGCCCACACAGGATCTCTTTGCAGACTGGGGTCACTTCCTGAGTGGACAAGGCTTATCCTTCTTTCCAGCCTAACACCAGGCATACAGACTTCCCGCAGTGGGACAACCTTTCCTCATATAAGTACTCACCCCAGTCTGCCTGGCTCTCAGGCTCTGCCTGGCTTGATTTAACATCTTCAATCTGGGCCAGCAGGTGGTGTGTTTGGAGCTCCAGGTTCAAGCCACCCAGGAGGAGCCACATGTATGGCAGAGGCAGCTGCAGACTCAGAGAGCCTGGAGGCTGATGGGAAGCCTCAGTGTATAAGTCCACCCAGGTACCTGGGAAGAAAGGTGAGGCACTGTGGAGAGGCAGGTGTGGAGTCAGCAAAACCCTGGTCTCTCCTTTGCCATGGCCTCCAGAGCAAAACTCTGACCCTATACTCCTGAACCTTCCCTGACTCTGCTCATACCAGTCCACCCCAGACAAGACATAGTGGCTGTACAGGCAGGGACAGGACAGGTCACTAGGCAAAGAACCTTCAATGAAGGAGTGTTAGATCCATGGTATTACTAGCTCTCCCCACCTCTGGGAAGGCCTGACACTCTTCTTCCTCTTGGCTATGTGCTCTCCAACTTAGAATGTACCTTCCAGGAGTGTCTGTCCTCCTGTCCACTCTTCTCATGGCTTACGAGACACCTCCCCCCCATGGTGTGGTCTGTAATGCTACCTCATTCTCTGTGAGCTCTTACTGAGTCCCCCTGAGTAGCAATGGACCTCTCTTTTCCCATGAGTGCAGACCACATCTCTGTGGCCCTGGGGGAGGACAGGGAGGTGTAGTGTGGTGGAATCCATTGACCCAGGGGCTTCCACAGAGGACCATGACTCTACCTACGACTCCCTTCCTTACCTCTCCTACTATTGAAGCCCTGCACCTTATACTGCATGCAGGAAACAGAATTGGGGAGAATAGTCTTTCCTTAGCCTTCCCAAGTCAAATCACCTTGCAGGTCCCTATTCTGGAAACAGGAGAGCACCCTCTTGACCCCAAGCCCATTCCATGTTGAAGTTGGTCCAGGGGTCTACCATGTTCACCAAAGAGGACAATGTGCAGTAATGCCTCATGGAGTCAGGGATGCTGTCACATCTAGGATATGTACTCATGGCACCTGTGGTTTAAGGCTGATCCCCACGAAAAGGGACAAAATAGCAGTCATTTGCACCCCATTTTTCATTGAATTATGAAATGTGACTGGAAACATGTCTTCACACAGTGGGTGAACACAGTGGGTGAGCAGTGGGTGTTCATCAGTGAATGAGCCCAAACAGATGATTCCCACATACCTCTCTGGGTGTGGGAGCTGCCATCTCCAAAGCCCCTGTTCAGCTATATCCCAGATAATAAGCTTTGTCCCACTATGAAAACTAACATGTCTTTTATTAACACAAAAGTGCTTTGCCCAAGGCCTGAGTTATGAGACGCCTTTGGAACAGAACTACTTTCTTCACAAAGCCAACATCACACCAGAAAGACCACCTGGGCTCACTGAGTCCATCTGGGAATGAGCTCAGTGCACACCATTGAGCTGTGGTGCCCAGTGTGTGGGGACTGCTCCACATAATCTCTTTGGACCAGCTGGAGTCAGGATGGTTACTCTTCCTGAGAGGGGGAGTTTACTCCCCTTGCAAGGCTATAGCAGGCACCTCCAGGACTCCTCCCAATCAGGGCTGACATTCCACTATGAGCGTGGTTCTCTACCTCACTAGGTATCACAAACCTTTGGGTCCCTGAGAGGTACATAGCAGCCCCAAGACCCAGGCATGAGGGGGCTACACACTTGGGCTTGGTGGTCTGGTGCTTACCTTGGGAACAGCAGGTCCAGCACCTGCTGGGTGGGGATGAAATCCCAGTAGATGAACCCCATGTTGCTGCTGAAATCTAGGTTTCTCCCACAAATGACAGGCAGGAGCTCATTCCTAAGATGGTCCTGCTTATAAGGTTCAAGCCTCTCTACCCTGAAGGGCTCATCCGTGTTCTGATCATTTTCACCTGGGTTGGGTCTAAGAATGGTGGTTTCAAAAATGGAAATGGGGACAAACAGAAAAATGACTTATCCCAATACACTAGAGTCAAAGAACAATGGGACAGTTCTCATAAGTACACACACACACACACACACACACACACACATACACACACACACACACACACACACACACACACACACAGAGTCAGAATAGGAATCCTGGGCCATTCATGAGGGATCAGATTTGAGGGCATGCTGGTCTCACCTGCCCTGTGCTACACAGTGTTACTCTTGAGCTCTTCTGCGAAAATCTCCACAGGCTCTGGCATCTAGAATAAAGCCTCACCCAGTGTTCCCCAAAAAGGACAAGGTGACCCCCCTGAGATTCCTGGGGACCTGAGGTTCGACATGGTTTGAAACCACAGGAGAACATCCTTCTCACTCCAGGGTCTCCAACCAAGTGAGCTCGGATGGCTTGGTCAGTGAAGTGGGTGCCTGGATACCAGGGTTCTATGTTCTGTTTGATCCATTGTCAAGGCAATGATGTCATTTTCTGTACTCCCCATACCTGAGCCCCCTTTCACATAAGACCTCTTTCAAAAGCCCTATTGGCTGCTGATTTCTCCCCCATGCCTACTCACATAAACTGCACAAGTGTTCATCAACAAATACCCAAATACCCCCACCACTGCCTGCCCAGCTTGGTGCCACTAGAGTTCCAGCTTGGAGCCTTCACAAAAGCATTCACAACAAGTCCATCCCTCTCACCAGCTTTGGGACTCTGGTCCCATCATTGTGCCACTCATGGCATGCCCAGTCTTTTGTGGAAAGTAGGGTAGCATCTAATTTCTAGGGATTATTGTGTCTATTGGCCCGTAAAACTCTGTATTCTCTCTAAAACCAGAGATGGGAGTCACAGGTGGCTAAAGCACAAACGTAGAGATGGGACAATCACAAGGAAGGGGAGAGACAAAGAATGCACCCCAACTCAATCAGGCCTGTGTCCCACACAGGGACGTGGCCAATGTCCGTCCCATCATGGCTGCAGTTCCCACTCTGAACCATGGCAAGTTGGAGGCGACTGAGATGCAGAGGCTGCTCCCCTCTGCCATACAACTTCCCAAGGCTTCTCCTAAGATTTCAAAAGGGCCCACGTGCATCTGGGGTCTCACAGAGACTTGGAGGTACCACAGCATCCTCCTGCCCAGAACCAGTTCACCCCTCACCTCAAGGGGGCTCAGACTCTGTCTCTGGATTCATGGGAATAGAAGTGGGTGCAGGTGAACGGATATCATCTCAAAGACTGACTTATGCCTAGTCCATGACCCCTGTCTGCATCCCTGTCTCCAGCACCACTTCCCTCTCTCCCTTCCATCCTCATATCAAACAAATCCATTTAGCAAGTGTGTCCTGGAACAAAGACATGACAATCACCTATCCTCTCATCACAAAAGCCCTGAGGCTAGCCAACATGGGTCCCACGAGGAACACAGGCATGAACTCAGACTCTGATCCTCCCAGCCGAGCCTCAGTGGAGCCTGGACTCCCAGCCTCCTGAGACAAGAAAACAAAGTGGCCTAGCCAAGCCACCTTGTATGCAGCTGCACACAAACTGAACTTATCAATGCCTCTTGCTCTCAGTTGTGAATAAGAGGGGAGGTAGTGTTTCACAACCCTGGACATCAAGTGCAGTCTCCAGGCTTTGGGTTGTGCCCTGGCCTCTCTCTATCTGCTCAGGCCCTCCAACCCACACTGGCCTTTTATCCGACCTTCTCCTAGGGTCAAGCTCAATCCTACCTCTCAATTTCTGCTGCCTTCCCCAACACACTGCTCCCAAAATTGAGCAGAGCTGGCTCTCTGTTATCATGCTGGTGCCAGCAGCAATGCCACCTCACTGACATAATTCTGAGTCACAACCTAGGCACTCCAGCTGTCCTTGCAACACCTGGCTCTGTTTGGGCTCTGACTCTTGCTCTTTTCTTTCAAGTACATGTGTTTTGAGATTTTGTGTCTCTACAGCCACAGATCTGCAGCTACAGCAGGGTAGAACTCATGAGGGTGACATTCTGAGCCATGTGCAAGCCTGTCAGGACTATTAACTGGGTGACTTTTGGAACACAGTGATGAGTGAACACATGAGAAGTGATTGGACCCAACTTGCCTCTCAGGGGCTTCTTTTCAGGACAGGAGTGTTAGGGATGGGAGCCCCTTGTATGGGATGCTTTGGACATGGTGGGTCCATGGGCTCTCTTTCCTGCCCAAACTGGCTCCACTGAGCATGGAGAGCACTGTCATTCTTGGTGGCTAACAATAGCCCTGGGTCCCAGAAAGGAACCCACACTCAAGACCTACACCTGAGTGTGAGTGTCCTCGAAGAAATGAGGTCTCCTGATCCCAGGTGCAAAGGGGTAAGCCTCTCCAGTCCAGGGGCAATGAAGGGACAACTGAGTTTCCCTTGCCCTTCTTTCCCTCTGATGAACCCAGGGTGTCCTTACACTAACCACGGTTAGGACCCTGGCCTCATTCCCCAATGAGGATCATTAGGCTCCATAAAGGACAGTCTCTAATATGATCAGTGGACTAACACCCTCTGCACAACCCATAACCCTATTCACCCAAGATGCAAGAGGATTTCTATTCAGGAAAACCAGGAAAGGGAGAGCATTTCTCAAGAACATTAGTGGGTGAAGGAATGCTTAATGGATGGAGAACTACGGCCACCACCAACTTATAGGAGAATATATACCCCTTTGGCCACAGGTCCATACCCTTTTTTGTTGAGAGCCGGAGCAAACCACTCAGAGGAGGCAAGATAGAGGGGCCCGGGCTCCACCCGCTAAGCTGGTGTGGCTCAGTGACGCCAAGGCCCCAGCAAACTTCCAGCTGATTGGCTCCTCTGCCGTGAAGCTCATTGGGCAGTTTCCCCGCCCTTTCAGACCACGAAGCTGCTGATTGGGGGACTCTTTTGGCTCTGCCTATTTGATCTGGATGTCTGCCTCAAGAGCAGGAAAATTAAAAAATGACCTAAGAGTTCTGGTTCAGAGAGCTCCCCGGAAGTGCCAGAGGTGGCAGTTGGGCTTTCAGGGAATTCCTGGAGAGCTCCGTGTGGTGTGGCATGGGTGCTAAAAATAAAGTTCAAAGTTCGTTCCTGCTTGACAAGTGGCTCATGAATTGTGCCCAGCCAGACTGAGGCATTTGGTGGCTCATATGGGAACCACTGAGGGTAAGTGATAAGGCAAACTGCTCACCCCTGAGGGCAGGGCGAGAGGATGGATAGCCATTTTAAGATTCTTCTTTCATTTTGTTTCGCTTTTGTTTTAAGTTGCCTGTCCCTGGAGATGGGTGAGATGGAAGAAAAACTGCTCACATGTGAGGAAAAACTATTTGCGTCTGAGGAACAGATAGGGAGAAAGGACGGATGGACATTTCAGGAGGATAGAAAGGCTGATAATAATGAATTTTTGTTCCATTTTTGTGTCATTTTGTCTCTGTTTTCTTTTGTATTATCTTAGTGAGGGGTATCTTCATCACGGAAATATGGAATTAAAAATTAGTAAGAACCTAACAAAAAGGGCATTAAGTAAAGTGCTAGAGGAAGGGGACATCTCAGTAAAATCAAGAAAAAGAGTCTTTGCACAGTGATAAAGCTAAGAGCTTACATGATGGAACACAGCATCAACTGGGCCCAAATACAATATATGATATTTTTGTAGGAAGAGGAGAGTCTGTACCCAGAGACCAGGGAGATTTGTGGATATAACCTATGTGAGGATGGAGTCAGGAGGGGATGCCCATACGGGAACCACAGACAGTGGACAGCAGTAAGAGAGTGGGCAAGGGCTGATAGAGTTGTGGGGACACTCCCCTAGAAACCTGGGAGGGGTTGTGGCACTGCGACAGCCCAATACCTACTGTGTTGAGCCTCTGGAACTCAACGGAAGACCTTTCCTCTGTTGTCAGCCACCCAGTTGACAGGGTTTGGTGGCAGCAGGCCTAGGACTCAGGTGAAGGTCTGAGAATGTTGGCCATGCAAGTTAGATCTGGGCCACAGACATGCCATGATGACTGTAGGGTCTCAGCCCTGAGGCAAGACAAGCACTAAGTCAGGCCAGCTGGGGACAGGGCTAGGAACACACTGTGGGGGCTGGTACCTGTGTTACTGGGAGCACTTCTGACCCCAATTCATTCCCTGATCTGCTGCCAACACAGGCTACAGAGAAGGGTACAGTGATACAGAGCACAGATCTGCCCCACTCAGTGGGCCCAGGCTTCGTGGCATGTCTGTTGAGTCCCGAAGTGGCCCCCTCTTCCCATCCTGAGAGCTCTTCCCTTCCTCATGTGCTGCTACCTCCCCACTGTCTCTGGCAATATCTACTCGGTGAGATGACAACATCCTTGGGTACTGCTCTCTCATCCCAGGACACTGTGGTCCCACACACCCTGATGAAATGGGCCACCTGGAGGCTGTTGAGGCTGAATGGCAGGTGTGGTCCTCTGGCACTTTATTATTTAAGTTAAAAAAAAAAACAGGACTTGGTGCTCAAAAATATTTGATTTGCACATCCTCATCCCCCCACCCCATTATTTTCATTATTTCCTCAACATATGAAATCTTACTAGCAGAAAGTTAATTTTGTATTATACAAAGATGATTGAAATAACATTGGTATAAATAATCAATTACCATACTTTCAATTTTTGTTCTCCTTTCCTGTTAGAAACCATTTGGATACAAGAGAACAGAGGACAGACTCATGGTAGTGCTTGAAATGACAAGAACCTCCCATTCAAGCTCAGCATTCAGTCTGGGACGGGGTAAGACCAGGTCACTTTGATACCTGCTCCAAAGAGTCTACCAGACAGAATCCTCTGACTGGTCACTGACTGAGCCATAGGAACTGGCTAGAAAAGCCTTCACATCTTGAATACGTTCTTTACCTCAGAATACTTGACAAGCATTGATATCCATCTCTTGTCACCTTGCTCCCCAGCCAATCATTCTTCAACAAATTCAAAGGAGCAACTCATGCAAGTACACAGAAAGATATGTTCACTACACACATCCATGTGTGAAAAAGACAACTGGTATTTCTAATTTGGGCTATTTCAAGTGAAATCCCCTATGCATGACCTCCACAAACCAAAAGAAAATATTTGTGAAATTCCCAAGTAGAAGACAAGATACACTTGCCAAGGAGGCAGTGCCAAGAATTTTGACACTCCAAATGAAGTGTATGTGTTTAGGAGGAGTCATAGTTTCCAAGAGAAAGTCCCATGAAATCAATTAGGAAGATCCATGCCCTAGCCCTACAATGCAAGAGATGTGACCTTGAAAGAGTCACTTAGTCTTAGTAACCATCATCACTAACCACTAAGTCAATGAGTAAAGGTCCTCAGGTGTCAACTTACAAATGCTGGATGAGCAAGGATGAGGATGGGTGGGAGAATTCTCCCCCTCCAACAAAATTAGTAAAGGCTGTACCTACTCTCAAGTGGCTGGGGGGCCTGGGATCCTGCCACAGAGGGGGATTCCAAACCTCACTTCCCCTGACCCATGCCAGAAGACCAGGTAGAGTCCAAGGACCCTGGGGTGGCCCACTGGCAATAAAGGTCAAAAGGAACTAGGGATCTGCCTGGACCATCAATCCCCTACTCTGAGCAGGGCTGCATGATGAGGCCAGAGGCCAACCACATCAATCATCCTTTACAGGAAAACTGAGGGACTGGAGGCTGCCTCTGTCTCACTGAATCAGGATGGTGTTTTCATAATGCAAGACCACTTCTTCAGATTTGACCAGCAGCTTATGCGCTTACAGCACAATGGTTGGCTCTACTCAGGCTCTGAGAAACAAAATAGAAAATTCATAGCAAACCCATCTTTAGCTCTTCCACATCATCAGGGACTCTGATTCAATTCCGTCAAGAAAGGTGTCTGAAATGGTGTCTAAACATGCTGGGGACTCACCTCTGTGTGGAATTTTTCAGGAAACAGGGGATCAAATCTCATGAAGCAACTCCTCTCTCTTCTAGCCCATGGGCAATGCAAGGAACCTGCATGATACTAGAGGCTCACTTCTCTCATCTCATATCTTCTGGAAATGAATCATTAATGCTTCCTTCAAGGTGAAGCAAAAGCCTGCATTCCCAGCTGCACAGAAGTGTTTGAGGGCACTGTATCCCTTAAAACCAAAGAAAAAAAAAAACAGGTCATTAAATAGGCATATGGATTAGAGGACATGATCAATGAACTGTCCTCCCTGGAGCCTTCCACATGACCATCTTCCACATTTACAGAGCAATGCTTGGCCATTCTGAAAGACCAGGAGACCATGATGCTCATCACCAGGAAGTTAATAAAAAAACTTGAACAGAGCAGCATGGATTGCAGAAGGTGGCACACCAAGGATCTTCAGCACAGCTGCTAGAACACAAGAGCTTAACTTCAGTATTGTCTTTCTGCCACCTACCAAGTATGATATTAGTGTCAAGCACAACATGCAGAATCCAAGTAGCACATGACAACCTACATCTATTCACAGAAGTGGGCAACATCTGCATTGGAACAAGGAAGTAAGTATCTTATCCTTACTCATAAAAATAATCAGAAACAAAGAATAAAATGGATGCAAGACTTCTCATTTCACTATGAAGCTGTTGAAATATCCTATTAAATAATACCTCCTCCAAAATAAAAAAGTATCTCAGACATGTCTCAACTATTCAATGGATGACATTTTAAAAACTACGGCCTTTACTTACTATTTATGTATGCTATATCTCTGCCTAAAGCTCTTTGGGAAAGGAGCACATAGAATTGGATCTTTGAAAATCTCTCATTTGCTGATAAATATTACTGCCTATTTCAGGCATGGCAAAGTGAAAAGTGGGACTTTGGATACTCAAAGAACACAGTGTTGTCCCTGATTCATAGACAGCATATTGTTTCTATAAAAGCCAGTGAGGGAGCAGGAGTAATGAAGCTGATTGAACAGATGACCCTAGGGGATACTGACGGATAGGCCAAACTGAAGAACATGTTCCAGCTAACCATTGGTATTTGGGCTCCTGAGCCCAGACCTGTTTTTAAAAAAGGTGCAGACAGGCAATGTTCATGTACAAAATGTCTACTATTTAAAAGTGGGTAATTTCAATGGCATCTAGTTACACATCTGATAGAATAAAATTCATAAACTGGCAACCATTTTAATGAAAAAAAAAACAGATGATAGATACAAAGATAAAACTTTGTCTTTACCAGGATGCCTAGAAATATGTTTTACTTGGCTTAGATGCAAATATCTCTCAATAGAATTTCTTATATCTGAATGAACTTATTCAATATTATACTGCACAGATCATAAGCCTTTCTTTATAGAATATTCTCTTCTTCTTAAAGCCTCGCATAGAAAATGTCTCACAGGACATATGAGGGGAATTACCCAAAGGATGAGAGAATGGCTGGAACAGTTCTCAAATGAGCACATATAGCCTAAACTTTGAAGGCACCTAATTGTACTCTAAAACAATGATGAACCTATTTGAGCCATTTATTAATGAATATCACCACTTTACCACTTGAACCAAATCACAGAAAATTGGAAACAGATGATCATTTGCTTTGATACCTTTACTTCCATTTCATTACCCAGAGATGATCAACTCTATACTTCAAGTGATACAGATTTATTACAGAATGCCTAAGATCCTGAGGATATATTTTAGCTCAGCCCATGGTATTGCTTCATTATTTTATTATTTTGTAAGTTATAAAATGTAATTTCATGTTGGATGATATATTCATGGTTTGAATATTCGAATATATCATATACTCATCCAACATTGTTCTTCCCAAAATGATAGCCCAATTTCTGTGCTTCCTCACTTAGTGTTCAGGAAGTTTGCTAATTGTTTGAAGGTTCTAGAGGACCTGTTTGTTCGTTTCATAATTGAAAAACAATCCAACATACTCCAGATAACGTTACATGTACAATAAGAAGAAAATAAGGTCAGCTTACAGCAATGGGCAGCTGCCTACCCTAGGCTGGGAGGAGCACTGGTGATGGAACCAGGGCTGCTGGGCAGCAGAAGCCTCCACAGCCCTGCAGGGAGCCTGGAGCACTGCATAACCATGCTCAGCCCTGGACAGATGCACATGAGTTCCCATCGCAGGCTAGAGTGTGACAGTCCCAGGTGCATGCCTGTTATGCCAGCCACCAAGGAGGCTGAGGCAAGAGGAATGTTTGAGGTTAGCCTTGGCAGCTTAGACCCCGAGGCCAAGGGGGAAAAATTTACAGGGGTCTCTGAGGGTGTAGCTCAGTTAGGTCACTTGCCTAACAGGCTCAGCGCCCTGGGTTCAATGCCCAGAAACCACATACACCAAAAAGTGAACTTGGAACATGGTTTAAATCGGTGGGTAAGGTACACAGAAGGAAACAGGAAAGGGTTTTTAAAGCGAGGACTTAAAACAACATCCACAGGTGCACAGGAAAAGGAGACCCAGTCAGTGAGACCTGAAATACCTGGGCAGGACTCTTATTTAAACAGGTCTCCTGCTCCCCAGGTCACACTGGGCTCCTCCATTGCCCTCCCACTCTCCAGGGTGCCTGCGGGTCAGGCCACCTCTTCTCCTCTGAGGTCCGTGGCGCAGGCCACACTGCTGGGGCCACCGCATCCTGCGGTGCCCATCCACCCAGCTGCGAACAGAAGCTCCACTGAGCAAAAGCCCTCAGGTGAGAACCGGCCAGCGGGTCTGGCGGTGGGCGCTGTGGGGAGAGCCCTGGCGGCTCCAGGGGACAGGCAGCCTGGGACCAGTCTCCAAGGCGGCAGCAGAATCCTCCTGGGGTCCCACCCTCGTGTGGGCGTCTAGACTGGGGCTGCTCCCGGCCAGCTCATCTTCTCCGCTCCTGGACCCCTGGAGCCCGGACCCGCCAGCTGGGACCCACAGTCCCGGGGCGCTACTTCCGGTCTCCTCCCCCATGGCGCTCTGCGCTAACGGGGCTCCTGTTCGCGCCCTGGCATAGGCCCCACCCGCGTCGTCTCCCTGGCGACTGCCCCACCGAACTTCCGCATCCACCTCTGCGTGCTGAGGGCGGTGCTCTTGGCGCCCTGCCTGCCAGGCTGTCAGCTCAGTTGCAGACCTAGCATGGGACAGCAACTAACTAGCCTCCTCACCTGTCCCCAACTTTCTAAGTGTGAGACCTGCGGCTGCCCCCCCCCCCCCCGTGGCCGTTTTGGACTCGGCCCTGAATTCTAGACTTTCTCTTGGGAAATGGCTCCTCAGCCAGGGGGATGGGACTGCTGCCCAGGAGGACAGGGCCACTGAAAAGGCTCCTGCCACTCTCCTTGCTTGCAAGGGTCCTCTGTAACATAGGCCAGGCAGGGAGAGTGGTGAACCAGAGCAAGGCCCAGATAGAGTGCTGGATGGGCATTGCTTGTAAAATGACTGCTGTGGGTCAGAACACCAACAACCAATTGCCATCTGCATTAATAGTCATTAGGAAAGTATCGCTCACAACCATTTTTCTACCTCTATTATGTAACTGTATTCCATTCCCCATGAGTAAGGTCATGGGCATGTGTCATTCTGTGCTTGCTTCTGTCTCTTATCCCAGAGGCCCCTGGTACTCTTTGAGCTCCAGGACTGGAAGCTCGCTTACCATAGGGTTTTTTTTTTTTTTGTTATTTGATTTTTTAAATTCAGTATATGTGACAGCAGAATGCATTTTGATTCATTGTACACTATTGCAACACAACTTTTCATTTACCTAATTGGACACGATGTAGTGTTTAGCATCGCACCCTTTGTTACTCATCCATGTACCTGGGGGAATAATGTCCTTCTCATTCCACCATCTATCCTTCCCCATAGTCCTCCCCTCACCTCCCTCCCATTTGATCAAAATTTCTCCATTTCTTACATTCCCCCCGTTTTGGATCAGCAACCAGTTCTTCAGCCTCTGGTTTAATGGGATTGGCTTACTTTACTTAGCATGATAGTCTCCAACTCCATCCATTTACCTGCAAATGCCATCATTATATTTTCTTTTAATGCTGAGTATTAGTCCATTGTGTTTATATAGGACATTTTTTGTTTGTATCCACAGCAGAACATCTAGGCTGCTTCCACAGTTTAGCCAAAGTGAATTGAGTTGCTATAAAGATTGGTGTGGCTGCGTTACTACAGTATGCTGATATTAAGTCCTTTGGGAATAGACCGAGGAGTGTGGTAGCTGGGCCAAATGGTGATTCTATTCCAAGTTTTCTAAGGAACAATATAGTTTTAAACTGACTGTTGGTCACTTGATGGTACTCCATGGGTTAGTCCAAGCTTGGCTTGCATCTTACTGCCCCCATCCTGTGGGATGAGCCAGATGCTCAGTTGTGTCATCTGCAGTAAAGATGGCTTTCCTATGTCCTGTCCCTTATCAGCTTGCAGTGCTGGGTCTGCCCCCAAGAAGGAACTGAGCAGTGGATGCACAGGCATTGCTCCAATGTCCTGCTACCTCCTGAGATGGAAGGAACAACTCTGAAGTTTGTTTTATATCCACCCCCACCCCCACTTTTGCTGTCTCTCCTTGAAGTCCTAAGTGACCTCATTCCACTGGTTCTAATAAGACTTTAGACATACCCCTTCTCCAAAACAATGGCTTTTCTCCTCTGATCAATACCTGTCATTCAACACCCACATTTGCAAGTTGCTACAAAGATAAAAAAATTAGGTGCTATACTAAAATTCTCAGAACAGATGCTCTAGCATTGAAAATGCTGCAGAGACATTTGGCTACACCACGAACAAGCTCTGCCATTGACTTCAGGTCCTTCCCTGCTAGAAAAAGAGGCCAAGTGCTATCCAGTTGTAGGTAATAGGATTATCTCTGTTCTCTGGCTTTAATTCTTCAGAATCAAACACATACATACACACACACAAACTCTCTCTCTCTCTCTCTCTCTCTCTCTCTCTCTCTCTCTCTCTCTCAAATAAAATTTGGACCACAGCACCCATATCAATATGTTAAATACTAATTATTTACAGAAGAAGGTTCTAGAACATGTTTTTGCTTGATTTTATTGTTTTTCTGACTTTTCAAGAGGCTAGGAGCAAAGAGGATCCTGTGGCTGTCCTCCTAAAAGTCTTCCATGGCTCTTTCTTTCTGGCAAGTCTCATGGGTTGTACAACCAGGAAGGAGAATGACTTTGGAGGCCAGAACTAAGGAGCCCAGCCTGTGAAATCAGATTTGCTGTTTTCTAGCACAGTTTGGAACACTGACCACCTGAACCCAAAGATCTGTCCAGAGAGTCACCTTTGAAAACACTTGTCTTTACACATGTAAGGCACATCTTCAGGGAAAGATTAAAGGAAGGAAATGTAACTTATAATTACTGTAAGCATGTGTTAGCAGTTGTATATACTAAAATGGCCCATGAAGAATGCCAAATTGATGCCCCTTTTCCAAAACACCCCCCCCCACACACACACACACATCACACAAATTCTAAAAATTAAAATATCCATGACATCCTATCAAATAATTGTCAAAAATGGTAAAGTCATATGTATAGCAAAGGAATTTCAGAATAAGCTTCTGAATTTGTAAAATGAATCAATTATTAAAACCCATCAGTATGATGTCTCCAGGGAAGCTACATCAAATATATGTTTATTCAGTGAAAAGTGTTTGTTTCCTTCAAGAAAATGTTTCATGATACAAATAGGCCAGGAAGCAAAACCTGGAGACTTTCTCAGTTGAGAGAAGCCAGGAACTTTGTGTTTCATTGGAGAGTTTCTGCCTAAATCTCAGAAGCAGGACCTCAATGACATGACCAGATAGTGGGTTTATTGGAGAATGTCCCCCATTCCGAAAATGATAGTATGGACCATAGCCTGCTAGGCCAAGGGTAGTTCTGGCTTCTGCCTTCTATTTGATGCCATTTTCTCTTCTCTGCTTCCCCCCCATCCCCAGCTCACTCTTGAAAGGCCTTCTGTTCTGCCAGCCATAGTGACATCTGCTGGCAGACATAGGAAGTCACAAATCTGCGGGGACCCTCTCAACCAAACCTTGTTAATGCTGCCATTTATCACAGGGGCAGGGGTGCCGACTCTGGAGGGCTGGGCATCATGTCATTTCTCCCATACCCTCTCTCAAGAGAGCAACCGTGTCTCAAGCAGCCAGTTTCCCACCTTCCATTAGCAGAACTGAAAGTCAGACAGATGCAAACCCCAATGTTAGCATGGGCCCTGGAAAAGAAGCCACCACACCAGGTGACAATATACTTGACTGGATGCTTGGGGACTGAAGCAAGGCAGTTCTCACCCACCTCAGCACCCTCCTCATTTTCATCAGGCCTCTGCCTGTGGCTGGAAGAGGAGTGGAGCTTTCTCCCCCACCTGGCCCCGCTGTCTCAGCGCTGCTTTAAGGGAAAACTTGCGACTATGTGAGTCGAAAGGGGATTATTTCAACTCAGAGTTTCTTTTCTTCTGAACTAATTCAGGAGATGTCCACTTTGCATTTCTGAGAAGTTTATGGTGTCCTGAGAACTCCATGTCACTTTGGCTACTCAAAGTGGGGTCCCTTGGTCAGCAGCACCAGCATCCCTGCTCAGAGCTTGTTAGAAATGCTGCCACTCAGAGGTGCTGGAGTTTTGCACTGACAGAAGCCATGTTTGAAATTAGCTCCAAAGTGATACCTGCACACACCCAAGTATATGTGCTTGTACTCCACACTGGGTTCCTCACCTTAACGCCCTTGGCCCATCAGGCCAGATCCTTCTTAGTCTGCAGAGGTCTTCCCCGTGCAGTGTAGACATTCAGGAGCACCCATGGCACTACCTGAGTTGTGATAACTCAAAAGGTCTCCAGGCATTGTCAAATGTCCTCAGGGGAGGGGGAAAGTCACCTGTGTTGAGACACATCAGCTTCAGGGTCACCTTGGACCTTGTTACAAACACACATTATCAGACCTCACCCCAGATTGGCAAAACCAGGACCTCCAGTAGGGCCCAGGAATCTGATTAAACTCTCTGTGAGACACAGGCACTCTGAGGTGGAAGAGGACTCTGGAAAGGCCATGCAGTGAATCACTATTTGGTGACAGACAAGTCACAGGGGCCACAGCATGACCAAGAGGCTGCAGGCAGTGGCTGATAAAGAGCCCAAAGATGGAGCCACCTGGGAGGGTTTGCAGCCACACTTCTCCCTGTGCTATCTCCATTACCTTGGCCAAGTGACCTGATCGTTCAGTGCCTCAGTTGCCACCTATGGAAAATGGGGACAACAAAAGCACTGTTCCTCCTGCAATGATTAAGGGATGAGGAAACTTTTATGTTAAGGTGCTTAGAAGAGTGCTGCACACCAAGAGCTTCAGACACGGCACCTACTGGTCTCATCTTCACCATCACTTGCCTGTCTTGTCCCCAATTTTTGAGTCCCCTACAAGCCAGCCAGGCAGGTCCTTCATTCTCTGCCACATTCTCAGTAGGGATCCATGGCCTAGCCTGGACCAGGCTCTCAATGAACATCAGTGGAGAAAGGCATTGCAGTGCCCATGAGGACATGAGGACACCAGCAGAAGCCCTCTGTCTCAGGGGCTTGAGCTTTGCTGTGGATCCTGTATGTTCTTCAAAGGGACCCCAGCTTCCTGGATCTTGTAGGGCATGACTTGCGGCCCGCTTCCCAGTCTTGGGGCCACACATGTGTCTGAGATGGCACCTGAGGATCAGCCAGGAGGCGGTGCTATGGGTGGTGAAAGAAAAAAAAACATACCATCTCCATAATAGGTCCAGGACTCTTCTGCACTCGTGGACAGCTCATGCCTTCCCTTATAGTCTATGGTATGGGTGAACACGTGAACTTGCTCACCCCTCTGACCTTTATTCTGATTGGCTCTTGTGCAGTATATAAGCTGTGTGTACTTCCTCAATAAAGAGATCCTTCTTTGACTCATCTCCCTGGCATTTCTGGTTGTCCTCCAGCAAGAGAGGGCTGGGTGCAGGCCACCAGTCGACCTTTACCTTTCTGTTCTCATCTTGGTTGGGGTGTGCTTTCCCCATTTCTCCCGCTGGTCAGGAGGAAATGGGGGGGGGCTAAAAACAACAACAGAATCTATTCTATTAGAAGGTGTCCTTGCAAATGTGGCAACTGGGAAAAAGTGAGCTTCTACATCCGTGTGGATTAGATGGGACCTCACGTAGATCTGCAGGCATGCTGTAATGAACAGTCAATCAACACACGCTTAGAAAATCATGGAAAGGCTAATGATGGGGGTGGGGTGCTTCACAGATGCCGGGTATTTTCTTCCTCTACTTCTAGGATTCTCTCTACCCACCTCCTGAAGTCAGCTATACAACTATCCCCATTTCAGATATGCAAACACTGAGGTCCCAAGAGGTTACAGAACATTACCAACATCATTGTCTAGTAAGCAGTGAAAGTGTTCTTCTCATGCTGGTCTCTGATTCCAAACCCACACCTGCCTTTCTTCCCAGGGCACTTCCTGATATGTGCACAGGGATTACATGTCTTAAGATTGGGAGGACAATCCTAATTTCAAACCTTCTACCTCACCTTATGCTGAAGACAATCCTAAGCAGCAGAGCATGTGTCTTCTTTGGTTTAAAAACTCCATCTCTGGTAGTAATGAGATTTCTATGCCACAGCCCCGCCAGATAGACCTGGGAAGAAGGCAGAGTGACCACAGGAGTGTGGAGAGAGAGGAAAAAATTTGGGAAAGTGAAAAACGTAGAAGCAAGAGCTGAATACACTAGAACAGAGAGGACTAGCAGAGAGAACACAGCTGAGCGGCCTGGAGCAGGGCTTGGGTTAGCGTGCGCATTCCACAGGTATTCATGAAGGTCTGCTGTGTGCCCGGCACTATGCTGAGAAGTAGACACTGCATTGAGCACAGTCTCTGTCCTTGCCCTGCTAAAGATCCCAGTCTGGGAATTCAAAGCTGGATGTCATTGTCCAGCACTATGCCATTTCTTCACACCCCAGCTGACCTCCAGCCCCCAGCACCATAGTCCATTTGCCTACAGTGAAGGCCAGCAGCAGCTTTCTGCCATGGCTGGCAGGAGTAGGTGGAGAACCCCCCAGGTCTCTCACCCTGTAGGAGGGATTCTATTAGTAACATGATCTACATGAACCCCCAGTACTCCTTAGCAGGACTGTGCTTAGTCGCTCAGTGCAGCAACTGGCTGGTACACCCTGTCTTCCAGTTCATAATCACTTCCTGTTCCCACCTGGATTTTCCTAGCATCGCCTCCCAAGAAAACTACTTGCTAACAAATCTGGATTGTAGGGTCCCCACACTTTAATCTCAGGGAAGCCAGAGTACAACAGAAGGTTCTAGAAAGGTGCACAGTGATCCCAATCTATCTGGCCATTTTACACCAGTTTTTAGTTCTCTTTGGCTCTGACTGCCCTGATAGGTTTAGGAGAAAAGACAAGCTGCATTTTGGCACGTAAAATGCATTCAGGCTGAGTTTCTTTCACACAACCTACCAAGTAGGAGTAGAATCTCATGAAATTTTAAGGACAATATAATGCCAAATGCCTACTCATTCCAGTGAAGATGTGCTTCAAATGAGACTTAGAAAAATGTCCTCAGAGCAGATTCTATTGTTCTGCATTCGCTTCTGAAAATTGAGGGCACTTGTGGGCACACAGTTCTAATGAGCCCAGGAAGACAAGGTTGATACACAGTTGAGTTGGCATATGATGTGCCAGAGCTCAGGACTTCAAGGCTGCTGTCAGGTGGTTCCTAGGCTCTTCTGTTCCTCACCTTCACTTAATGTCGTTTTGTTGGTGATGTAGTTCAGCAATGGATTACTGGGCCAGAGACTTGTTCAGTATTCCTCAGCAGTAGCAAAACATAGTCACCAGTTGTACATAGCCAACTCTAGGTGAGAAACATGATAGATGTTAATGCTCACGGCTCCACACTCCCAACCTGCCTCTCAGTGACCATGCTGCCTAAAATATACATCATGCTTAATTGCTGTGGAAGAACTCTACATCTAGTCAAACCACACAAGCTTTCAAAACCCAGCCTGATAACATTTACAGGATTCAATCTCCAAAGTAAGCTTGCCAATGCCTAAGTGCCCACACACTCTATTGGCACCAACCTCACCTCCTTTTAGAATGCACACATCCACCAATATATCATTGCCTGTGTTGGATGAGCAGGCTTTCCAACAAACAAGGTGTTTTCAGATGCACGTGAATGAATTAGTATTTACCAAAAATTACTGGAAGAAAAAAAATTCACTCTAAGATATGATGTTGGAGCAGCTCTGTCATCTAAACCATCCACCTCTCCTGCATCCTCTCTGTGTTCCTCTGCCTGGCTGGACCTCCACCTCAGTCCAGCAAGATGTGTTCTTTCTATTCAGAAGCCCAGCCAAGGCTTCCATTTCCAGGCTCTGATTCCTGGTTAACTGCAGCCAGAACTCACTTTCAAGGTAGTCTCTTCAGATCCCTTTCCTGCCCTAACCACAGTTTGGGCTCTGGCCCCACCCCTTATTCTCTACACTACCACTCCACATTATTGTCTTCCTGTCACTCTCTGTGACTCAGGACTGCCCATGACCAACTCCACCCAGCAACAAGTTCCAATTCCTATTGAACCAGGTGCCGTCAGATGGTAACATGAAGATTTCACAGAAGAGTTAATGAGACAGGAATATCCTGACCCAGTCAAATGACTCAAGAGGAAGTCAATGAATTCTAGCCTCAAGGGAAAATCCTATGGTACACTGGCTCTCAAATTCAGCTGCACACTGGAACCACCTGGGAGCTGTACATAGTACTGACCACTAGACCACCCACTGGGCTGATGGAATGGATCTGGGCTAAGATGGGACACTGGGGTTAAAAATTACCAGTTGAGTATTATATGAAGCAAACTTTGAGAACGTTGTTTTTCCCCCCACATGAAGAACTGTGTGCATACAGATGCAGAAGTGCACAAATCTGCATCATATGGCTCCTTGAGGTCCATAGATTAAATGCACTGCAGTGACTAGCACCCTGGGTAGGAACACCATCAGCCCCCTGGAAGCCTCCTATTTTCACCTTCCCAGGTGATTACAGCCCTGCCATCCAAGCATGGAGGAGTCCTCCCTGCTGAGAGACTTCAATGTGGAGAATGGAGAATCTCTCTCTCCTTGGAGTCCCTGCTTTGACAATAAATGCACTGGAGAAGTTTGAATCAAGTGGGAGGCACATGGGTAGGCTTCCTGTATGAGGACCTATTGAAGGGAGGATGGGATCTGAGGAGTGGATCAGAGAGAGGAAAGATGGGAAAGGGAGGGAAGCTGGCTAGGGAAGGGCAGCAGCATCACTGGAAAAGAAGCCCCTAGGAGGAAATGCTACAGACTCCCATCTGAGACACCCATGAGGGCCTGAGGTGCTTTCAAGCACAGCCTTCCTTGCCAATGTGTGAGCTTCGTGTTCTGCTGAACTTGGGTGAGTTTAGTGGTAAATGACATGCAGGGATGCACATGCAACAAACAAGTTTTCTGATGACACAAACGCTTCAAAGTGAAACTGTGTCTGCCAGTTATTACAAGTCATTCTGAGGCACTCTAGTTCAACCAGGGACAGCCACAAATTGATATGTGGGAACCCACTTTGCTGCTGCAAGTGGAAGCTCCTTGGATGAACAGCTTCACTTCTGAACTTCTGAGCTCTCCTGAGCAAGCACAATCAGAACCCTCTTCTGGCCCAATAGGAAAAGTGTACCTGCAAGAGACCCCTTGTAGCTCCAGTCACCAACTTTAAAGAGGAAAGCTGCCCTTTGAAGAAAATTCATTTGCAAATGTTACACTGAAATCAACGGTTTCCACTCACTCCGAAAAAAAAAAAAAAAAAAAAAACCTGGAAACTCAGGAGCCTTCATTCAGGGAACCTGAATTTCCAGTGGAACAGATGCTTCAGAAAGAAACTGAGAGTGCTGGCTCTGAGAAGTGGTTCTGCTTCATGCAGCTTCAACCAGAAACAAAACCCAATGTGCTTACAGAGAAAAAGACCATTCCTTTAATTGGAAGAAGCCTGCACAAAATGTTTCCATTCTGCACTTCCAAGCTTTTCTCAGCCAGCATGTTCAGACAACACTTTACACCCAAAGTGCAAATTGTGCTACCCAGAGAGCCCTTGGACCTAACATCACCAATATTCAAGTGGAATGTTGGACGGTTGACAAGATTAATGGCCCAGAATTTAATTGAATTATTTTTCTCAAATTTGTCTGAAAACTCTCTGGAAATGAAGGTGCCCATGAGTAACAAACTCTGATTTATACAAGACACAGAAATTTCTAAGTAAAGCCAGTGACTGCTGGCTCTGAGAAGGGGTTCCAACTCCTACTAGTTCAGCCAGGCCCAAATCACAATATGCTCTCTAGGAACACTTATACATCCTGCAATTGAAGCTGCTTGCACACCCTTCTTCTCTTCTGCACTTCACACTCTTCTCAGCGAGCACATTCAGAGAAAAGTTCAGGCTCAATATCCAAAGTGCACTACCAGGAGAGCCCTTGCACCTCGGAGCACTTGCTCAGACAGCAAGAGATGGGACTGCTGGGTGGGTCAATTCCTGAAAGATTCTTTGGAATCCATTCCTCAAATGGATTCTGAAAACTATCTTGAAATTGTATGAGCCCATCTGCAATGACCTGTGCTTTAGGTCACAGTGCATAGATGGTTCCAAGTGAAACTGTGCCATCAGCTCTGACATGAGGTTATGCTTCCTGCATGTTCCGCCAGGGAAAAACTGACACGTGTTCACTGAGAACAGATACTTTGTGCATGAAACTTTTCTGTTTGCCCCTATAAATGGATCTCAGGATGCACATTCTGAACACATTTTCTGCAAAAAACATGACAAAGTGTCATTGCAAAAGTCCACTCTGGTTAGCCTCACCAACATTAATTAGGAAATGAATTGCACAAGGTTTCATTGTATTTCCCTGGTCTCCTTCTTCTAAAAACTCATTGAAACTGCAGGTGCCGGACAGCAACCAACTTATCATTGACCAGGAGCACAGTTGTTTCCAAAGGAAACTGTGCCTGCTAGCTCTAGAAGCAGTTGGATTTAAGGTTACTTCAGCCAGGTACAAAGCTCAATTGGCACAATGAGAAAAAAAGTCATTTCCTAATGTAGAAGCTGCTTGCCAAAATTCTTCTGTGCTGAACTTCCAAAATACTTTCAGGAACCACACTCAGAGCACAGTTGCAGCCCATATGCAAAGAGTGATAGCAGGAGAGTATTTGTACTTAGGTTCAGCAACTTGGAGGAGAACTGTGGGCCTACTGGGAAGAGCAATTCCCCAAGGTTGATTGAAATCCATTGCTCAATTTTTTTGTCACAGAATTCACTTGAAATGCAAGTGCCTCCCTGCCTTGAACTCGCATTGACCAATTGTACAGACATTTCAAAGGGAAACTGCCACCTCTGAGAAGCGGTTGTTCTTCATGTAGTTTAAGTAGTAACAAACCCCAATGGGCTCACTGAGAACAAAATGAGTTCCTGAATGTTGAAGCTGCTGAGAGACTTGTTTACTTTTGCACTTCCAAACAACTCTCAGCAAGCACATTAAGAGCTGAGGTCAGGCCCAAAATACAATGTTGGCTTATAAGAGAGTTCTTGCAGCCAGGATCACCAATTTCAAGAAGGCAATAAGGACTGTTGAAAAGATCAATTCCAAAAAAAATAATCCATGGAAACCCACTCATCAGACCATTCTGAAAACACTTGAAATGCAGGTTTCTGCATGCAAGGAACTTTGGATGACAGATGGCAAAGATGTTTCCACATGGAAACATGCCTACCAGCTTTGCGAAGCTGTTCTCATTTATACTCTGCCACGCGACCAGCTCTGAAAGAAGGTTTGATTCATGAGTAATTGCTCGAGAGTTTTAAATTAAAGAGACAAGACTTTTATTACCCTTAATACCAGCTCCAGGACAGCTTCTCCTAGCTCTAGCATCCAGCCACTTAATGTGTTGGCCAGGTTTACAGAAGAAATTAGCGAGAGAGAGAGAGAGAGAGAGAGAGAGAGAGAGAGAGAGAGAGAGAGAGAGAACATGCCAGGGAGTGGACTTTTTTGGGGGAACAAAACTTCTTGGGAAAATACCATTAAATGAAGGTTAAGGGGGGCAGCATCCCAAAGTCAGGGACAATGATTGGGTCTTGGGGTAGTGGCCAGACACGCCTCTGTATGGACAAGCCCTCGGATCTGGGAAAGAGTGGGAAAATCTCTAACACTGCTCTATCTAAGCACCTCTCACCCAGCCAGGGAGGTAACCTGTGAGGATGGCCTTCCACATATTCCCCCTTTTTTCTTTTAAAAAGCAGGCAATGATTTACTCTCATGGGTCTCTGCACTCTCGCTCTGAAGACTCAGATCCTATAATTACAACACAAAAAAGAATTAACAGCAAAGAGAACAATACAATAATGTACCAGGCTGAGTGTTTAAGAATATCTCCAGGGTTAAATCCATTTAATTCCTTTAATATTTTATTAGCCAAAAAAGAAGGATCTGGAAGATGGCCGCAAATAGAGTGCATCACACCCCATGTACCTCGTCACTGTGCAGGTGAATAACGAGTTAGAACGACAAAAAGCTATCTTGTTAGGAATTTACAGCAAAATTGGGGTGCAGTGCACTGAAAACTAGAGGAAGGATTTCCATCACCGAGGACCGGTTATTGAGACTCAAACATGAGCCAACTGTGCGACCGTAGATCTAGGCTGACTGATCCGCCATCCACCATGCGGCCCGCCCTGCGGCTACAGATGGCGGGGCGCCACCGAGAAGCATCCAGCAAGCATAAAGAAACGGTGTTATGGATTCTGTGGAGTCCTGCCGGCTGAGCCCTCACTGAGCTCTGGGCTGAGTTCGGGGTTTGAGACGGGGAAGGAAGTGGTCCAGTTCTATCCCCCACAAAGGAAAGTCCACCAAGGAAGCCAGCAGCTGCCATCTTGGAGAGCTGATGTCACCACTGCCAGTTTCTGATAGATTGCAACAATAAAACAGGTGTGTGTTACTCAGCCCATCTCCCGTACAGCAGGGAATTCCCATAAATTCTCTCCCAGGCTTTAAGGGGGAGGGATTATCAGAACGAGCCTGCATAGAGACGCTGGGAAATGTAGAGACACCTGAGGTCCAACTCCCCCCTCCCATCAGCTGCGAAAACGAAATCTGTCTTGCCAGCTCTGGGGGAGGGGCAAGCGGAAAAAATCAAAACAATAGGGTGCCAGTTCCCAATAGCCACCCTTCACACCCAGCAAACTGCAGGCCCAGAGTACAGTTTGAACTGCCAAGAGGCATCACACAGGGGAAGGCCGGGCTAGCAGGAGAAGTCAGAGGACTAGAGGCAGGGCCCTCGCGACTCGGTGGCTAGATACTGCCCGCCCGCCGGCGACTGACCACCCACCCACTGCCCGCGCAACTGGGCGGCTGGGGACTGCCCACCCGTCTGCCGGCAACCGCCCGCATGGCTGGGCAGCTAGAGACTGCCCGCCCTCTGGTGACCGATCGCCACTCACTGCCCTTGTGACTGGGCGGCTGAAGACCGCCCACCTGCTGGCGACCGCACAGCTAGACCCAGAGGTGCGGCCCAGCAGATACAGCACAGAGACTCTAGGAAGAGGTCTATAGCAAGGCCTTCATGAAGTAGCCAACCGGGAGCTGAAACCAACCAGAGACAGACCAGTCCCTCCCCTCCTTTCAGACACCCCGGCAAGGAGCCTGTGGCCCGCCATAGCAGAGAGGTGACGTCACTGGAGTTCAGCCGACAGAATTCCTTCCCAGTGGAGTCCACTTTAGCAGGCATAGTCTACCACCACAAAGGAGAGACAACAGAGATATACAAAACCAAAACAAATTTATAGGAGAGAGCAGAAACACAGCAATCAAACAGAGCTGGAGAGTAACGTGAAAAACATGAAACAACAAGGGAAAAAAGGATTACAAACAATGCAGGACAACTTAAATCTACAGGAGGACCTAGAAGCATCAGAAACAGGGATAGGGAAAGAACTCAAGGCATACCTAACTCAGATGGAAAGGAATATTAGAGAAGACATGAGACAGCAAGTCCAAGCAATGAAAGTATATTTTGAAAACGAATTAAACAAACAAATTCAAATGGCAAAGAATGGGCTTTACCAGAGATAGAGATTAAAAAAAAATCAAATAGTAATCCTAGAAATTCAGGAAACTATAAACCAAATTAAAAAACTCAAACAAGAATATTACAAATAGATTAGATCAAGTAGAAGTCAGAACATCAGATAATGAAGACAAAGTTTATCAACTTGAAAAGAATATAGTCAACACAGATAGGATGCTTAAATCTCACGAGCCATCTATTCAAGAGTTATGGGATGTCATAAAAAAACAAACTTGAGAGTCATCCGGATAGAAGAAGGTATAGAGGTTCAAACCAAAGGAATGGACAACCTATTAAAAGAAATAATTCTAGAAAACTTTCGAGAGATGAAAGAAGGAATGGATTGCCAAATCCTGGAAGCCTACAGGACCCCAAACATTCAAAACCATAATACACCAACTCCAAGACATATAATTATGAAAATAGACAACATACAGAAGAAGGAGAGAATATTAAAAGCTACAAGAGAAAGGAGGAAGAATACATTCAGGCATAAACCAATTAGGTTAACGACTGATTTTTCATTACAGACTTTGAAAGCAAGAAGATCCTGGAACAATGTATTTCAAACGCTGAAAAATAATGGATTCCAACCAAGAATACTGTATCCCAGCAAAATTAAGCTTCAGATTTGACAATGAAATTAAAATATTCCACGATAAACAAAAGCTAAAAGAATTTGCAGCCAGAAAACCAGCACTGCAAAGCATTTTGAGCTAAATACTACAAGAAGAGGAATTGAAAAATAGCGCCCAAAACTAACAGTAGGAGTAATCTCAGTAAAAGGGGAGAAAAATAACCAAAGAGGAAAAACTAGCCAAATTAAATAAATAAATAAATAAACATTACTGGAAGTACAAATCATATTTCAATTGTAACCTTAAATGTTAATGGCCTAAATTCACCAATCAAGAGACATAGGCTAGTAACCTGGATTTAAAAAAAATCCAACAATAAGCTGCCTTCAGGAGATTCATATGATAGGAAAAGACATACACAGGCTGAAGGTGAAAGGTTGGGAAAAATCATACCACTCACATGGCCCTTGGAAGCAAGCAGGAGTGGCCATACTTATATTGAATAAAATCAACTTCAAACCTAAGTTAATCAAAAAGGATAAAGAAGGACACTATATAATGTTAAAAGGAACCATCCACCAACAAGACATAACAATTATCACTTTGTATGCACCAAACAATGGTGCTGCAACGTTCATAAAACAAACTCTCCTCAAGTTCAAGAGTTAAATAGACCACAACACAATAATTATGGGTGACTTCAACACACTGCTCTCGCCATTAGACAGATCCTCTAGACAAAAGCTGAATAAAGAAACTATACAACTCAATAACACAATCAATAACCTAGACTTAACTGACATATATAGAATATATCAACCATCATCAAGTGGATACACGTTCTTCTCAGCAGCACATGGATCCTACTCAAAGATAGACCATATATTATGCCATAGGGCAACTCTTAATAAATATAAAGGTGTGGAGATAATACCATGCACCATATCTGATCATAATGGAATGAAACTGGAAATCAATGATAAAAGAAGGAAGGAAAAAACCTGCATCACCTGGAAAATGAACACTATGTTACTGAATGATCAATGGGTTACAGAAGACATAAAGGAGGAAATAAAAAAAAAATTCTTAGAGATAAATGACAATACAGACACAACATACTGGAATCTATGGGATATAATGAAAGCAGTTTTTTTTTAATTTTTATTATTTTTTTTTATTTTTTATTGGTTGTTCACAACATTACAAAGCTCTTCACGTATCATATTTCATACATTAGATTCAAGTGGGTTATGAACTCCCAATTTTTACCCTAAATGCAGATTGCAGAATCACGTCGGTTACACATCCACAATTTTACATAATGCCCTATTAGTAACTGTTGTATTCTGATACCTTAAAGCAGTTTTAAGAGGGAAATTCATTTCCTGGAGTTCTTTCCTCAAATAAAGAAAAAAAAAAAACAACAAATAAATGGACTCACACTACACCTCAAAATCCTAGAAAAGGAAGAGCAAAACAACAGCAAATGTAGTAGAAGACAAGAAATAATTAAAATTAGAGCACAAATCAACGAAATTGAAACAAAAAAAACATTGAAAAACTTGATAAAACTAAAATGTTTCTTTGAAAAAAAATAAGATTGACAGGCCCTTAGCCATGCGAACGAAGAGAAGATGAAAGAGAACTCAAATTACTAACATACGGTATGAAAAAGTCAATATCACAAGAGACACTACAGAAATACAGATTATAATTAGAAAGTATTTTGAAACCCTATATTCCAATAAAATAGAAGATAGTGAAGATATCGATAAATTTCTGAAGTCATACGATCTGCCCAGATTGAGTCAGGAAGACACACACAATTTAAACAGACCAATAACAAAGGAAGAAATAGAAGAAGCCATCAAAAGACTATCAACAAAGAAAAGCCCTGGACCGGATGGGTATACAGTGGAGTTTTACAAAACCTTCAAAGAAGAATTAATACCAATACTTTTCAAGCTATTTCAAGAAATAAAAAAAAGAAGGAGCTCTACCAAATGCATTCTATGAGGCCAACATCACCCTGATCCCAAAACCAGACAAAGACACTTCAAAGAAAGAAAACTACAGACCAATATCT